>NW_008335593.1:324317-349565 GCF_000622305.1 Nannospalax galili | reverse complement strand
CAAGCCTCTGCGCGGCGGCCACCGGCAGCCCGGCCCCGTGGCCGCCGGGCGCGCACGGCCCGGGAGCGCGCGCACAACGGGTCCGCCGCCACAGGCAGCGTGCAGCGGGCACCAACTGTTGCGTGGAGAGCGGTGGGTCGCTCAGGGACAGGGAGCGTGCCGGGAGCAAGGAGGTTCCACACCACAGGTGCTTGGCGCGCTCGTGGATAACCCACTTAGGTCAAGCCTGGGAAGGTCTAGCCCAAGCTGAACAGAGGTGAAGGATCTGCAGGCGCCTTCGTGCGTGGAACTCTGTGCAGTGAAGTCCTCGGCTCTCATTAGGCTTTCAGGGTAGAGAGGGCGTGAGTGATAAGACCCCCAGAAGGCATCCCACCGACGCTGCCAGAGCATGCAGCTGCTCACTCTGTGGAATGGAAGCTGTCCCCGCTATCACTGGTTACCTCCCTACAGGTAAACTGTGCTGGTGCTATGTTCACAGGAACCAGGGATCCTCCAGTGACGCCCCAGTCCCTAAACAGCAGTCTTTATTAATAAACGTGGTACATACACAGCTGAGAGCGGCTGTCAGATGGTATCCGCCGCCTGTTTTCTGCAGCAGCGTATGGGTGCCAGGAGCAAAGAAAAAGGGAGAATTCATCCCTTCATCTCAAAGAAGTCAGGAAGACAACCCGTTAACTGTATGGCAAATTCAGCAAGATTAGCCACATTGTGATAGAACCTAGTTCGATCCATGGGAATGAACTCCTCAGATCTGTTCGCTAATCAGCAAGAAAAGTTACTGTGGCCTATAGGAAAATGCACTGGCAACCAGGCACTGGAATCTGGGCTCTGTGGTTGTGCAGGTGCCTGACCTTTAGCAAGTCACTAGGCTCCATGCTAATGCTAATGTAAGAAAAGGATTTTCTACTTCTGCATTAAGAAATTTAAATGGACCAAAATTTTATCACCAAGATGAATAGTCACAGAAAGATGAAAGGGTGTTGGAATAGAAGAGAACCAAGTGGGCAAAGCAATATTTTCCAACATTCTCTCATGCAATAGCAGCAACAAAAGAAACACAAGTGTACTGAGTATTTATGTGTTCTGAATCTGTGAGCAAAACAGAAAATGATACTGACTCTGGGCACGAGTCTTCCAGTCTATGGTGATTGTGCTAGATAGCTTTAGTGTCAACTTCACACACCTGGGCTGTGGGAGCCTCAATTGGGGAATTGCCTTCATTGGACTGGCCTGTGGTCATGTCCATGGGACACCTTTTTGATTGTTGAGTGATGTGGGAGGGCCCTGCCCACTGTAGGTGGTGCCAACCCTGGGCAGGTGAGCCTATGTTGCATAAGAAAGCAGGCTGAGCAGGGGCCAGGGGAGCAAGCCAGTAAGCAGAGTTCCTTCATGGCCTGTGCTCCAGCTCCTGCCTCCAGGTTCCTGCCCTGAGTTCCTACCTTGGGCTCCCAGATGAACTGTGACCCAGGATATGAAAGCAAAATAAACCCTTTCCTCCCCAAGTTGGTAGTGGTCAGAGTGTTTTGTCACAGCAATGGAGAGACAAACTAGGACAGTGATGGAGTCATGTTAAAGAGTAACAACAACAAAAAGTTATAGGAGTAACATGCAATCATAAATTATATTTGTTTCTATGAAGGAAATATACAGTGTTGTTAGAGAATGAAAAAGGTAACAAATATTGTGATGTTAAAGTGCTCTGAGGATATCATTTCATTTAATCTTCCTTTAGGCTTGCCCCCTAGCAAGTCCCAAGGCATAGATTTGAATGCAGGTAGTTTATTTGGAAATTAGGAAGAGTAAGCAGGGAAGGAATGCTAACAGAAGATGCCTTATCAGGATGGTTTTCCTGCCTAAATGGAGCTCAGTCCTACCAGGGAGTCTCTGAGGAACAGTATGAAATGCACCTCAGAACGGCTTCCATTCTCCAATGACTGAGGGTTGGTTGCTCCCCACCACTGCCACCCTCTATTGTCTCCTAATGAGCAACTTCCATAATTTTAAAGAAAGCCATCATTAGAGTTTTCAATGAACACAGTGCAGTCAGAGTTTGGCATCCCCCAGATCCCTTAGGAAGAACAGAGCTGGGGGAAAAGGTTGTTAGTAGAAGGAAGAACATGCCTGAAGAGCCAGGGACATAGAAAAACCTGATGCTTTTTCTTCTGATTAGTGAGAATAACTAGAATAAGTGAGAGAGTAGCACGAATGTGGATAGACAGTGATTGAGAGGTTTTATAAGACATTTAAAGGACTTGCAATAATATCATACACACTCTCAATCCCCTAAAGGCATCACTCACTCAGCTGCCAGGCTTGAAACATGGTGGCTCCCTTCCCCTTTTTCCCATATGACCTAGCCAGAAAAATAGCTAATTTGTGTTCTCATTTCCCACTAGGATTGTGTGTGTGTGTGTGTGTGTGTGTGTGAGAGAGAGAGAGAGAGAGAGAGAGAGAGAGAGAGAGAGTCTCTTTTTAGCTTTTGCTGGCCTAGAACTTACTATGTAGACTGAACTGTCCAAAATTTTAAGTAGGACTTTGACCAGGGCAATGGGATGTTTTTCATGCCATTTGCAGACACAGTTTTATTTCCCTTCCCCTATCTATATTCACTTTTATCTCCTTATCACATTAGCTAGGATTTATAGCTAGTTTTAGTAGATGTTCTTTATCAAGATCAATAATTGCCTTTTATTATTGACTAAAAGGTGGGTTTTTTCCCCTAAATAGTGAATAAATGTTAGATTTTGTCAAATGCTTTCTTGTTTTATTTTTTTATATATTATATTGTGCTATAATGGGTTGCGCTAAATTTTTTTAACGGCAGTGTGATTTTAAAATTTCTTTGGTGTCTATAAGCGGAAGAGATGGTGGTAGGGTGAGAGCTGAGAAATAACAGTAGGTCTGGGGAAGAGAGCAATTTTAAAATGAAATCCTAGCTAGATGTGGTAGAACAGGCCTTAATTCCAGCACGTAGGAGGCAGAGACAGGCACCTATGACGTTCCAGGCCAGTTTAGTCTACATAGCAAGTTCTAGGCCAACAAAAGCTAAAAAGAGACCTAGTCACACACACACACACACACAAAATCCTAGTAGGAGATAAGAACACAAATTAGCTATTTTTCTGGCTAGGTCATATGGGAAAAAGGGGAAGGGAGCCACCATGTTTCCCAAGCCTGGCAGCTGGGTGAGTGATGCCTTTAGGGGATTGGGAGTGTTACAAGAGGACTAGTAAATGTTTGCTTGAGTTAGTGGTGTAGAGGTTCTTGGGGACCACAGCAGGAGCTGCTATGGTGGGGTGGTAGACCACAGAGTTAACTGGAAAAGTAGATACTGGCTTGATAGTCAACTCTTTCAGGTTTAGGTGTAGAGGACTGAAAAAGTAGGAATGGAGGAAAACACATGGTTCAGATGTTGCTGAAAGATATAAGCCCAGGGCAGACTTGAATAAAGAAGTGGAGAGTGACAACTTCAAAATAAACCCTAATCAAGGCGCTATTCCAGCCCTTATTTCCTCTTTCAGTGCAAACACATCCACGGTCTGTGCACCTCTTCCCACAGCCAAAAATATTACTTTCAGATGCTAACCAAAATCTTCCTTAGCAATGGACTCAAAGTAGTTTCTTGCTTCATTGACTCTCAGTAGAATGGCTAAAGTAACTTCTTTAAAATATATGTCAGATCATTTCACTTCTGAGCTCAAACTAATAAATCTTCCACATCTTGGAATGTCCAAAGTTTGACTTTTTTGACCTGATCTTCACAGGCGCAGCCACATCTTCTGATCCATACTGGCTTTAGGTCTCCAAAAAGGCAAACAGGCACACTCCTTGAACCACAGTTTATCTTCCCGTCTGCTTGTGGTGTTCTCTTCATACCACCAGCTCTTCCTCCATCTGGTCAAGTCTGTTCAACTGCTTCCCTGAATTATTTTTCTCCAAAGCACTCATCTCCTTGCGATATGAGTTTGTCGTGCTCCTTTTTCGTCAGACCACTCACGGGTGTGACTCCAGCATGCAGACTAGAAGTGCCAGACTTGTAGAGCCTCAGAAGGGCAAGTCTTTCTTTCGAAAAGCGAATTCAAGGACCAGGAGTCCAATGTCAACGGACTCTGAGGGTGGCTGAAGGCAAATCACTCCGGTGAAAGAGGACACAAGGAGGGGGTCGGCAAACGCGGAGCGGAGGGCGGTTGGCGGTGGACACCCCGGTGTGCCCACGTCCAGCCAGTAGGCGTTGTGGGCTCCCGGAATGGGTAAGCAGGTGCCTAGACCGAGGTGGGTAGAGAGGGACCTAGTCTCGCCTTAAGCTTCACGGTTTCCTTCTCTTCGCCACGCCCTTGTGAGCTCGGACCTCCAGTTCGGCCACCGCGCAGAGCAGGTATGTGCCCACGGTACAGTCCCGAACCTGGACGCCGGACCCGCAAAGCCCCGGCAGCCCGCCCAAGGCTTCCCAGCAGGCTCCAAGCGGAAACGCCCAGAGACTGAGCTTAAGCGCTGGGCCGGGCCTCCTACGAGCCAATCCACAGCCGAATGTGAATGATTGACATCTTGCGGCGGGGAAGTCGGGACCGGATTAGGCACTCCTGATGTCGTGGGCGGGTCTAAACCGCCGGGATCCGGAAGCGCTTCGCGCTCTAAGGCCAGCTCTTCTCGGTCTCTGGACCTCTTTAGGGGTCGGACATGTCGGCTCGTCGGAACCACGGTAGGCAGAAGGCTCCCCACGTGAGTGGAACTGCGCTCCGAGGATCCTCGGGGGTCCCGCCTGTTGTGGGCAGCAGGCGTGGTAGGCCGAGGGTGGCGCAGGGCGTGAGGGGACCCGGGGCTTCTGGAATTACGAGTGACTGGGCGAGGGTGCTTGGTGGATCCAGAGGGGACGCGGGGCCCGAGGGGCCTGAGCGGCGTGAGGGTCCGTGGACCGCATCCTCGCCCCAGGTGATGCGGTGGTGCTGCTGCTGGCAGGGTGGGCCGGGGTCTCCGCCTTGCAGGGGCTGCGCTCCTCACTGGTGGAGCTGAGCCCTCCAAAGCCTCAGTGCGGGTGGCCTGTTCTTGGACTCTGTTTACTCAGTAATTGGATCTGCTGCAGAGGCTGGGACCCACACCACCTAGTGTCTTGAAAGTCGGTGTCCTGGTCAGCCTGCTACTCGATGACCCTCAGCGCCGAGTGAGCGCTTTGAGCACTTGGACCTGCACTCAGGGTGCTGGGCTCAGCGGCTGCTGTGCTTTTCTCTGTTTAAGAAAAAGCTTCTTCCGGGGCTGGGGAGATGACTCAGCCGATCCCAGCACCCGCATGGCGACTAACAACCGTCTGTAGCTCCAGATCCAGGGCATCCAACACCCTCTTCTGACCTCCGTGGGCATTGCCAGACACTGGTGTACTTACAAACACACAGGCAAAACACTCATACAGATAAAATAAGATGTTTTTTTAATGCTTCTTGTGAAATGAAAAGCCAGTGGCAACTATAGTTAATGAACATTTGTCCAAAAGACAGAAAATTAATTTCTCAGTAAGCAAGAAAATGGAGAACAGTTAGTATAATACCCAATCTGTGCTTTCTGCTTAGAAGAACACTTGTTCCAGCAACCTACTTCACTCCAGCCCCAGTGACTTCTCACTTTAACCTAATTACCTGTGAAAAGCCAAATCATCTCACAGATTAAAAATGACATAACCAAGGCCGGGTGTGCTGGCGCTTTCCTTTAATCCCAGCACTCAAGAGGCAGAGGCAAGTGGATCTGTCGGTTCAAGGCCAGGTTGGTCTAACCTAGTTCCAGGTTAGCTGGGGCTACGGGGAGAGGAGACCCTATCTCAAAAAGACCAAAAAATGACATAACCATTTCAGAACCAAGAATGTTAGGTTCCAAAATGGACATAAGCATTTGTTGGACAAAACTTGTTATAATCCTGCCCTGGAAGAAAGTATAAATGCTCTTTTGGGTAAATGTTAAGTCATCTTCTGCATTCCGGGTTTTTTCCACATCTCTTCTTTCCTCTTCTGTGTTCCCTTTTATGTTTGTGACCCTTCTAAGCCTCATGTTAAATGCTGTTTCCTGTGCGATGAAGTATATTAGCTGTAATACACAAAGTCAAATTTAAAGGCTTTTCTAAACTCATGAAATAAAATGAAGAAAGACTTTTGAATGTTTAATCAGTCACTAAACTTTTCTGTTAGTCTCTTTTAGTTTTAATAGTCTCTTTTTCCTTTTGGATAGGATAGATGAGAAAATTATCAGGGGAAGTGGAAGTAGTTTAAGAGCATTGTGATTGGAAGGATGAGGCTAGATTAATAAATCTTAAAAATATAAAATGTAAGTGGGAAACAAAATAGTAGTTTTATGTATCCTCACATGATTTCTTGGAGAGCCTTTCTGCTGGGAAACAATGTGCGAGGCCTGAGTTGGAATAAGATGCTAAGCACTTGCAATTTGTTAAAGCAGAAACTCAAACCAGAACTGATCTCTCTCTTCAGTCTATCCTTTGTCTTCCTGCCCCCACCTTGTGTTGAGTTACAGTTGAGAAAATGCCTGGCAAGTGGAAGAGATGGTGATGAGGGCATGGTGTGGTTTTCACTGGTTTCACTCACAGTTCAAGTCCAGTTGCTCCAAACAGGCATCAGGTCTCAATGGTGGAGAGAGATGATGGAGTCTTCATGTCTTCAAAGAAAGGGTCTCACTCTATAGTCCAGGTTGGCCTAGAACTCACTGTAGTCATCTTCCCTCAGTCAGCCAAGTGCTGACTTGGAGGTATGACTCACCCAATTTGCTTCTGTCTTTGTTTCTTTGTCTATTGACTTTTTAAGAAAGGGTCTCATGTAGCCCAGGCTGGGCTAGAATTCACTATGTGGTAGAGGTTGGCAGCAAACTTCTGATCCTCCTGCCTTTACCTCTGGATTGCTGGCATTCGTTACAGGTATGAGCTACCACACCTGGGTCTGTGTCTTTATTGGGGTTATGAGTAAAGATGTCAGACTGTACTTGTGTTTCATATGGAATAGAATATAGGCAGAGCACTGAACTAATGTTCATTCATCTAGCCAGTGCTTGTGGAGCACCTGCTGAGTATTTCAACTGCTTTCGGCCCTAGAGATCCAGCATGAAATCCTCTCCTTTGAATAGAGGCTCTGGTTTAGTTCGAGGCTGTGACCTAGCTTGGGGTAATGGGTCTGAGAGTGCTAGATGATTCCCTCTCTGGGTCCTAGTGAAAACAAGAAAACTTGTAATTAATAGGGGTCATTCTGAAGAAATTACTGAAGGGTTTTGGTAGTTTCGTTAATCTTCTTGAAAGTAGCCTGCTAATGCATCAGTTTCTTATTTGACAACTTGTGGAAAATTCTGTAAAATTAATAGGAAGAATGGTTTGCCTCTGAACTCTACATGAGTAAGAAGAAAATAAAAATTTAGATGTGTCTTAAGTTTATGCTGGCAAAATGTTTGAACAGTTCTGCCAGATGTTGCTTGGGTCTCTGAGAGTTGCCATGCAGCACTGACAATGAATGGTTCTCCTTGGTTAAAGAGAATCACCTGAACAGTACTATTATCTCAAGTGTGGTTCAAGTGGCTTCATTATTTCTGGGAGTAATTAGGTGAATGCCTGACATAGGGGTAAGAACTAGTTCAGATAGGACTACAACTAGAATTCAGGGACACAGTGGCATTAAAAAACTTTAAGGTGCTGCAGCTCCCCCTGAGGGTCATGTGCTCCTTGAAGGAGGATCCTTTCTGTGATTGTCTTCTGATCATTCCTCACATGGTGTTGACCTTAGCAGCTGCTCAGTTAACTGTGGAAATGAATGATTCATGTCCAGCATCTACCCAGTTAAGTGTTCCTACTACATTCTGGCAAGATGACTCCCCAAGACCCTGTGAGCACCTTCGGTTGGTAGGAGCAATATATATCATGATATAACTGGTAGAAAATCTACCTGTTTTACTTCCCTTGGATATGTCATTACTTGGAGCATGTAGAGCTAGCTTACCAAACTTAAGAGATTCTGAGCAACTTTCTTGATCTTCTTTCTTCCCTAGTCCATGACATGTGAAGCTACCTGTGCATGTTAGAAATGTTTCTTAGGCGAGGTGAAATTTAGAGCTAAGAATTGGACTTACCAGGCAGGCAATTCTTAAATGATGGAGCAGGGAAGAATAAGTGATAATGGGAGGCCATCATTGGACAGACTCTGCACTAAGAAAGGAAGACTTGGATTCCTGCTTTACTTTGGCCTCTGGGGCTTTACCACTGGACACCCACCCGTCGCTTAACTCCTGTTGCAGTGTTTATGCACTAATGTGTAGGGTAAGGTAGAGTGAGTAAATTTAAGTGTCTTAACAGCACTGCAACTCCTCCCTCCATCCAACATCAAAATGGAATTGGTGATGCCAGCCTCCTTGTGTAATAAGGACCAATCTCACTGTCTTCATTCTAATGAAAATCAGCAAAACCTATCCTTGGATAACTGTTCTGTGTTTACTTAGCCTGAAGAACTAGCCAGGCAGATGAGCTTAGAGAACACAGCTAAAAAGCAGATGGTTCACTTGTCTTTTGATAAAAATTCATTCCTGCCATTACCAGTTCTTGCAAGACAGCTAGGCTTGATCTTCATGGCATGCTCTTTAGGGAGTCTGGAGGATAAACCAGGATATACCAGGCTGGGACAGGCACAGCTGCTACTCCTGTAGATCTTTGTCTTCCTGGAACTCTTCTCAAATGAACTTTACTGCCAGTGGTCTTCCTGTATTTCCAACTTTCTCTGCTCGGGCAATTTGTACCTTAGGGAGTGCATTATGGCCAACCTCACAATCCACAGAACTGTTAGCACTTTTATATGATGTTTGTGCTGGTTTTAGTGTTCTTGGAACCCCAGAGTCAGTAGTGTCTCTGTGTATGAGTGTGCATATGTGAGTCTACAAGCATGTGTGTATATTGTAACTTTCCCCAGTTATTCCCTCCAACTTGACCACAGTGCCAGCAGATTTCTACATTGCCTCAGAATTGAAGGTATCAGCCAGGATGTGTTTCAGTTGGAAGAAGATCCGTATTTCTTTCATGTCCATGCTAGTCCAAGCTAGTTTCAAGGTAACTCTGTGTTGGGGCATAGCTTTTGTTCTGGTCATTTTTGTGTAGCTTCTGTGACGTTAATAGGCAGTCTCATTCACCACAGGTGCTTGTACACATGTGGTATACATACCACATGTAATAATTGTAAGCAATTATTACACATAAAATAACAGTATTTATGAATAGTTAATTATATAATTAATGCTATTAAAATCTATGAGAAAAAATTTAAAGTATGTTTAGAATATTTTTCATTCTTTTAAGTTCTAAAGTTTTGATAAATGGATTTTTTGGTTTATATGGGATTTCATTTTTGTTGTTGTTTTGTTTGTTGAGAAAAAATTTAAAGTATGTTTAGAATATTTTTCATTCTTTTAAGTTCTAAAGTTTTGATAAATGGATTTTTTGGTTTATATGGGATTTCATTTTTTTTTGTTGTTGTTGTTCCTCTGCTTGTTTTTTTTGAGACAGGCTATGTAGCCCGGGCTAGCCTTGAACTAATGATCCTCCTGTGTCAGCCTTGTATTACAAGCATATACCACCATGCCTAACTCTCTAATATATTTTTGCTAATTAGATAAGTCATGTTTTATGATTCTAATCATGTTTTATTTGAAGTACTATTTTTCTTTTAATTAATATTTCACAAAGCTTGCCAATTCTTGCTTAAATCTTAGCAAATTATTTCTCCATTTATACTTCTATTATAAAACTCAAGAATCTATCATTCATTGAATTAACATACTATACTGAACTTTCTTGTGAAATAACATAATGCAGTCAATTTTTAAAAATTTATTCTAGATTACAGGCAAAGATTAAGTACCTTGCTTTGTTATAGGAATAAAATGGGAAAAGTTTTCATTTTCAGGAAATCTATGGATAGGCTGGTATACATACAGCAAGCATTATCTAAATATGTTTTTTACTGAAAAGAGAGATTTCCATAACATAAATAAGCCTAGGAAAACTAAAGTTCCCAATAAAATGAAGTGTGTGTGTGTGTGTGTGTGTGTGTGTGTGTGTGTGTACATATCAGAATGAGAAAGAGAATAGCCAGTACAGTAGTTTTGTTTGTTTTTATGTTGTGGTTTTAGTAATAATATTTTGAGAGGTTTTCTCCAGTAAAACAGAATAAGGTAAAAAGGGGACATTATCAAACTTGCCACAGTGAAAGTTCCTACTAATGGTCATTTCTGATCTGATTTTTAAAAGGCTGATAACTCTTGTTTTAAAAACTAATCATATTTCTAATCACAAATCTGTATTAAGTGAAAACTCTTTTAAAAGGTCTGTCATCAACCCATTTGTCCTGTATGATTTTCTCTGAAAATGAAATGCCAACAAGTCACATTTTAAAAGTTATTTGTTGAGGGGTTGGAGAGATGACTTAGCTGTTAAGAGCTCTGGCTTCTCTTACAGAGGACCCAGGTTCGGTTCCCAGCACTTACATAGCTACTAACAACCTTCTCTAATTCCAGTTCCAGGGTATCTGTTGCTCTCTTCTGACCTCTGTGGGCATTGTGTACACATGGTATACTTACTACATGCAGGCAAAACACTTATACATTTAAAATAAAAATAAATTTTAAGACAGTTGTTTGTTGATATTGCAGTTTCTTTTGTTTCAGTGTAATATCTGTGAGTATATGGCTCTATCAATTTTACAGATTTTCATGTACATCCCTGTTTTTTAGTTTTTTTGTCTTCTTATTTGTTTCATTTGTTTTGTTTTGTTTTGTTTTGTTTTGTTTTGTTTTGACAGGGTTTCCCTAGTCCCAACACACCTGGAAGTCACTATGTGGACCAGGCTGGCCTCAATCTCCCCGGGGGCTGAGATTAACCTGTATTGAAACAACTCTTTTGAATTGATCTCATTTCTCATGTCTCTAAATTAGTATACACCTTTATCTGGATGTTTTACTTTTCCAAGAGGTATTAGTTTATAGATGCCAAAAATTAACATTATTTTCGGTATCTTTCACTACCAAAGAACTTTTTATATATGCAGAATATGTTCAGTAAAGTGAAATATATAGATTTATTCAAATTCCAAATGCAATATATTATACACATGTATAACAAGAGGAAATATATATTACTTTTATAATCAGAGTAATTTATTTTTTTGGTCTTTTTGAGACAGTGTCTCCCTGTAGCCTCAGCTGGCCTAGAACTCTTTGTAAACCAGCCTGGCCTTGAACTCAGAGATCTTCCTACCTCTGCCTCCCAAGTGCTGAGATCAAAGGCATGCACCACCATAGCCGGCTTATAAAAATAGGGCCTGAAGAAAGGACCAGGATTTGATTCCCAGCACCCACATGGTGGCTAACAACCATCCATCATCCATAACTATAGTTCCAGAGGATCTGACACCCTTTTCTGTCCTCTTCAGGCATTGCATGACACCAGTGCACTTATATGCAGACAAAACACTCATGCGCATAAAATAAAACATATTATAAAATAATTTTAAAATGAAAATATATTTAAGCAATTTAAAATATGGCATTTGGGGGTAACATCTTGTGGTCTTAAGATCATAGAGTACCTTTTTTCTGTTACACAGTTTCATTTTATTTTCCTTTCTTCAGAAAAGAATATAATAGAAGAAGAACTTCTATTTCTGGGTTTTTTTTGGTCTTTTTGAGACAGGGTCTCCCTGTAACCCCAGATGGCCTGGATTTGCTATGGAGACCAAGCTGGCCCCGAACTCACAGAGATCTGCCTGCATCTGCCTCCCTAGTGCTGGGATTAAAGGCGTGCGCCACCACACCCAGCTATTTCTGTCTTTATTTATTTGTTTCTACATAAGAGCTTCTCTAATTGGAAGTATACACCTTCCCATGATCAGTGAAATCCTGCCCCTAGGGATGTGATGGCTGGAAATGAAGGACATATGGTATGCTAAGTAAAACAAGTTGAGCACAGAAAGACAAGTACTGCTTTGTTTTGTTTTTTTCACTCATTTGTGACACCTGAAAAAAAAAAAATAATACCATAGAAGACAGTCAAATAGTCGTTATTTGAGGCCAGGAATGGAAGAGGGAAAAAGGCTAGAAGGTGGTTAGATAATAGGTATCAAAATGCATTGGAGTGAATGAATAAATTCTGCTCTTTTGCAACACAAGGAGGTAACTGGTTTACACTGTAAAGTTTGCAACAACCTTTCATCTTCTTTATGAAGAGGGAGAGGAGCTCAGAAACTCTGTATTACTTTTCTGTTGCTATGATAGAAGCACTGACCAAAGCAGTTTATAGAAGGAAGAGTTTATTTGAACTTATGGTTCCAAAGGGTCAAGAGTCCATCCTGGTGGGGAGGCATGGCAGCAGAAGTGGCTGGAGGAGAGGGGGAAGCTAAGCTACATCTTCAAGCAGGCACAGGAAGCAAGAGAGCAACTTGAGATCCCTCAAGGCTAAAGAACTCTCTAAGCCTGCCCCCAGTGACATGCTTCCTCCAGCATAGCCACACCTTCTAAAACCTCCCAAAACAACCCCACCAGCTGGAAACAAAATGTCCAAATACTTGGAGCCTATGGGGGACATTCTCATTCAAACTATCACAAGCTCCAAAGACAAAGAACAAGGTTATGGAGATGGTTTACTTTGATTGGTCCATTGTCTATTTTCAAAACTGCTATAAGTTTTGCCAGCTAAAAAGAATAAAATCAAGTAAAATAGAAAAGAAATCTCTTATATTCTGTTTTAAAATTAATCAAAAAGCAAGCCAGAGGAGAGAGGGTCTAAATATGATCAAATTGTATGAAATGCGCAAAAAATCAATTTAAAAAATTTTTAAAAAGCTGGACATGGTGGCATAAGCCTTTAATCCCAGTAGAGTCAGGTGGATCTCTGTGAAATCAAGACCAGATTGGTTTATATAGTGAGTTCTAGGCCAGCTGGGGCTACAGTCAAAAAATAAACTGGGTATGGAGCATTACAGAGTGATATGACATGTTGTCCTTGACTTTGTGTTCTGTTTTGGGGGAACTTGTTAGACGTTTGACCTCTGGACTAACACAATAGCAAAACAGGAAGGAAAAAAAAAAAAAAAAAAAACCTCCTTGAAATGCTGTCATTAGTACCTTTGTTAAAAATGGGGGAAAATATCTGTTTGCTTGTTTGTGTGGGATTTTATCATGGCCAACTCTTAGTTTTATATAACTGCATTGAAGAAGAATTTAGGATTGAATAAATTTATTACCAGAAATCAAATTTCCTGTTTCTCTATCTGAAGTACATATACTTAAAGTTTTTCCTAAGTGTCTAATTTCCAAAGAACACTACTGGAAGAATGTATTTTTATTTGGCTTTTGGTTTCTGCCTTTAAGTTGAAACAGAAGTATAGACCAGCTTTCAATTCTGTCTGAAAATTATATCAAAAAGAACTCTGTTTGCCTGTGGGAAGGAGACTTTTCTGTGTTTGGTATTGCAGCATATTAATTTTAACTGGGATGTTTTTCTTCACATTGCCTTTTTTTCTATATCATTTCCTGATTCTGATTGCCTGGTCTGCTTAGTAATTGTATTTGTTTTTCTGCAGGCTATTTTTTTCAATTGGCATTAAACACTCATTCCTCTGTTCTTTTATTTTCCTGTGATTGCTTTTTGACAGACACGAGTTTCAAGTTAAAACTTGCTCCCACTGCTAGAAAAGGGGCACATTGATGATGTGTGAGAAACATGAGAAGGCTGGCTTATCTCAGGTTTCTACTAGAGGCTTTAGAATATCCAGACCACTGAGCAGTTTTTATTTGGTTCACGTGAAAATTCTGAGTTCTTGAGCCTACTGGAGCCTATGACAGGAGCCTGCCTCCCAGGTTCAGATAACCTAGCTCTGTTTTTGTGGGAATATTTTTGGCTTTTAGCACATTAGAATTTAAATAAACAAGAGATTTTTAACCTTCAACTTGAGTTTTAGGTCCAAGTCTGTAGTGTTTAAACACACACACACACATAACACAAATATATACATACACATAATGCCCAAGAAACACATACCAAATCAAAAAGGAGCATTTCAGCAAGTTAAAAGCCATAAATACTCTTTTTTTTTTTTTTTTTTTTTTTTAAGGCGTGGTGTTATATATTCCAGGCTTGCCTTGAACTCCCTTTGGGACCAAGAAAGACACTGAACTTCTGATCTCTGTCTCTACTTCCTCATTGCTAGGATGACAGGCACATGCCATTATGCCTAGTTTTATGCTGTGCTAGGGATTGAGTGTAGGGCTTTATGAAAGTTAGGCCATCACTCTATCAAGTGAGCTGCATCCTTCGCAGAGTACTTTTAAGAAACTAAACTTAGTGCTCTGTGGACTTAAATACTATGTTTCGGTCTTCTGGGAAAAAAAAGAGCATTTTGTGTTCTGTTTTTAGTATTAATCAAAAAGTAAGTTGGGCAAAGTATGGTGGTAAACACCTTTAATCCCAGCACTCCTAAGGCAGAGGCAGGTAGATCTCTATGACACTGAGGCCACCCTGCTCTACATAGCCAGTTCTAGGCCAGCTGGTGCTACAGGGAGACCCTGTCTCAGAAAAACAAAACAAAACAAAAAAAGTAAGCTGGCCAGTTAGAAAACTTTGTTGACAAAGTTCTTATGTATAAGAAACACTCAAACAGTTTATAAGAATATATATTTTTTATATCTAGAGGTTCAGAGTTAGCAGTGAATACTAAAGTGGCTGTACAAGGTTTTAGTCTAAAATTGCTAATTATTTCTTTTTAAAGTTAATGGCCCAAACATGAAAGCAGTCCTTTTCATCTCACATTTGTAGACTCAGTGTACTGGATTGATGCATTACAACCACACTGCCCTTATGAATATGTAGGGATTGTATTTACTATTGTTCCTAACCAGTACAGGAATACATCCACCCATGAATCTAAAGGGACTGTTTGCCATGGTCCTTAATCATTGCAGGTGGAGTAGGAAACAATAGGAAAGTAATAAGGACAGGGTATCGGATTTTTTGTTTGTTTTTAAGGATAATATTTTAGAGTATAGGTCCAGTTTCTTTACTTTAGTAAAGCTCATGAATGAATCTTTCAGCAATATTAGTTGGTAAAAAGTAATTAATAATATTTTAACTTTGCACCATAAACCGCAGGTTAGAAGAGGCTGTTGGATCCCCTGGGACTGGAAGTATGGACAGTTGTTAGCTGCCGTGTGGGTGCTGGGATTCGATCCCAGGCCTTCTGCAAGAACAACCAGTGTTCTTAACCGCTGAGCCACCCCTCCAGCCCCCCAAACATACCACTTTAAATCATAGCATTCCACTCCTGGCCCCCATGGACTCTTGGCCATTTCATAACATAGATTTATTCCAACTTCAAAAGTCTCCATATTCGTAACAGTTTTCAACATTGTTCAAAAGTCCAAAGTTTTCTGAATCAAGGCAACCTCTATGAAATAAAAACATGTCACATATTTCCAGTATAATGACATGGTGTAAGCATGTCCACCCCAAAAGTGAAGAATGGGAGGATAACAAGGGAAGACCAGACCAAAGTACAACCAGAACCCAGTAAACACCAAGCCCTTAGAGCTCCATGACCAGGAACTTGTGGGGCCATCTTCTGTCATGAGTATCTCTGCCCCTCCTGTTTTGGCATATGAAGCCCATATAACCTCTTTTTCTGGCTGATTTCACTATGTATCTGCAGCTTTCTTTGTTGGACTCCCCATGGTCTTGGTGTTTCTGGCATGCTGGAGTCTCCATTGAACTTAGATGTTAACTTTGCAAATTGACTCAGTTACCTCTAAAGATTTCCCAGTAGGAAATCCACACCTCCTACACATTGTCCCCAGCAGTTTTCTGGAATCTTGATCAAGCCTCCATGACCCAAGTCTTGCATTTGGTATGCTTGCAAATCCAGCACTGTGTGAATGATTCTGCCAAGTTCTCTTGCCAATTTGAGATGTAATCTGGCCTCCTACCACAGCCATAGTAGTTTCTATGTGCCTTAGTGGATGAACCTAGGACAATATTTCCCCAGACAGTTGTTTTAAACAGTTAATCCCTTCAGCTGCATTCTCATTTCAGGCGCTTTCCTTCGAAATAAATTTGTATTTTCACAAGTTGAATCCTGGTGGGTGAGGTCTTATCCACAGGACACATTTCCTGTTGTCTCCTGCAGAGTATCTAGGTTCCTGTTTAATGGTGATAATCTCTTTTCTCCTCACCTGCCTTGCCTGCAACTTCAAACTTGTTTCTACTCCTTTCCACAACCAAACTGCACCTTTTGCCTTTCTGCTTTCACTGTAGGTCTTAGAGCAGGGAGAAATAACTATGGGATAACCTGGATGTTAAAATGTTTTGATATTTAATCTGTCAACAAACTTTGTCCATTACCTTTAGATTTAGCCTCACTCAATTCAGCAGAACATGAGCAGAAAGCAGCCAGATTCTTCATCAGAATGTAGCACAATACCTAGCCTAATTCCTAATAGAACCTTTATTTCCCCCATGAAACCTCATGAGCTGAATCACCACTGTCTTCGTTTCTTTCAGCATTCTGGTTTTCTGAACTGCTACTTGAATGGCTCATTAAGCTCTGCTTATAACATTCTAGGGCTTCTCTAGCTCATTCCTCCAAATCTTTCCATATCCTTCCCACAAACCAGTTCCAAAGGCCTGTGAACCACATGATCAAGTTTGTTATAGCAACAACCCCACATCTGATAGCAGTTTTTTACATTAGTTACTTTTCTCGTTGCTGTGACGCAATATCTCCCAAAAGCAACTTCAGGAGGGGAGGGTTTATTTGTTTCATAGTTTGAGTGGAAGGTATATCTGCAGGAGGATAAGGTGGCTGAATACAAGTGCATCCATACCCAGGAGTCAGATGTGAATGCTGTATTGAGTTTGCTTTCTCCATTTTTCCTTTTTATTTAGTCTGTAACCCCAGCCCATGGATGGCGCTCTGAACATTGAGGGTGGATCTTCCTATAGCAGGTAAATCTCTATGGAAATGTCCTCAGAGACAAACTCAGACATGTATCTCCTAGGTGATTCTAAATGCAGTCAAGCTGAAAATATGGGTTAACTATCATAGATGGTAGGATATAAACCCATTATCTGCCGATATTTAATATTCAAAGTCATACCTTAACTCCTATTGAAGAACTGTATTAAATGTTCATTTTATTATAATAATGTCTGCAGCAGGAGCAGGGACAGGGATGAATTTCCTGAATGCATGCTACTTACAGAATAGATCTCTGCTACAGAGAAGTCATTGAAAGCCAGAAATGTGCTTGTGAGGTTATAAAATACTAACACACTGTGGAAATCATTTTAGCCACTTCAGTTTTCAAAATACTTACCAATGTACCTTGGGACAATGTAAGATTTCCTTTTTTTTCCATCTTGTCTCTTTTGTTTGAACACTACTCACTTTAAATTTACAAAGGAAGATTTTCCCTCAGTCTTGTTTGGCTAATGTATATTCTGAAGATGTCTTAACCCTTGCACATCTGAATTTATATGACATTCCTCTCATTCCTATCCTCCACATAAACACTTGGGATATAAACTTGAAAGACTATAGCTTTATACTGAAATTGTGTTTATATTTACATTTATTTAAAAATTATATCCATTTTCCTGCATTCTTGAGTCCTTATATGGTGACCCAGGTCATTACTCAATATCAGTTTTATCATCCTATGTGTCTAATGATGGAGACTGGTATGGTACAAATGTGCTTCCTTTAGATATTTTTGTTGTTGGGTACTATGTCATGCCTGTAGAAGTCAGAGAACAATTTGTCAGTTTTCTCCTTCTACTGTGTGTGTTCCAGGGATGGAGCTCAGGTCATCAGGCTGGGGGCAGGCTTTTCTTCCTGAGTCATCTCACTGGTCTTCTAGTTTGTCTTTAAGGATAGACAAGGTTTTTTACTGCCTGCAGCTGCTTATTCTTACAGAAGCATTTAATAATTTTTAAGCAGAGAATGGACATGCTTAGATTTGTATTAAAAAGCAAGCAATGAACAGTTATACCCTCCAATTCTGGTGGCAGATACCAGGCTCCTGGAGAAAGGACTGGCACCATGTCTAGGCAGAGAAAATGTAGGAGGAGTTGCTATATCCTGTGGGACCCGACAGTTGCTGTGTGCTCACTGAACAATGGAGCAGACCAGAGGTACTGACCCACACGGAAGGAGCAAGCTGCCACCACTGCAGCACTCTTCACCACAAAATATGTGAAGATAGCACAGGGCTATAACCTCCAAAATAAATGAAATTCCATTAATACATAAATGAGTAGGTTATAAAAAGTAATAATCCAGAAATAAATATGGAAGTAGAAGCAGCTTCTTTAAAAAGGAATGCCATGTAATAATATAGAAGGAATGAGAGAATCGAAAATCAATTAATTCCACAGCTTTCATGCCATAAACAAGAACCTACAGTTGATATTAACTTAGTCTAGAATAAACATGTAGTCTCAAGATCTCTTCCCCAAAATATTTGTTCATTGTAAATTAAAAAACAGTAACTTTGTAAAAAATAAAATTCAACAGATATCACTTTACCTATTAGTGATCAGATGTCAACAGAAAAGAGACAGGTTAATATCCTGAACCTCAAGATGATGTCTTGAGAACAACATCCCATATGTAACAGTATTGAGAGTTAATAATCTCAAGTTTCATCATAAGAAGATACCAGCAAACCAAACTTAGGTAGATTCTATGAAATATCTGTTAGTGATCTTCAAAGATACCAAGATCATAAATAACAAGGAAAATGGGAGAGAGTGTTGGTTTTCAGGAAGTGAGATCTGATGACTAGATGAGGTGTTTGACCAGGAACAGATTGGACTTTAGGGTAAGCTGGTAATTTGTAGCTAAGCTTATACCAGCATGTTGTACCAGTGTTGACAGTTGGACCATGTTCATGTGAGAAGCTGGTCTAAGGAGACACTCAGGGTCTCTCTATTCAAGATCACATTTAAATGGAAAGTTGAAAGAAAAAAAATCATAAGTCTTGAAGGTTCCTATATTATCAGAGGGATTAAACGATAAGTGTAGACAGCAAAGATCTGAACAAATAGCATAGTGGTTGAACTGAACAGAGGCTAGAACTGCCAAAGATGTGGGAGACAATCTGGGCTGAAGTCTATAGACCACTGGGGAGCCAGAAATGCCTCTGCCAAGGGGAGACTGGTCCAAGAAGGCACAAGGTTTAAAAAAGAAAAGGTAAATTCAATCTTGATTGTTAAAATACTAGGCAGTAAAGAGATTGTGAGGTGTGTCAGCGGGTTATTAGAAAACAGGACTCTAGAGGTAGGCAAGCTGGAAACAGTTTCCACTTTGAGGGGATAGTCAAAAGTATATGGGAAATTGAGCCAGGCAGAGCATATAGAAAGAGAAACAAGGAACACAGGCAAGATCTGTGGGACCCTTGCCACTTACAGGGGAGGTGAGAAGGTAGGGCACTCAGACAGGCCAAAAAAGTCAGACATAGAGTGGTGAGGAGACTCCTGGCAGTTGAGAGCACATCTCCGGTCTCTTATATGTCCCAGACAAACCTCATCTGCCTGAAATTTATCTGCCTGAAAGAACCATCTGTCACAAACCTCTAGAAAAAGTGCAGCCATCTGCAGAAGTCAGGACAGTAAAAACTGAGAAATGAAGTAAGCTGAGAAACCAGAAGGCCTTGGAATTTCCTGGTCTTTCAAGCTATGATAGCAAATTGGTTTTTGACTTTTAGGTCCTCTAGGATATATGGTTGATATTACAGTATATCTCTTTACTATAGGAGGCAGTGATTGTGATTTCCTATATAACCTATTTTGTATTGATTATACCTTACAAAGAAATGTATCATCTGTCAATCTATTTTTGAGCTTATGCTAACTGATTTTAAGGTTGTTCCTTTTACCCTCTTAATAAATTTTCCTATGACATTAATACATCTGTATTAAATATTTTCATTTGGAGCATTTAATAGTTTTGTTGTAAAGCTGCCATTAATTGAATTCAGTAAAAATGTTTCCTAATCTTTGCTCATTAGCACGTTCTTATCTCATTGCTTATGTCTCAGCCCAGCAATCTATATTAGAAAACTCTGAGAGACAAATTCACATAAAAGTTGCATACTTCAACCTGTACCCTGTTTTCTTTTATATGTTTTAAAACATCAGCTTTGTTGATTAAGCAGACTCTTTTATGAAATGGTTGTTGAACACAGCTTATCCCATAGGTTGCCTCTTCTCTTCTACAAGCATGACCATGACTGATGCTTGTTCGCCTTTGGGATTGTTTTTTTATTTCCTTATGTCATCCTTTTGCTATGGGTAACTGATTAGCCACAAGCTTTCACTGAATTGCTTGTCCCTGACTGTTAACTAACATTTCTTCATAGTATTTTCATATTTTCATGCCTGAGCAGACACACATATATACATATAGGAAGTGGCGCCATTAAGGTGATTTCAGCTAGATGGCTAGATTAATTGCTTCTTTGCAGCAAGTTTTTAAAACTTGAGGTTTTACTGTACTCTATAAAACAGGGTGGCTAGTTATAATTTTATCTTAGAATTTGTTCTAAGATATTCATCTGTAGTTTGTAAATGAAATGTGTTTTAGTTTCCCCTAGGAACTGTCACCATAGTCATTTGGAAGAGGACATGTTCTCCTTTATAATTTAAAGGAAATATATAGAACAGTTTGATTTTTATGGGAAAATGTGAACCTTCTTTTGGATATATCTGTGAATGCTAAATTATATTGTAAGACATGTTTCATAGACTGCCTGTTCTTTCCCCTTGGCCCAAAGCATTGTCTCCAGCTTGGGTAACACTGATGTGCATTCTGTGTGAGTTTTCCAGCATGTGGCCTTCTACACAGGGGTCTGGGTTCTTCTCAACCTCAACAGATTATACCATTTTTTCAGGATCCTACATGGTATTGATAATTTTATATTATACTTAAAAGATAATATATTAGAAATCTCTTATTGCCAGGACCTCATCAGTCCTGAGGTCTTAATGACAATCCACATTTTCAGCTTACTCAGAGGTGTTGTACTTCAATGAAAAGGAGCTCTTTTCCTCATTGGGAGTCGCTGGGCTACAGAGATTTGCAGAAACTCTGTTCATAATAGCATCGTTCCCTTGCTGAGAACTATTTAGGTTTTAATAAATGATATGAGAAGCCACTGGAAATTCTGGCTATCAGGTGCCAACAGTCTATCTAATCTAGCATTTATTTACCTATCTATAATATTTTTATTCTTGAGAATTTCATACATATATACATACATACAAAGTATTTTGATCATATTCACACCCTCCACTCCTCCCCCTAATTCCTCCAAGACATACCCCAACCCCTCTCCAGCTTTGGATACTTTAAAAATTTTTATTTCTTATAATCCACTGACTGATTTGTGCTGTCCATCCACTGGAGTGTGATCAGCCCACCAGGGATCACATCCTTAAAGATATGATCTCTGAGGGCTACCCCAGAAGCCATCAACTGTCAATAGTTCCTCAGCCAGGGGTGAGGGCTCCTAAGCCTCATCCCATACCAAGTTGGAATGTTGACTGCATTCATCTTTTGTAGATCTTGTTTGGGCCCCCACAGCTGTTGTGTGTTCATAAATACAATGGTCCTGTCATGGTTTCCCTCCAGTCCTCCCTGACCTGGCTCCTACAATCTTTCCACCTCCTTTTTCGTAATGGTCCCGGAGCCTTGGAGGAAGAGGGTATGATACAGATGTACCATTTGTGGCTGAGCATTCCATAGACACTTATTCTCTACACTTTGACCAGTCATAAGATTCTTCATTAAACATCTTCTGCTATATAGAGAAACTTCTTTGATGAGGCTTGAGAGCGGCACTAATCAATATAGAGGTACAAAATTTAGAGGGTGGTTTAATACTATGTCCATTTAGCAAAATGATAGTAGTGGGTTCACCCTTGAGGCTTATGAACTCCCCAACCATGGGTTCTTGGCCGAATTTATAGTACCAGACATGCAATTTTTACTGTAGAGTGGGTCTTAAATCCAATTTTTAAAAGAGCAGTTGGTTTAACGCCTATGTTTGTGCCACTGTTGCACCCATGGACATGTCTTGCCCTATTGGTCATTCATTACTATAGCTTACAGCGTTCACAGTTGGATAGTACTATTGGTAACTACCCCACCCCCAGCAGCCTACCTAGCCACCTCTGGTACTATGAAAGCTAGCCAGCAGGGAGGAAGCTTCCTGGTCAGTACCAGTTTGATTTCTTCACGCCCTATTACCAAAATATATGGCATCTTCAGCTGTAGGGTCTTACCACAAAGTTCTGGTGGGCAACTAAGAGTAGTGGCAATAGCCTATTAGTTTAGATGGGTGGTCTCCCAGATGCCTCTGACCAACAACTTGAGGGAAAGTATCCTATATTGGCAACCTGTTACTTCTGGGAAGAGCATTATTTCTTGTGTAGGGTAACTCCAATTAAACTTTCAGAGCATTTCCACTAATGTCAGGGACAAGATAAAGATGTCAAATCTCTCTCTTTCTGTTCAGTATAGTGCTTGTGAAATCCTAGCTAGAAAAATAAAACGTGCAAAAGAAATAAAAGGGTTACAAATAGGATATGAAGAAGTCAGAGAGACCCCCAAACACTTCACTGGAAAACTCCTAAAGCTGATTCATTTTCAGGAAAATGGCAGGTTGCAAAATTAACATATAAAAATAAGTAGCCTTCCTATATTAACAAAGATAGACTGGGAAAGAAATCAGGGAAACAATACCATTCACAGGAGCCTCAGAAAACAAAATAAGGGGCTAGAGAGATAACTCAGAGGTTAAGAGTATTGACTGCTCTCTCAGAGGACCCACATGGCAGCTAACAGCCATCCATAACTTCAGTTCCAAGGGCTATGATGCCCTCTTCTGACCTCCATTGCACAACACAGGTGTACTTACATCCATGCAGGCAATACACTTATACACATAAAATTAAAAATAAATATTTCTTGTTCTTAAAAGCAGAACAAAGCAAACCCTTGGAATTAAACCTAACCAAGGAAATAAAAGACCTAAACAATGAAAACTGTAAAACACTGAATCAAGAAATTGAAGAAGATAACAAAAGATGTAGAGATTTCCATGCACATAAATTGGTAGGATTAGTGTTATGGAAATGGCCATCTTCCCAAAATCAGTATACAAATTTAACACAATCCTCATCAAAATTCCAACACAATTCTTCACGAAAGTTGAAAAAATCAATCTTAAGTTCGTATGGAAGCATAAGAGATCCCAGATAGCCAAAACAATCCCGAACAATTAAAACACTTTTGTGGTATCACCAACTTGATTTCAAGATATACCACAGAACCATAGTTGCAAAATCAGTATTGTATTAAGCAATGGAATATAATTGCAGGCCCAAATATTCATCCACATCCCTACAGCCACCTGATTTTTGACAAAGATACCAAAAATATGCATTGGAGAAAAGACAACATCTTTAACAAATGGTGCTGGGAAAACTGGATACCTACACATAGATGAATACTTGATCCTACTTTCTCATCCTCTACATAAATCAATTCCAAATGATTCAGAGTTCTCAATATTAAACCTAAAACTCTGAAACTTCTATAAGAAAGAGTAGGAGTACTTTCTTTTTAATGCGCTTGTATTTTCTACAATTAGGACCCACATTAAATGGGTTAATTCTAACACAAATTAACTGACAGCATGATCTAATTGGAAAAATCTTTTAGATCTAGACTATTTCTGTGTGTAGCCAAAGAAGTCTTATGCACTTCACTTATTTGTCACTCTCAGATTTCACATTGTTAATTAACAGTCTTCAATTTTTTTTTTTTCTGTCTTTTTGAGACAGGGTCTCCCTGTAGCCCCAGCTGTCCTGGAACTCACTCTGTAGACCAGGCTGGCCTTGAACTCACAGAGATCCACCTGCCTCTGCCTCCTGAATGCTGGGATTAAAAGCGTGCGCCACCTCGCCCGGCTAGTCTTCAATTTTTTGATCCTCTATCTTCCATCATCTAAAAGTTCTAAGATACTTGTATTAGTCATCTTGATTTTTGTCATAGAATGTGGTTATTTTCATGCAGCTCTTTGCTTTCTAAATTTCATGAGGTTAAAAAATTTCTTTCATTGACTTGTCTCCCATATTTTTTCCAATATACTGTTTTGATCTCATACCTTGTTTATCAACCATGCTTAAGTGAGGAGGGAAATATTTATTCATTAGGACAGTTTTCCCCTTCAGTTAAACAACAACAAAAGAGCTGAGCATGCCACAGTCTCTTACTCTTTGCACATTGACTATTTGTGGGTCTTTGTCCCTATCTGCTGCAAGAAGAACCTTCTCTGGTGAGAGTTGAGGGATGTACTAATCTATGGGTGTAACAATAAGTCATTGTAAGTTTAATATTATGTCTATTTAGTAGAATGATAGTAGTAGGTTCTTCCGTATGGCCTGTGATTTGTCTAGCCACAAGTCTTTTTCCTGATAACACCATTGGGTATGGTTACAGAGTGGGTCTTAAATCCAGTTAGAAAGTGGTTGGTTACTTCTGTATTTGTGCCACCATTGCACCATTGGGCATATTTTTCCAAACCCTTGTTTTTGTAGCTCAGAAGGTTCACAGCTGGGTGAGGTTGGTGATTACCTTTCTCTGTCAGTAACGTGCATAGCACCTTCTAATACTATGAAAGGTATCTATCAGAGATGTAGTTTCAAGGCCAGTACTATCTTGCTTTCTCCCTGCTTGTTCTGCTACTCGGGTATGTAGTGTCTTCAGCAATATGGTTTTACAAACTCTTCCCTAAGTCGCTTTTGGTCGGGGTATTCTATCATAGCAACAAAAAGCATTACACGGGTGGTAAGGATGTCTTTGTTTTAAATGAAAGCCAGATATGATTTAAATAAATATAGTAAATAATTTATTTTGTTCATTTGTTGCCTTTGTAGTGTTTGTTGAAAAAGTGCTGAAGAGGCTTTTTCCTAATGTTCCAAGTGGCCAAGATACGGGGACACCTCAGACTCTGGCTTTGGAAACAGCATCCAAGAATGTTACCTCTGAGACAGTACAAGAAAAGCATATTCATCATTTGACAAGTAAGGATGAATTACAGATACCAATTTTTCTCTAGTATCCCCTTAGCCTGAGGCTTCTTTGGGTTAAAAACCTTTGCAAATTTTTTTTTTTATAA
>NW_008335593.1:272563-323941 GCF_000622305.1 Nannospalax galili | reverse complement strand
TCCATACTCTGCCATCCCTGTCACTGTCCACTGTGTTGTCAGCACCCTCATCCATTCCCCCCCTGTCTGCCCTTCTGGTAAATCTAGTCAGCCAGAGGTCCCTGTTCCAGGAGGGTCAGCTGTTCCTCATCTACGGCAATCCATTGTCAGTATTCCTTTGGATAGAATTGGGGCAAATTTTGACTACAAGAGTTGGCAGAGCAGGCCTCATTCCGTACACATACATACAATGGTGAATTCAGCTAATGTATGGAGAGAAGCCTGTATTAGTATTTCTAAGTTACACACTTAGGGTACAGTGTGGTTTTGTTGAGTTCATTTGTATATTGTGTTTTAGGGAAGGAGACTGAACTATGGGTAGGTTCTTGGCTCAGCCACAATGAGACAGAATCTCCCTGTAGCCCCAGCTGGCCTAGAACTTGCTCTGTAGACTAGGCTGGCCTCAGTCTTACAGAGATCCACCCGACTCTGCTTCCTGAGTGCTGAGATTAAAGCCATGTACCACCATGCCCGGCTATGCATTGGGTTCTTAAAGACTGTTTCATCTCCTGTTGGTTCAGCTAAATAAACTAGATTGTAGTAGTAATTCCTTATATGTGAGTAAATATATTCTGATGTAACACCAGGATCCAGGAAAATGGAAAGGATGCACAGAGGTAAAGGAAAAGAAAGAACCTGAGAGAGGGGTAGTAGGGGATTTTACCAGGGAGGAATGGGAAAAGTGGGAGTGTTTGGGAGGGAGGACAGGAGGGAGGGATGTGCAAGGGGCCACAGTGTTGTGGGGAGGGAAGTCATGGGGAAGGGTGGTGGGAGGTGGATGTTATTGGGACGAGGGTGGGGATGGATAATGGTATTGCGACTAGGGAGGGAGGAGGGAGGCCGGATGGGAGGAAAAAGAGTAGAGATGAATGGATCTTGGGGGGCTAGGAAACCCAGGAAAAATATTAATTAAATAAAGATAATTTAATTCTTTGTGTTAGCATATATTTTTTAATATTTTATTTATTATTTTATGTGTATGAGTATATTGCCTGCATGTATGTAAGTGCACCCATGTCATGTGATGCCTGAGGAGGTCAGAAGAGGGCATCAGATCCTCTGGAACTGGAGTTAGGGAATGGTTGTTACCTGCCATGTGGATGCTAGCAATCAAACCTGGGTCCTCTGCAAGAGCAGCAAGTGTTCTTAACCACTGAACCATCTCTCCAGCACCTGGTATTAGCATATTTTATAATACCCCTTTAACTGGATCTCAACTGACAGGTACAATAGTACCACGTACCATATAGGTTAGATCTCCCTTTACTTGGAACACATTTTTCCAGGGAGATAATATCCATTGGGATTAGACTTCTAAGAAAGCCCAGTAAACCTCTCAAATTTATAATACACATACTGAATGTCTATGGTTGATGATAGACAAATGAGAAGGAAAACATTTTTATCCCTTATTATCTATATGAGGTTATACCACAGGTTTTTTCTAAAGGACAAATCTGTATGTTTTCCTTTTCATGTCCTTCTTATATGACTTAAGGTTTCAGGATGTTATAAATTCCCAAAACTAATATCAAGGAGCAAATATTTGTTGTTTGGTTTTTTGTGTTTTTATTTTTTTCCAATTTCCAACGAATGTACTGGTTATAGGCTGAATTGCTTTCCCTAAAAGTCCATATGTTGAAATCCTAATCCCTAAACTTCTAAATGACTGCAGTTGGAAATAGGGGTTCTAAAAAGGAGGAATAAGGTTAAAGAAGGTTAGAAAAGACTGATCTAATATGACCGATATCCTTACAAGGAGAAAAGATTTGGACACAAACACAGAGAAAGACTGTGTGGTGATATAGAGAGAAGATGGCACCTAGAAGTCAACCAGAGAGGCCTGGAGCAAATTTTCCCTTATAGCTATCAGAAGGATCCAGCACAGCCAAGAGCTGTCTGGAAATGTGTGCTCTTTCCTTAATAATTTCCTTTCCTTCATTTCCTTTCTTTATATATGCAATTCCTGTTATTCAGATGACATGTGTCTAAGTAGATCACATCTTTTTCTAACCTGTTTTCTTTTTATGACAGTTATTTTTACCTGCTTTCTGGGATTTTTCTCAGAGTTCTTCCCACAGTATGTTTCATTTCTGTCATCCTATCTCAGTATTTTGAAGCTGAGTAGGGGAAAGGATCTCCATCATCTGTTATAGATTGACATGGTTTCTTTGTTTACATTATTATATCTGTGCTCTCCATTGTGCCTGGGTATTGGCCACTAAAGGATCCACTATCTTCTGATAAAAGTCTGTCTCCTTCTGTGCTGGAGTACTGCAGGGACATGTGGGGAGGTCCTCATCAATCCTCTATCTGTATCTCCTCCACCTCCAGGCTCCCTGCTACTCTAGAATCTGAGATCAATCTGCTCTGCAGTTTTCAAACCATACCCTCTGGTCTGATGTGTATCCTGTGTGTCTGGTTCCCTTCCCTCTCATTCTGTGGAGCCAGGGAAGGAGGTAAAGTAAACACATTTTCTCCTTCTGACTCTTTGATTTTACTCTGTTGATAAGTAATTAACATTGTTCATGTGCATTTGCTGTGCTGAACTGCATTCCCAGATCTCTCCTTCATTGTTTCCCGGGGTCTGTATGTCTTGGTATTTGGAGGCAGCAGTGAGGCCACAGGCATCTTAGATTTTTGCTCTAAAGGAAGCCTCACTCTCACTGTTGCTGACAAGCTGCCTTGCCCAGCTAGCATGGGCAGCACCCTTCTGTGGTACTCAGCTTCTCCTGTGTCCTCCTTCAGGTCAGCCCAGGGTCAGGAGGAGGTATATCACAGTAGGATGCAACAGCAGCAGGGCAATGAGAATAGGTTTCCAGACTTGCACTACCCAGTTCTGACTGAAAGGTGCAGTCATGAGGAGCCTTTCCAGTAAATCTTGGCAGTTTGTTGTTTATATCAACATAACTACAGCCCAAACAAAATGAGGATCCCATCTATACATCTCATTTTCTAGTTAGTTCTCTTCCCTTCCCCAAACTGTTATACTAATCTGTCACCAAGGATTTGTGCTTGAATTTCATATAAATGGAATCATGCAGTCTGTATTATTTTCTGGCTTTTGACTAATTTACAATTTATCTGGAGCTTTTCATGTCAACAGATTGTTCTCTTAATAACTTGTAGTTTATGAATTGCTCTCCCACGATTTATCAACTTTTCTGTTAATGATTGTCTGAATTGCTTACATATCTAGACTCTTAGGAATGTAACCATGAGCATTCTGTATAAGTGGAACATCTTCACTCCAGAAATCTGAAATCCAAAATGCTTTAATCTGAAACATTTTGACCTCTAGTATAAAATGACAAGTAATTTACGTACCTGAAAATTATAGAAAATTACATACCTGACCACATAATCAAACATAGATCACTAACACTTCTGTATTAAACTATCAGTAGGCCATGTGTATATTAAGATATGTATGAAACAGATGAATCGTGTGTTTAAACTTGGATACCATCCTTAAGATAACTTATTTTGTATATGCAAATATTCCAAATTCTGAAAATATCTGAAATACTTCTTATGCCAAGCATTTCATGTAAGAGATACAAAATATGCATAAGACCTGTTTATTTGTTTGTTTGTTTGTTTGGTTGATTGGTATGTTTTATACCCTTGGATAGTTGGACAAGAGTATCACTAGGTGATAGAGTATATACATGATTAAGGTTTTTGTTTTTACTTTTGTTCTCAAGCTTTAGGACAATTTTATTGGGATCTAAGGAAAAATCCCTAGTCTTCAGGATAGGCAAGCTGTAAATCTCAGCAACTGTCTTGAGTAGGAAAATGGAGGGAGAAGAAAATAAAGTAATAAAGCTGTGTCAGTTTAGAGCTGACATGGAGGTCAGACATGTAACTGGCTAGCAGCTACTTGGTAAGGATGGAAGGGAGCTTTAGAGAAAAGGTAAAGAAATCCAAGATGGGGCAGCCCAAAGTGTTAGGGAAAAGCAGAAAACCTAAGCAAAGACATTAAAGATCTCTACAATGAAAATTTCAAATTTCTAAAGAAAGACATAGAGGAAGACACTAGGAAATGGAAAGACCTACCATGCTCAAGGATTGGTAGAATCAGTATTGTGAAAATGACCATCTTACCACTAGCAATTTATAGATTCAGTGCAATGCGAATCAAAATACCCAGGACATTCTTTACAGAGCTTCAAAAAAAATCCTAAAATTCCTACGGAATCACAAAAGACCCTGGATAGCTAAAGCAATCTTGGACCAAAAAAAAAAAAAACCCAAAACAAAACAAAAAAACACTGGGGAGATCACCATACTAGAGTTCATATTATATTACAGAGCTAAACCACATGACACTGGCACAAAAACAGACACGCAGATCAATGGAGCACAATAGAAGACCCAAACATGAGTACATGAAATTTCACCCACCTGATAATCGACAAAGGTGCCAAGAACATGCAATGGAGGAAAGACAGCATCTTAAATGGTGCTGGCCAAACTGGATCTCCACCTGCAGAAGAATGAAATTGAACCGCTTATCTTGCACAAAAGTCAACTCCAAATGGATCAAAGACCTCAATATAAAACCTGAAACTCAGAAACTGCTAGAAGAAAACATAGGCAGTAATGTCCAAGATATAGGCATAGGAAAGGACTTTATAAATCAGACACCAGCTGCTCAGGCACTAAGGTCAGCAATAAGTGGGACCTCGTCAAACTACAAAGCTTCTGTACAACAAAAGAAACAACCTAAAAAGGAAGAGGAAACCCACTGAGCGGGAGAAATTGTTTACCAGCTACATGTGACAGAGGATTAGTATCCAGACTATGCAAAGAACTCAAAAAACGAAGAAATAAGAAAATAGATGACCCAATAAAAAAATGGGCTATAGACCTGAACAGAGAGTTCTCAAACCAAGAAATAAAAATGACAAACACCTTAAAAAGTGCTAAACATCCTTAGTAATTAGAGAAATGTGACAAAAACACTTTAAGATTCTAGCTTACCTGAGTCAGACTGGCTGAGATCAAGAAAACGAAAGACACCAAATGCTGGCAAGGATGTGGAGAAAGGGGAGTGCTAAGATTCCATCTTACCCCAGTCAGACTTGCTAAGATTAAGAGAACGAAGGATACCAAATGCTCATTCACTGCTGGTGGGAATGCAAACTCATGCAACCACTATGAAAAGCAGTGTGAAGAACTCTCAAAAAACTAAAAATGAACCTACCATATGATCCAGTTATAAGACATCTTGATTTACCCAGTGGGCCCATCATACTGTAGAGATACCTGTACATCCATGTTTGTTGCTGCTCTCTTCACAATAGCTAAGAAATGGAAACAACCTAAATGTCCCTCAACTGATAAATGGATAATGAAAATGTGATACATTTCCATAGTGGAGTTCTACTGAGCAGTAAGAAAAGATGAAATTATGAAATTTACAGGTAAATGGATGGAACTAAAGAGTATTATACTAAGTGAAGTAACACAAATGCAGAAAAGCAAGCAATGTATGTTCTCATTTGTGGCTTGTAGTTCTAATCCCTTATATGTGAGTATATAATTTATGTAAGACCAGGAGCCAGGAAAATGGAAAGGATACACGGAGGTAAAGGAAAAGAAAGAACCTGAGAGGAGGATAGTAAGGAAGAGATGTTACCTGGGGAGAGGTGGAAAGTGGGAGTATTCAGCAGGGAGGAGAAGAGGGAGGGACATGCAAGGGCCCATCGTATGTGTGTGAGGAGAGGAAATTCATGAGATGGGGTATGGTGGGAGGTGGGTGTTATGGGGGAAGGGTGGGGAAAATGGGGGCACTGGAACTGAGGAGGGAGGAGGGACACTGAATGGGGGGAAAATGAGTAGAAATTAAAGAATCTTGGGGGGGCCTAGGAAACCCAGAGGGAAATGTGATGCCTTCAAAACCCCGTGAGAAATGCACATACAGATGCTTAACACTAGTGTATATGTATACCTTGGAGCCACTTGGCAAGGAACACAGTGCCAGACAGAAGAGACCTCCCTATCTTTCATAGCTCTAGACAAAAGAAATTTTTTATTGTATGTTAAATATTGATCCTTGTATTTACAGACAAAGCATACCATACACCACTCATTGGGGAGGCTTCTTTTTGCAACAGATGGAGGCTACTTTAGAATTGTACAACTGGCCAGACACAGAATATACATCTGAGAGATGCCCAGTACTAGGTGACGCATCTACAGTTGAACTTCTGCAACTAAGGCTCATGGAACATAGTGGAACAAGAGTTAGAGAGAAAGCTGATGCATCTCTCAACTCTCACCAGTAAAACTTCTCATACAACACAGTGCAATGCATACAGAAGGCCACAACTGGCCAAGTTTTAAAGAATAAGAGACTGAAAAGTGTGTATCCTTGGATAGGACTCTGTGACCCAGAAGTTCCTCTGACAAGCCATGGTCCAACCTCTTTCCCATGCCCTGCAAAGGAGTCAAGCCCATTAAGGGGCAGGGCTATGGAGATACAAGCCAGGAAAACCACAAGGCCACTCTGTCACCATTTTGTGTGGCTGTTGGGAAGCCACAGGACTTAGGTTTGGGTGTGGACTTTCCAGCACAGCGTAATGGGGTAGTCGCCATTTTTGGACTAGTGCTTGGAGAAAGGCAGGGCAGGTCTGATGCCCTGCCTGTCTCGGGGCTTCTCTACAGGCCTCAGTGAGAAGGCGAGGCGAAGTACACTGGGAAAAAGGGATGAGCTGCTGCCATACTGAGCATGGGCGAAAGCCAAGCGCAAGAACAGGAGCCGGAGACAGATGGCACGTACATTTCAAATATGGAAAAGGAAAAGCCTGTAAGAATCCATGTTTTTGTAAATCACCCCTCCCAAATGTCATATAAACTATGCAAAATCCAAATAGGATGCCTTATGTCAGTTTGTCAGTCTGTGTCAGGACAGGTCTCCCAGCAAAAAGGGAAAAATTTAGTGAAACAGACTCCTATATTGAATCTTACCCACCCACAGATCAGTGACCATTTCGGAAGAGGTAGTGGAAAGATGGTAAGAGCCAGGGCTGGTTCGTGAACACTGGGAAGCAGAAACTTTCAGGCCACTGGAAGCTTGCACATGTGAACTTGGGGCAGTGGTGGCATTAAGCCCAGGACTCATACCAACGCAATTCCCAGAGGGAATTAGAGAAATGAGTGGCAGACCAGCCCTAGATAGAGAATTATTAGAGACTGATTGCTACTGGGTGAGGGAGAGTATGCCTTATATACAATCTTTAGACTCCAGTGGACAAATTTCACTGAAATACATCTGGGTATAAATGCTTAATTGGATAGGACTTAACATGTATGGTGGAATACATGAGGTCCATTGGGGGGATGGGGGAGGTGGTCTAAATTTGATTGGGAACTGATTATGAAATTACAAAAGATCAATAACAATTTTTGTTTTTTTAACTAAAGAGCCCTACCATGTTAGCTCTCATACTCCCTGGTCACAGGGCTCCTATCCCATCCCAGATCTTTGAACACCTCCAGTTTTGGCAAGGTGAGTCACTCCCTGTAATCTCAGATCTCAGAAGGATCTTCAGATCCTTCTCTATCCAGGACTTGCAGCTTGGATTTTCATCCCTGAGACTCCCTAGCTCCTATGTAAGGCTCCTTAGCTCTCAGACTTTCTTGGGTCCCATCCCTGATCTGTGCACACCTCCAGTCTTGTCAACGTGAATGAATTCCTGCCATCTCATCTCACAGCCCAGCCTGGGTCTCTGAGATCCTACCCTGCCCAAAACTTGCTTTATGGAGCACAATCCTTGAGACCTTCTGGCAGCCTGCCATCTGAGCTCTGTGTGCCCTCCACCTACCAGCCTAACCTACCAGCCAACCTGTTCTAGTAGCAGCTCCATCCCACCTGACTGATCCAGGACCCTGTGTACTCAATCCTGAAAACTGCAATTCAAATGTTGCATCTATCTCTAGCTGAATTGAGATCACTTCTTCCACCCAAATTGTACATGAACATAAAGTGGCTCTCAAACTGAACACCAAGTACTACTCAGCTGGCCATAACATGACTAGTTGGTGAAACAACAGACAAGATACAAACAAACATTCAACAAGGAGATCACTTATCCCTACCAAGACACATCACCACATAAGTCCAAATGCCCAGACCTCAGTGAAAAACACAAATGACTCGAATAATGAGGATGACATGACTAATACATACATTAAGAACCCGTTTGTATTGTTTCCTGAGAATGACAACCAAGTGGTTGCACAACATAATGATTTCAAAATAGCTATTATAAATATGTTCAAAGAATTCAAAGAGGACATGAGTAAAAAAACTGAAAACACAAAAGAGTTGAATGAAATATCTAAAATAATTCAAAACATGGAGCTAGAATTCAATAATGTGAATCTCTGAAGAAAAGCCAATCTGAAATTAAACTGGAAATAAATAAACAAAGAGCTTAGAGGAAAGAAGCGAGAAGGAAGTGGAAGAGACGGAGCAGATAATATCAGATCTTGTGGTCCAGCTTGGGGAAATGGATTGCTCAATCAAAGAAAATGTCAAATCTAAAATAAGCCAGGCACAGAATATGCAAGATTTCTGGGACACTGTAAAAAGATCAAACCTATGAATCATAGGCATAGAAGGAGAACAGACCCAGGCCAAAGGTGCAGAAAATATTTTTAATAAAATCATAGAAGAAATTCCCCAAACCTAGGGAAACAAATGCCTGTCAAGGTACAAGAGGAGTACAGACCACCAAGTAGACAGGACCCCAGAAAAGAAGCTCCCCATGTCATATAATAGTCAAAACATTAAAGACAGAGGAGGGGTATTGAAAGCTGTGAGAAAGATCAAGCACATATAAAGGCAGGCCCATCAGAATAAGAGCTGACGTTTCAATGGAGACTACAAAAGCCTCCGGAAGGTCCAGAAGGACTTGGACCAATGTCTGACGATTCAGGAAAGAACACAGATTCCAATCTAGACCATTATACCCAGCAAAACTATTGGTTACAATTAAAGGAGAAAGAAAAACTTTCCATGACGAAAACAGATTTAAGGAATTTATTTACACAAAACCAGATCTACAGAGAATATTTGATGGAATACTTTGGTCTGAAGAGATTAAACACTCTCAAGGGGACACAAAGAATAAATAAAAATCTATATTCTACTAAACTAGAATATCCAAAAGAAATGAATAACTTTCTGGATATGTACAACCTACCAAAATTAAATCAAAATGACATAATGAAAACAGACCCATAACAACCAGTGAGATAGAGTAATTAAGAATCTCCCAACTAAAAAGAGCCCAAGACCAGTGGATATAGCTCTGAATTCTACCATACCTTCAAAGAAAAAACTAATACCAATACTCCCCAAATTATTCCATAAAACAGAAAATGAAGGAACATCCCCAAATTCCTTCTCTGAAGCCAGTATTACTCTAATAACAAAGCCAGGCAAATACCCAACCCCCCCCCCCAAAAAAAGGAAAGAAAATTATAGCCCAATGTCTCTGATGAGCATATATGCAAAAATTCTCAATAAAATACAAACCTAATGCAAGAACACATCAAAAAGATTATCCACTGTGATCAAATTGGCATCAACCCAACAGTAAAGGATCCAGCATACATAAATCAATACATGTAATCAACCACATAAACTGACTCAAGGACAGAAACCACATGATCATCTCATTAGATACAAAAAAAGGCCTTTGCCAAAATCCAACATCCATTCATGATAAAAGTCTTGGAGAATCTAGGCGTACAAGAGATATATCTCAGTGTAATGAAAGCAACATACAACAAGCCCACAGCCAACATGATACTAAATGGAGAAAAACTGAAAACATTCCTATTAAATTCATGAACAAAACAAGGATATCCATTCTCTCCATTCCTGTTCAGTATAGTACTTGAAATCTTAACTAGAGCAGTGAGACGAAGGAGATAAAGGGAATACAAAATAGAAAAGAGGAAGTCAGCATCTTTATTTGCAGACAATATGATTCTATACATAAAAGATCCTAAAGACTACACTAGAAAACTAGAGATGATAAATACATTCAGAAAATTGGAAGGATATAAAATTAACACCCTAAAATCAATACCCTTCCTATACAGTAACAATAAACATACTGAGAAATCTGGGAAACTTCCATTCACAATAATCTCAAAATCTTTAAAATGCCTTGGAATAAGTCTAACCAAGGAAATAAAGGACATGTACAATAAAAACTTTTAAGACACTGAAGAAGGAAATTGTAAAACATACCAGAAGATGGAAAGCCCTCCCATGCTCATGGATCAGTAGGATTAATACAGTGAAAATGACCGTCCTATCAAAAAATCTATGAGTTCAGTGCAATAGCTATTAAAATTCCAACATAGTTCTCCACATAAATTGCAAAAATAATCTAAAATTTGATATGGAAACAAAAAACCCAGGATAGCCAATATTATCCTGAACAATAAAAATCTGCTGGCGGTGTTACCATTCCTGATCTCAAATTATACTACAGAGCTGTAGTAATAAAAGCAGCATGGCACTGGCATAAAAACAGACACATTGATCAGTGGAATAGAATTGAGGACCCAGATTTAAATTCATTCATTTATAGCCACCTGATTTTTGACAGAAGAGCAGAAAATATACACTGGAGAGAAGGCAGCATTTTCAACAAATGGTGCTGGCCAAACTGGAGATAATTGAGAGATGCATTAACCTCTGGGTGTAACAATAAGTCGAAAAGAGTCAGTTTAAATGACAATGATTTAGTAGAAAACTAGTATTAGGTTCTCCCCTATGTCCTGTGACCTGTCTAACCTCAGGTTCTTAAGCCCAATAGTAATGCATCTCTCAACTCTAACCAGAGAAGTTTCCTTATGCAACAGGTGGTGATTAACACAGAAACAGCTGGCCAAAGTTCAGAGAACAAGAGGCTGCAGAGCGTTCTGCCCCACAAGACTCAGGGAAGAGGGGGTGTAAAGATTGTAAGAGCCAGAGGTGGTAAATGACCACAAGAAAAGAGAGTTTTCCAGACAGCTAGTTACAGCAATGGTGACAGCATGCACAAGTTCCATGCAAGCTCACAAACCAGAAAAAAATTCCCAGCATAGACATGAGGAAGTGGGTTAGATGCTCCAACCCCACCTAAGGAAATTGTGACAACAGATGGCTACTGGGAGGGCAAAGAGTCTCTTTCAAGCGTGAGACTTTTGGTAGATTAACCAGGCTCCAGTGGATGGACCCACACTGAAAGACATTTGGAGATATAGCTTAGATTCTATAGGCCTTTTTATGTACATACATACATACACACACATATATATACACACTACACATTAAATTGGGTGAGGGGCAGTAAGGGGAGGTAGGGATTGGGAGGGAATCTAAATACCATCAATTTACATATTTTGTGTAAATCGCAAAATTTCAATAAAAAGAATAATTGAGAGAAAAAAAATAAAGAAGTCCGAGATGTTGGGTCAGGCCATAGTGTTAGGAAAAACATGGTTAGAAAAGAGATGTAAAGAAGGGACAAGATTATACTTTTCTGAAGAATTCAGAGAAGCTGCATACTTAAAGAGAACTCATGTCTGTAACCCAGCTCATGTGCACCGCACTAAGAGGTGCAGATTCCCAAGTAGGAAAAGTTCGCCATCTCATTAATGCGTTATTCTGCCATCTCTTTAGCACAACTTAGGGTGAACCTGCCTTCCTAGGGGTGATCCCATGCCCAGGTAATCTGGTAAAGCTAGAAAATGTAGTTTCCACCCAAGCTGGAGATTATTATTCTCTTGACCAGTTTTAAGAGGGTTTTTGATACTGGAACATTTCCCCTTATGAAGAGGTAACCCTAAAATATTTTAGGAATCAGATCAGAGCCCCCAAATACTTTTGACATTTCCAGCCTTTGGCATAGAGTAAGCTGCCAGGAATCCCAAGGACACTTTGGCATTTAGCCAAGAAAGAAAGCAGTTATTTTTCTTTGGGGTGTTTTTATCCTAAACTGCCTGGCCAATTTCTGCCTCCTGTTCTTAAGGTTTTTTAAAGAAATTGTCCAGTAATGCTCTGAAGTTGCTGTTGTTTTGTATTCCTACTAGTAATTCACATCCACTGTCTTTGCCAATCTTTGATATTGTAAATAGAGGGTTTTTAAATTTTTTTATTTTTAATTTATATTTATGAATGTGTGCCTGCATGTAAGTGTACTATATATGCGCCTGGTGCCCACTGAGGTCAGAAGAGGGAGTTGGATCCTCTGGAACTTGAGCTATAGACAGTTAGCTGCCATTGTAAGTACTGGGGACCCAACGCTGATCATTTGGAAGAGTAGCAAGTGCTCTTAACCACTGAGCCATCTCGCCAGCAACTCCCTGCCCCCTGGTCTTACTGTACAGCCCAGGCTAGCCTAGAATTCAGGCTCCTCCTGCTCAGCCTCCTGAATACTGAGATTATAGGCAAGTACTGTCACACCTAGCTTGCATTTTCCTTTGGGCTAATGCTTTTTGGTACCTTTTTATTTGTGTTTTATGTCCATTTGTATTTCTTCCTTTGTCAAGTCTTTATCTTTTGCCCACTTAAACATTGGATTATTGAGGTTTTCTTGAACTTCCGTGGGGAGGCAAAGCGGCCTTGAGTTTGTGGAGTGAGGATGCGTCTGAAGGAGCCTGCAGAGAAACTGTCTAAATATGCTTCCCTGTGGAAGACAGCATTCTGATAAATCTGTAAAGCCACCAGAGGAGGAGGACCTCATAAGAATCGTTGACTTGGATCCGGAAGCTCAAAGTCCGAATGTTACAGAGGGGAGTGCCGCTACTCAAGAACTGAGTCCAGCCAATGATTCAGCCGATACAAATGAGAAGAGAACTTCTCCTGCAGAACTGTCTGGCTATCTGGGGATAAGGTGGACAATGTGCTTGGAAGACTTGGAGCTGACGTTAACAAGGCTCTTCTCACTAACCAACAAACAATGGAAACACGTCCTGAGACTATCAAAGTCAGTGATGAGGAAATCAGTCAAGTTTGGGAAGCACAAGACCAAATACAGAAGCTTAGTGATGAATATTCTGAGAAGTTCGCTGGTCTGTCTCACCAGTGGGATTCCGAGTTGCAAGAATTTAAGGAAAAACAAGAAAAACTGATTAATGACATTCTGCATGAAAAAAATAATTTTCAGAACTCTAGACTTGTTCGGAACAACCGGCTGCAAACAATTAGACGTGTCTGTGAGACATTCTTAAAGAATTTGGAAGAAATGGAGAAGAATATTGATAATCTACTTCTTGGTACCCAGAGTGAATTCAAGGAAGAAATGATGAAACTGCGGAGATCTTCTGAGAAAAACTCAACAGCTAGTGTTGGCAAATGTTCATCAGACTGTTCAGTCCTTGTTCTATTGATGAGAAGATCCTTTGAAGAAGGAGCTTGAACCTAATTGATGGAATTCGAACGTCAGCTAAGAAACACGTTTAGACAAGTAATTTTGGTTAAAATGATAACACCTTTAGTTATTAGCTTGTTTATCCCTCCTCATACTTTATTCAAAACCAAAGTCAGTTAAGTCACTACAAACTATTCCTGTGTGTTAGACATTTAAGTTTGTTGTTCTAGTGGATTTTCTCTCTATCACTATTGTTATCAATAAAGAGGATTTAAATTTTTTTAAAAATTGGATTATTTACCCTCTTATTAATTATAACATTTTTATATCTAGAATAGAAGCTCTTTACCATGTATAATCACTATGAATAATTTTCTAGTGATTGCCTATGTATTTTTAATACAGCATTTTGAAGAATAGAACTTTTTAATTTTGATGAGGTTAAATGCCCCTCTCTCCTTCTTTTGTGGTTTTTGCTTTTTGTATTCTTTCTGAGAAATCTTCATCTACCCCCTGGCAATGGAGGTCATTCATCAGCTTCCTTTCAAGATGCTCCATCACTGGTTTCTCATTTATATTTGTGGTCTGGAATATACAGTGAGATAAGCTTATGCCTTTCTCCCACATAGTAAAGTCTAGTCTTTACTTTCATTTTTTTAAAAAAGAAAATAAAATAAAAATAAAACTCAGATTGTTGGGGCGGGAGAGATGGATCAACGGTTAAAAGCACTGGCTGCTCTTCCAGAGGACCCGCACCCACAGTTACCTTCTGTAACTCTAGTTCCCAGGGATTCGATACCCTTTTCTGGTCTCCTTGGGCCTTGTATGACACAGGTGAACTTACATACATTAGACAAAACACTCATACTCATCAAATAAAAATAAATAAAATTTTAAGACATTATCAAGTTACATACAAGTCTCTGTGAACTGAAATTTTATTGTATTTGTATCATATTTATAAATTATTTTGGGAATATTAACGTTTTCCATGGTATCGTAGGCAGCATTGTTAGCCCTTGTACTTAACTGTTTTGAGTGATGGCCTGGGGTCACCCTGAGCTAAAATAGCACTTCTTAAGCTTTTCTAATCATGACATCTTTTCACCCAAGAAATATTTATTGCAGGTGTACAGGTATATAAGATAGTCATGAAGACCAAATATTTATGGAGCATAAGTCATAAATTAGTTTCGAAATAGTTCTTTGATGTACATATAATGTTATGCTTTATTAAAAGTGAAAGCAAGCTGGAGAGATGGCTCAGTGGTTAAGAGCATTGGCTGCTCTTGCAGAGGACCTTGGTTTGTTTCCTAGCACCCATATGGAGCTAACAACCAGTTGTAACTCCAGTTTCACGAGATCTGAAGCCCTCTTCTCACCTCCATGGGCATTCCATGACACAGGTACACTCACATACATGCAGGCAATACACTCATACACATAAAAAATATTTTTAAAATAAAAAAATTAAAATGAAAGCAAATTTGCATACTAATGAGATGGATGTGCTTATTTATTTTTACATAAAGAATTCAGTCTTGTCTGAATATTTGATACTGCAGGACATAAAGCATCTTCAGTGTTTCTCAGAGTTGATCAATACTTTGATTTTATAATCATCAGTGCTGACAATGCTATTTCATATAAATATATTACTACAAAATGTGTGTTTAGCACTATTTCAGAAATTGTTAAAAATTCTGTCCTAGCCATTTAACAGTTTTTTAATGAAATTTGTTAGCAACTCAAACATCAATTTTGTTTGTGTACATGTGTTAGCAACTCCACAGTTTTGTGCGTGCGTGTGTGTGTGTGTGTGTACATGTACATGTGCATACATTCTCATACATAGGACAGAAGTCCTTCCTTGTTCAGTGTCTTCCTTAATTGCTTGTTTTTTTTTGAGACAAGATCTTCCTCTAAACTTGAAGCTCAGGAATTTAGCTGGACTGGCTAGCCAGTAAGTTCCAGGGATCCTCCTGTCTCAGTCTCCTCTCCCTAGCACTAGAAATACAGGTATGCACTACAGTACTCAGCTTTTTAAATGAGTTCTCATTAATACTTAGTGAAAGTATGAAGAAAGAAGAATGTCATTCTTCACTGAGCCTGTCCTGAATACCAGGAGATAGTAGAGACAATCTCTGATTCAGTGTGTCCTAGGGCAAGATTTTCTTGACCTTCTGTGAAGAGATCTTAAAGGCTGGAGGCATCTCATTTTGTTCTTTGAACAGCATTCTTGGCACATATTCCTGGAGGTTTTCACCTTGATTTTACATCTTCGGGACAAATGCTGTGGTTTGTGGCTACCTATTTAATAGATCTAGGTTTTGTTTTTTTTCTTTTTCAATAAATATATATTTTTAATTCAGTTTTTTGCATTTCTTGCAATATATCATATTTAGACTTTCTCCCCATCTGCATCCTACCCCATAGCCCACCCTCCAGATTTTATGCATTCTTTCATATATGTTAATGCCTGTCATGTCAAGTTTGTTTACCCAGATGTCCTTTGGTGTAAGTTCACCCAGTGGAGCCTGTTCAGCCTACCTAGCATCATTCCCTTAAAGAAGACCATCTCTCTCTCACCCAGCAGTGGTCAGTTCCTTGGCTAAGGTTAGGATCTCCTGCCCATTTCCCCAGTTCTATGTTGGGTTTTTCTATGATTGCATTTGGTTATATTAATGATTGTGTTACCCAAAAATGTACCAGTACAAACCATAATGTATCTGAGATTACTACGAACTTTTTAAAATGAACTTTAGAAAAATTTTTAAATAAAAAATTTTAAAGTATATATATAAAAAAGAGGCTGTTTATTTAATGTGGCATGGTAACACCACAGTATAACTATTTGAGTGGCTGAGAGTGTGAACCTTGGTAGGCCCACAGTTTTAATAAAGTTTAGAACAATGTAGCAAGGAGGAGGGGACTGGGAGACCAAAAACGCAAAGATTGGGTAGGATGGGACTTGACCCCCTTCCTCCCCAAGTCTTCATTAAAGTCAACATTCAGGTATGAAATAACTGATAATTGTCTTCTAGATTTATGAAGAACAAAGGGGAAACAATTTTCATAGCCAGGGACAGGGCAGATGATGAGAAAGTGTCACTTGGAAGCTTTGCATAATTATAGGCGGGTTTCGTACTATCACAGTTCTTACAATGAGGAGCCTGAGCCAAGTTTCCTTCATTCTCCAAGATGTAGAAGGACGAAACTGAATCAGGTTATTCTTATTTGAGCTGCAAGTTAGAAATCTGAATATTCAACATTTGAAATTGGTTAACTGTAATGTATTCATAGGATTAAATGACATTCATACATTAAAGTCAGGCTATTAAGTATGTGAATATGTGATATTGCTATTAAGTATATGAATGGATAAATGCATTATAACCATAGTAACAAATTCTAAATTTAAATATTCCATTTCGTTTTAATAGTAGTTTTATTGATGGAACTATGGAAAATGTTTATTCTTTTCCTTGGCTAATAACCATGCTTGCTGTAACATTTTTAATGTTTATTGTTATTATTGTCTTTTACAATACACTAGTCTGATTCTCAGTCATCAGGAGAATGCACATTAAAACTACACTGAGATTCCCTCTCAGCCTTGTCAGAATGACTATCAACAAGAAAACAAACAACAGCAAATATTGGCAAAGATGTCAGGGGAAGGAATCCTCATTCATGCTACTATACATGTAAACTAGGGCAGTCTCTGTGCAAATAAGTTTGGAGAGCTTCAAAAAACTAAAATTAGAAATACCATATGACCCAGCTATACCACTCCTGGGTGTGTACCTGAAAGATTCTAAGTCAGCATACCAAGAGATACTTCCATACCCATGCTTATTGCTTTACTTTTCATGTTAGCCAAGATATAGAGCCAGACTGCATGCTGCATGTCCACTAGCAGATGAACGGCTAAAGAATGTAAGATATATATATATATATATATAGTGGGTTTTGTTCAGCTGTAGAAAATAATGAAATTATGACATTCATAGGAAAATGTGTGAAACTGAAGTTCATCCTGCCAGGCTCAGAAAGACAAATACTGTTTTCTCTCATATGGAAAATCAAGATTTAAATATAAATGTATATGGAATGAAAGTAGAAAAGGGGAACTTGACATGGGAAAGAAGATGTCTAAAAGGAAAGAGATAAGACACAGTATTGTATGTTTTCTCATATGCATATGTATATTTAATGACATATGTATCTGTAATATGACATGAAAGCAAAGGGGGACCTGTTTGGGACAAGGTAGGGGATGGTATGAGGAAGGTAGTAGAAGTGAGTAAGGGCAAGCAAGGTACAGTGATCTGTATGTGTGAAAATGTCATTACTGAAACTCATTCTGTATGCTAACTAAAAACATTTTAAAGATTTTTTAAAATATGCTAGTCAGAAAAAATCTGAAACTGTTTTAAAACTGTCTTGTAATCCCTGATGACCCTCTGACTGGAATTGCATGGAGTCAGAGTCACTTTGGTAAGTTCTTAACACCTCACAGCAAGTTTCCCACAGGGTCCTGATCTCCCTCTTCTGTTGCTAGATTGGATCATCTCACTTTGCTATTAGGTCAGTATACACACTCATCTACTTGTCTCTTCAGAAGTTCAGGTCTGTGTGGTGGGAGTTGGGGGTCTTGGCTACCTTGGCCCATATAGCCGCCCCTAATCCCTCTCACAAAGGAGGTGTTACCTCATTAGTGAATTCAGTAAACTGCATATGAGCTTTTCTGGGGAAGTGCAGTACCCAAAGACAAAGGGATGCCAAGTGTGTTTGCTGCAGCAGCAAGAGCCAGAGCCCCAGAGTTCACCTGTGCTCTGCTCTGTCATTACTGATGTCTCCTAAGGGTTCCAGTGGGGAACTTTGTCCTTGATGGTACCGATCCCCAACTGCTCTTCCATCCCGACTCCTGCGTAGGTAACACTGTCCTTGGTGCTGGCCCAGTTCATGGTGCCGTTCTTGGTGCTCCCCTGGCTCTGCAGTACTGTCCTTGCTGCTGAGCCACTAGTATATACACATGATCCAGTTCCTCAACACTTTGCAGGTAGAAATAATTTCTCCATGCATGGAAAAACAAACTTGGACTACAAGGCTAATTGTGATGACTCCTATCCTAATCTAGCTGTGATATTAGTGCTTAAAATCATCTTGTGCTAAAGAAATGCTTTTGTCTTCCCCAAATCAGGCTGCAGGTTCTGGATTTTTAAATTCTGAGTAACTAAAAGTGCTGTGGAGCCTCAGGAATCAGAGTCTGAGATCTATCATTTGTTACAGAAGCAATACTAAGAATTGCCAATCAATACTGGACAAGTACTGGGGAACGGCTGGGGGTGCCAACAACACAGCAGACAGTAGCAGGGATGATAGAGTAAAAGGGCTTTATTTGCGGGGGAGGCTATGGGAGGTGCCATCTGGGAAGTGGGTACATAAATGAATAAGATTGGGATGTTCTGTGTGATAGACACACAAAAATTAAAAAATGAGTTATATTTGAGGAGGAAGCATAAAAATTTACGTCATGTTAATTAGTAGAGGTGCTAAACATTACCATTGAAATCTACCCAATGACTTTATATCCATACACAGGTGCCAAGGATCTGAGTGCAACCGACCATGACTAGTAATAATCAGATACATACAAATTAGAGACGTATACGCCAACACCTAAGTGTTATTAGCAAAAACAATGAGTCTTTCTGTAAGAACCAGTATATTTTAAAATGAAATGGAGATCTTTCTTAAAGGTTGAAACCTCATTTAGTTTTATGTCTTATAGGGTTTATACTGAGTACAATATTGTATAACTGTATTAATTCAACTGTGAACCTAAAAATTTTATAGCCACTTTTAAAAGAGATATATCTTTGCTCTGGGAATTGTTACTGAGTATGTTAAAGCTGTAATGAAATGCTTCTAAAAAATAAAGTAAAAAAAAAAAAAAAGAATTGCCAATCAGGCAACAATTTCTCTCATAAACAAACTGGGTACTAGATTATAGATGGCAAAACAGACACATTCTGCCAAGCTTAAGCTTAAATTATACTGGGGGACAGGATGAGATCTGTGGAAGTAAATGAACAATATGAAAAAATGCAATAAAATTATGCCCAGAGTATGGTTAGCTACAAATATTTCCAAAGTTTCCACAAAGAAGAAATTGAAGAGATATCATAATGCTGGAGGCAGCCACAGAAGTGCATTTTGAATACAGAGCACAGGAGATGGCCAAAGAGCAGATCCGCAATAATGGGACATAGTGAGGACTGTTCTCAACTGAAGAACCAGTGTGCACAGATTATGATCATGGAGAGCATGGTATACTGGATTAGAGAAAGAAATGTAGTGCAAACCTATGGGGTGGAGTATGAGCAAGATCAGACCCTTATTTAGTGAGGTAACACACCACTCTGGTCTTTGTTCAGGATGGTTAATCACTGACTACAACCTGTGTTCAATTTCATCTATTAATGTTCAAACTTTATTTCATTTAAATTAACAGTTTTGTTTCCTGTTACACCACCAGTTTACCTAGCACTTCCTCATACCTGAGGGCAGTGCTTCAGGCATTGGACACTCATACCGAGCATTTTATCAGGATACCATGTTCTTCTGGACCTCTAATCCACAGTACATAGTGTGGCTGATGGGTTAGTGCGTTGTGGATTACTTTATAATTTTGTTGAGGCCACCTGCATGGCTGAGGAAAGATGAATTGGCTAAATTCCAAAAGGATTAGGAAGAACAGTGAGTATAGAAATTAATTTTAAAAATTATACAAATATAATTGACTTCAATAAAGAAGTAATTTTTTTTGTTTCACAAGGTATAGAAGCTGTTGTAGCTGAAGCAGTGAACCTCATGGAAAGAAGGGGAGGGCTACTAGAGTGTTAACTTTGGATGGAGGTGGCCTTAGCTTAGGGCAAGTTGGAGGGTACTGCAGTTGGTGAAGATTTGGTCAGTTACTATGGTGGGTAAAATATCTGTGGAACTTCATGATTTATTTTCATATTGGAGCAGAAGTAAAGGCTACATGCAGAGGGAGAAGAGCAGCAGTGTTTTCAGGAAGCACCAAGGATAGCAAGATGCTTGATCCTGCACTTAGTCTGGGCCCAGGCAGCAGTGGTTGAAAGTTCCTGCTTGGATATGAGCTGCTGAGGAATCATTGAGTAAAAAAGAGCTCCCAGAACTCAGGGCTCCACAGTCACCAGTGCTAGCATTTTCTAGAAGCCAGAAGAAAAGCAGGAGCTTTAAAAGGAGCCCTGTTCTATGAACTTAGAGAAAAGATTCTACTGGACCGTAGCTGAAAGAAAAGGAAAGGGTAGTTGGGAAGTGTAAGGGTTAGGATCAGTGTGTTGTGGCTCCAAGTGAGAATGAAGGCTTAAATCAATCTAAGTGACAGTATCCTACAAATAGAGCTGCTCAGAGCATATCCCTTCTTTTGCTTAGGGACTTTCAGCCTGACCAGCTCCTCTGTGTGTTTCCCTAGGGATATGGGAGCTAATAACTTCTGTCAGTAGACGGTAGATTCCCACCTGCCTTCTTTGTGTTTCCACGCCTCCCTCTGGGAGATCAACAGTCTGATAGTTGCTATATACTGTGTGCGAATAGTGAATTGTAGAATCAAATGGCAGCTGCCTGCTTCATAAAGTATAACCCAACTCATTCTTTACACTTGAATAAGAGATCTGATACCAATCTTCCAAAAGGGTGAATGTATTCAAAACAACCCATATTTTACCTAAAATAATATAGAAAATTAGAACTAGAAGTTATTATATATCATATGGCCACCTTTACTTACAATTAGCAAACTGAGGCTCAGGGTAGTCTACCTTTCCTGCTCATCTCTGGCTGTGACGGTGTCATCATATACAGCTTAAAAGCTTAGCTGTAAAGTAGCATGTGGTTTCCCACTAAAGGAGGACTGTCTTCCTACATGTTTCAGTTCAAATTGTGTTCTTGGATACATCATTATTTTCCATTGCCTGAGTCATCTCACGCTTCAATTCCATGATATCTCCTATATGCATCCCAATAATTAAATGAACAATGACATTTCTAAGTTCTATTTAACTTTCTTAAGAAAGATTTAGTGATTAAAAGCTTCCAAAAATATTCTGTGAAAAATGATCAAATGTTGATGTTACAAGATAGAAATAGTATTCTTAGAAACATACCACCATCTGCCCTTGATTCTAGCAAGGAATGACATACTAATTAATCAACTATGTGAATCAAATTAACAGAAGAACTAGAATTCTGGCAACATTCTGAATACTTAGTGACAAGAGAGTGAATACACTGATAGGAATTTGAAAAGGTTTTACATTTAAATATCTTAAAGGCATATATTCTATGTATTGGTGATTTTGGTGAGTCTTGAACATTGTTGGTTTAAAATAAAATGTTTGTTATTCTGTGGAAGACCAATTGGGATATCCATTTGTGTTTGCCATATGCAAGAGAACCACTTTGCCCTATTTTAAATGAAAATATAAAGGTTAAGAGAATTGATACAAAATATTGGAGAGTATGGGAAAAAGCATTTCTCTTACAGCTGGTTCTAGTTCATATATATATATAGCAAAAGATTCAGATCCTTCAAATCTTCAGATCAGAAACTCCATTTCTAAGAATTTATCTGAAGAAACCAAATGGCCAAGTGTGCAAAGGAATATGCAACAAGGATGGAATTATAGTTTTGGTGTAAAATACAGGTTCATGAGTTTGCATACTTAATCCTCATCTGGTGGCACTCTTTTAAGAGATTGTAGAACCTTTGAGATGTTGGCATACCTGGAGGAAGTGGGTCTTTGTGTGATAAGCCTTCAGGTTTATAGTCTAGTGTCTCTTTTTTTCCTGTCTCTGCTTCTTGCTCCATGGAAATGTGAGCTTAAGCAGCCTTACTTTTCTGCTGCCACAGTTATGTGCCACTCCAGTGCCTTCACTAGCTTGATGGTCTGAACCTTTTAACTGTGAGGCAAAATCAATCCTTGCTCCCTTAAGATACTTCTTGTCAGATATTTCATAATAGAATCAAGGAAAGTGACTGATATAGATGGCCATCATCACTGTTCATAACAGTGACCATTCGAAGTCACCACTTATGTGTATAATTTAGGACAGTGATTAAATGATAATTAAATTATAATTTTCCCATACCATAGCATATTTTGTACCATGAAAAATATATGAAGGTTTAAATACTATATACTATATTGTGTTGTTTCATGATATTACACTCAATTTTAAATGTTTATATAAAAATATGTAATTATAAAATTATGTGTGATATGATGCCATAAAGCTATGTATGTATTGCATGTGTCTGTATATTTCTGTGTATGTGTATCTACATGTGTATATACTTGTATCTCAGTGTATTTGCAAGCACATGTTGGTCTATAGATTGTTCTGTGTCTGTGGATCTGTGGGTGTGTGTTTGTGAGTGTAAAGGGGATATATCCACACATTCTGTACATGTTAGTGCACATGGAGACAAAATTCAGGACAAGGCACAAAAATGTTAGAAGATTCATGGTATAATGAAAAAAGGTATGTTATATGGACTGTTTATATTTTGTTTCATATTCATGAATTACTTATATTTTATATCACCATATGGAAACCTAGAAGTTTATGATATGAGTAGCTTAACATGAACTAAATAATAGATGGTTCCCTTTTCCTGGCTGGGCATATAGCTGTCTTGCTTTGTGGGCAACATTGGCTTATTAAAGTCAATATGTATGATGGTGTTTAAGTTTTATTGCATTACCTAATTTCTTGTGTTTACTGAATTTCACTGGAGAAACAGTGCTAATGAAATCAGGGCAAATAAATGTTTGGTTACATTCTGTAATATTTACAAGTGCATGCTGTTTCCTTTTTATCTTTACAGATCGTGACATTAAGATCCAGCCAGAATGTCGGCTCTATACTGTGAGTTTGCCTCCTGAGGGGTTTATCCCCTGTTTGCCAGAACCTCCCAACTGTACAAATTCTGACAATGCTTCTAGTGGTGGTGACACAGAAGGTAAAAAAGTATGCGTAGGAGGAAAGTGGAACTTTTTTCCATTATTATTTTCTAGTGTTACATTGTTTTCAGCATTATAGGTTAGCTGCATATTAGTGTATAACCAATCACATAGTATACTATTACATATTTTGCAGCCATTAAAAATTATTAAAACCTTGTCAATAGGGGATGTTAAAATTAGAATAAAAGGTTAGGAATTTAGCTCATTGGTAGAGCGCTTGCCTAACAAGTAGAAGACCCTGGTTTAGTCCTCAGCTTAAAAAAAAGACAAAATTACAAAAAAAAAGGGCAACTAAAATTAGAATGAGACTATTGCTGTATTTGTTAATGCATGAAAAACCTGGAATTAAATATACCAAAATGTCTTGTTTAGTAGAGTTTTAGTACTTGTCTTGGTTTAGTAGAATTTATGCCTTGACTTTTCTAAGCTTTTCCAATTTTCCAAAAATTATAAAATCAAGGAATTACATGTTTTGTTTCTCTTTTGTGAAAAGACTGACCTATTATCATTGTGTTTATTGTTACATATCTTACTGAAAGGAAGAAAGCAGAATATTCCCATCTCAGGCAGTTCACTGTTCAGATGGAAGTGCTGATGTTGCCAGAGCTTACATTTTTATAAGTGAAATGGTTTGTTTTCTCTTTAAATCTACCATTTGAAAACTTCCTTAACAGGAACTTATAATCTTCAAGTGAAGATGTTCCCTGGATGATTTCTAGCAAGAATAAACTAAGAAAGTCTTTCTATAAGTCTTAGTTAATTTGACTATCACAAAAAAATGTTGGTTTTCAAACACATCGATCCTTCTGGTTTCCTTGTTAAAGAATCAGAAAACATAACACCAGAATTTGAATAACTAAGAAATAATATACTCATTGTTTCAAGCCCTGTTGAAAATCCTTGAAATAAATTATTTGGTAAATAAATGATTTGACTAGAAGTTTTACTTGTGTTCTTATGAAAATAGATTATTTTGATGAATGTATTTTCATTGTGAACTTGTATTTCATAAGAAAATATGTGCATTCATTCATGTGCTGTTGTGTGTAGTTTGTTCTCACGTATGCATCCCTGTATATGACTAGTTCACTCACTCAATGTGCCTAAGTGTAGTTAGTTTATTCCCCGCTGATGTATACAGTTTCCCTAGGTGCTGTTACTTACAGTTGGCTCTCTTATGCTTTTATACCCAGGTGGCACTCGTTCACATGCCATCGCACAGAGTCAACTTGCATTCATGTGCTGTTGTGTAGTTGGCTCTCATGTGCAATTGCATACATTTCATTCTCATTGTACACAGCTAGTTCTCACATACCATCGCATGTAACTCTCACTCATCTTTAAATAGTCGATTGTCATGTGTGTTATGCTCTCATTCATGTGTTTTTATAGGTACTTGTTTCTCATGCTGTTACACAGGTAACATGTACTGCTGTATGCAGTTGACTTATATGCTGTTGTACACAGTTGTTCATTCTTGCCTTGTGTTCAATTGGTTCTGTTGCCACTGTTCCCGAGGGCAGTCTGTGCAGGGGACTGTGTTTAAGAAATTAAAAAATTGTTTGCTATTTGTATACTCTTATCTATTATTAAAGGTTGAAACTAATTTACATACTAAGGACATGGGTGTGCTTGTTTATTTTTACATAAAGAAATCATGGCTGAATATTTAATACTGGAGAACATAGAATATATTGGTTATTTTTCTCATTGCTGTGATAAAATACCTGACAAAAGCAACTAAAGGAGGGAACGGTTTGTTTTGGCTCAAAATTTGAGGAGTTGCAGACCATCATAACAGGGATATTGTGTCTATACTCAGGAAACACAGAGAGATGATGACTCTAGAAAACCATTTTTATCTTATAAACTGTGCACTGCTACTCTTGGGTAGATATGTTCCTCTTGGTATTCTGCATTTCAGCTACAAGGAAGCTCAATTTTCCGCCTGAGTTTTATTGTAACTCAATTGTAGTTGTTTCCTTAACCTTCATTTTCTGATAATTAGCTTTTATTCCTCTCATTCTTTTCAGATTATATGTTTAAAACTTTGGGTTTTCTGAGCTGCATTCTATCTTTTTTTGTAAGCACAGAGTAATCAGGGTTTAAGAGCTAGTTATTTTATTAAATGCTTTCTTTTTCTCATACAATAGTTTTATTTATTAGCTTTTAATGTTTTTGGTTTTTTATAATTTTATGTGTATGAGTGTTTCGCTTACATGTAAGTGTACTACATGCTTATGGTGCCCACAGAGATGAGAAGTATAACTGCCTGGATTTTGGAAACATGAACTAAATGCATGTTTTCTGTGTGTATTCTCGGAGAGTTAGCCACCCATCCTTTAAAAGTGGTTTTACAGAATCAGGCTTTCATTTCAAGATAGTTTTTGGATCTTATTGATGCTGTCTTATCCATTGCTCACTTTTTTTGCCTTTGCTGAAAAGAGCCTGAGCTAGGATCCTGGGTATTCTGTGTGACTTAGTATTCGGTTTGTTGGACTGATAGGAAGGCAAAGTTTTCCCCAGGTGCAGCCAGATTCAGTAAAACCCTGAGCTAGACATGGGTCACATTCCTATACACCTTACATGCCCAGGGTGTGAAAGTGGTTCATTCTTGTTTGGACATGAGGGAGAATGTTTAACTGTTAATGCCTGGCTTCTCACTTAGGTGAGGTGAGATGGCTGTCGGGGAGGCTACAGATGGAATCCCCAATTAGGTCACTTGCCTCTGCAACTTCCCAGCTATCAATGCAAAATAAAGATTAGGCCCATTTCCTTTGGTCTTATACTTATGTCTTGGCGTCTTGGCACCTACATCTGGTACCTGGATTCTTCCTTGCCTTGAGGAAGGAAACCATAACAGCATTAGCCATCTCTGACTAAAAGTTGTGTGTACAGAAAGTCAGATATTCATTTGAAGTAACTGACTAGTGATATCTGTATATTTCATTTACTCTGCCTGGGAAGAGAGGAGGGTGCAAAGAAAGGAAAGGGAAATTGAGGGAGAAAAAGGATAATTTGTTCTAATTGTAAGTTATTTTCTTAAATCATAGTTGTCTACTCCAAAGCATTATTACCACATACCAGATATTTATGATACTTGCATTAGAGAAATATTCACACCTTGGTAAAACTTTATACCATTTTTAGTTTTCAGTATGTTCCAGTTTTCTTTTTGTTGCTCTAATAAAACACTGCCAAAGTAACTCGGAGAGGAAAGGGTTTATTTGGCTTATGCTTCCACATCACAGCTCATCACAGAGGGAAGTGGAAGTAGGAACTCAAGGCAGGAACCTGGAGGTGGGAGCTGCAGTAGAGAACACAGAGGTACACAGCTTACTGGCTTGCTTCCCCCGGCTTGCCCCACTATCTTCCTTTTAGAGCCCAGGCCCACCTGCCCAGGGATGGGACTGCCCACAGTGGGTTGGGCCTTCCCACTGCAATCAGCAATTAAGAAAATGCCTCATGGACAAGACGCAGGAAATTCTGATAGAGGAAATTCTTCACTTGAGGCGCCCTCTTCCCAGGTGGCTCTAGTTTTTGTTAAGTTGACAAAAACTTACAAGTAATATGTTAAATAGAGTGATTTCTGAGCAGTATTAGTATACATTGGTTAATATTTATTCAACTAATAGAACTCCAAGAATGAGATAACTAAGGAAAGAAAGTAGGAAATTATTTAAGAAACAATATGGAAAGTTCCTGAGCTATAAAGAGACTGATACAGAAAGACAATTGCAGTAATGCCATAATTGTGAATAAAGATGACCCACAGAATGTCATCGGATGCTAAAGTAGTCTAGGGAGTAAACCAGATGTCTTTAGGAAAGAATGAAAATGAAGTTGGAGGCTGCAGAGTCCATGGCCTTCTCCATGGTAGTACTTAGAAACTCCTGACAAGAGTGAGCTATGTTAGTTTTCAATTCAAAAGTCATGGGGTCCAAGTCATAAAAGAATGCTTATACAATATTTCTGTTTCAGAACCTTCCACACATATGGCCTTACTTAGTTCTTTGGTCATCATGCCTGTATGTCCATAGAACTTTTCGTGATGTAAATAGAAAGTCATTAAGCAGAGAGACCTGTCCCCTCGTGGCTGACAGCCAAAGGTGACAGAGTCAAATGGGAGACCATGTCAGAATCCAAGTCTTTCCCATCTTGCTTATCTATCCACCCTCTGAGGCTTATTTTTCTAATTTGTATAATAAGAGGTTTAAGATAGAAAGTTTGCTAAATCCTCTTTTCATCTTTAGTTTCAGTGGATGTAGATGTCCTTGAGCAAGTTGTTTTGTAAGGTTAAACTGGGAGAAGACTAAGATAATTTTTGATGAAGGAACATTTTCAATCCCTTACTCAGTCATGAGAGAGGCGTGCTCAGTACTTGCTTCTCAGTATATTCCCAAGGGTATTGGAATAAGTGAGAAGAGACTAAGACAATAAAGAGCAAGGAAGAAAACAGAAAGGAACAGAGCCCCACCTATATACGGAGCAGAATGGGGTACAGCAGGCACATGCCCCTATCGAGGAGGCACTGGTGGCAGGCTGGACTATGAGTGGCAGGAGCCACAAAGACCCCACTTCCCATTGTATCTTTGACTCCTAGCAGTTTTGAAGGCAGTAAAGCAGTCATTGGTTCACCACACATATGTACTTCTGAAGATATGGTACAAGTGTTTCTGTGGTTGAGGAATTCCTGATGCTGTGGATAGTTTTTCTTGAACACAAGCAATCAGTCTCCTTCCCAAGTTCACATTTGGTAAAGAAACAGAAAGATTTGTATTGACATTCCAGGCCTATCCTGTGTTACGTTACAGGGACATGAATTTGATTACTGGTTACATGTCCTTTCCCATTAAACTTGTACAAAGTCTTCTTTATCAGTTTCTGTGCCTTAAAAAAAAACAATTTACACGTGTGTGTGTGTGTGTGTGTGTGTGTGTGTGTGTGTGTTTGTCCTTGCTCACATGAGCACATACCATGGTGTTTATGAGGAGGTCACAGGACAACTTTGTAGAGTTGGTTCTTTCCTTCAGCCATACTGGTTCTGGGGAATCAAACTCAGGTCATCAGACTTACCAGCAAGTGCCTTTACCCACTAAGCCATCTTGCCAGCTCTGTGCCTTATTCTTATGAATTATCCATGAAATATAGTATGTACAGTTGTGATCAACGTAAACAGTACAGAAATGGGACTGTAATATTAGGATTGTATAAGATTCTGTAGTGCTGTAAAAAAGGAATCAATATGATAGTTTGTGAATTTCAAATGCAAACTCCATTGTCTGTCAGTTTTTTTTTTTTTTTTTTTAACAAGGGATAGAGAGAAAACTAACACATTCTTCCACTCTCACTATTGAAGCCTCCTTATACAACAGAGTGTGATGCACACAGAAGGTCACAACTGGCCAAGGTGTAGAGAATAAGAGACTCCAGAGAGTGTGTCCTTTCATTACAACATTGACATATTCAATAACAATTTCCAGAGCTAAGATGCATCTCTTTCAGAATTGGCTGTAAACTTTTAGGTTTACACATGAATTAATACAGTTATACATTATTGTACTCAGTATAAACCCTATAAAACCTAAAACTGAATGAGGTTTTAACCTTTAAAAAAGATCTCTATTTCATTTTAGAATCTACTGTTTCATACAGAAAAGCTCATTTTTAATGCAAATAACACTTAGATGTTTGTACATGCGTCTCTAATCTCTATGTATCTGATTATTACTAGTCACAGTCACTTACTTTCTAAGATCCTTGGCACCTGAGCATGAATGTAAAGTCATCAGGTAGATTTCAATGGTAATGTTTTGCACATCTACTAATTATTAAGGAGCAAATTTTTATGCTTTGAAGAATTGTTTTTTTAATTAAAAAAATTAATAACCACATGATTCGAAGGAGCATTTCATTACAGCTTTAAGATTGTCTGTCAATTCTTAATCTCAGGGTAATCCCAGCTCAAGAAAGAAAAATTCTGTTGTTAATAAAACCTATGGCTGTGACTAGACCTCAGTGTATGAACTTGCACTGAGGGATGTCTGGGGACACTAACTTGACATGATAGGCCTTAACTAAACAAATGAGAGAATGCATGAATTCCAGTGATGGGGTCGGGGAAGGTACCAGTGGCGAAGGGAATATAAGGATGATTAAGATGTTCTGTATAAAATACACAAAAATTCAGTAAAAATTTACAGCAAAGAAAAACCTATGACTATGAACTAGCCTTGACCTAGCCAAGCTGATGGCTCTTTGCAGAGGGCCTTACATTTCTCTTCCACCAGGTGGCTCTCTTGTCCACCTTTGGCGGTGACTCCTTGGCACTAAGATACATCTTGCCTAACCTGGCAAGGCCTCTAGCAGTCCCATTTTAACCTCTTCCTTTTTCTTTTCATAGAGTACTTTACTCTAATTAAAGCATTTATAGATTCATACTTATTAAAAATTTTAATGTCTTTTCATGTATATTAGTTTATTTCCCTAACATTTCTATTCTTTAAATGAAAAAAAAAACTCTTCATCTAGTTTTAATTGCTTCATCTAATTTTAATTTCAATCTAGAGACTTGGTTCATGGTTTTAACAGTCTTATTTAAAATGTTTAGCACTTGATTGCTATATCTTAAACCATCTGATTTTTTACTTACAAAATTCTCATAATTTTGTTGGTCATTTTATGGAAAGTTATAGAAAATCAATCTAAATATGAATGTTCTGAAAAATATCTATCAACATGTTTTTATCAGTGAAGAATTGATGAGCCATTAGGTGCCTTTTAGTGTTTTGTGACTTCCTGGGGATACATGAACAAACATCTCTTGACTCTAATAGGGTATTAACAGACCAAAGTTACAGTTCCATCCAAGTCAAGCTGGTAAGCCAGTAAGTTTACTGGGCTTATTTACAGGAGCATGAATGACTCAGGCATCTACAGCACAAAAAGCCCACCCCAACATGGGTGACGACTCATGAAAGTTGCAGCACTGGGGTACCCAACCCTAGTCAACCTTCTGCATACTCTACAACTTTTAAAGATCCCATACAACTGGAGCAGAATGAGTGGGGGACAGGAGGGAGGGAGTGGCAGGACTCTCACCTGAGGGTTTAATGATACTCTCTATCCCTCTTTCTATGAGGAAGTGTTAATAGATCTAATCTTGTGAGGGTCTTGCACAGTAATCACAGCTGTTCTCATTTGAGAGGGAATAAATATGTCAGACCTGGTGAACAGAATTCCATGGAAAAAAAAATCTTTGAATACCTGTGCTTTCAGCCTATTCAGAACTAACTTATTTGGAGCTAGAAAGATGGCTCAGTTGGTAAAATGCTTGCCCCATAAGTATAAGAGTCTCGGTTCATATCCCTAGCACCCATGTGAAAAATTTGGCATGGTGGCACACATCTGTAACCTTAGCACTTGTTGGGGGTCAGGGGAAATGGTCAGATCCCTGAAGTTCATTGGTCAGCTAGTCTTCCCATATCATTGAGCTTCAAGTTTAATGGGAGGGGAAAGGGGGGAGAGAGAGAGAGAGAGAGAGAGAGAGAGAGAGAGAGAGAGAGAGAGAGATTTAGACAAAATCCCTAAAGAGGCAAGCTAAGAAGCTGTGTCACACAGTCCAGGGCCTGTGTCTCCTATAGAAGAGCCAGAGGCTTCAAAAGTTGCTTGCAATGAAGCTTCAGTTGTTGTTTTCTTGACTCTTGTATCTGCAGTGACCTTCCTGGCATCTGAGAAATGGAGTCTTGAATGCTTTTCTTCCCTTCATGACAGCCTGAATTTATTGACAAAGCTTAGACAGCTGCAGGAAGGGGTCAAGAATGTCTGTCTTAGGGAGTGGATGGAGACCTTTTATCTGGATTGGTATTGCTAATGTGGCAGGTTGCAGACTCTCTGTCAGTGGAGTCTCATTACTCAGCCAGCTACAGGGCTCTGGGCCAGGAGCATGAGTAGCTGAGCCTTACATCACAGCACAAGGACCTGTGGCATCCCCACTTTACAGCTGGAAAAGCTGAGGCTGAGGCCATTGCATCTCAAGCTGGTACTGGAGTTTCAGTCATGGCCACACATCATTGTTCTTTTACTTCCAAAAGGCTGCAGACTGGATATTACCTTTGATAGTGTACAATATGGACAGTTACTAGGTTTCCCTGTGATCCTTCCTGAAGAGAAATCACATAGTCCTCGACCTTGGGATGATTATAGATGATGATAAAGGCAGGGGTGTGGGGGTGCTCTTGATCAGTGAGCCAAGCAGGAGAATAGCAGCTGAAGGGAAGGATTACAAAAAATCCTGGACAGAGCTATGTATGACTGAACTGGGAGAGATGAAGTCTTGGCCAGAAAGAGGACATTGAATTCATGTAAGAACAACTTGGGCTTTTCTCAAGGTTTTTGACCATCAGTATTTCATTTCTTCTTTGCTGTTTTTCTCCCTCTTTTGTATGCGTCCATCCGTCCTTCAGTGTCCAACTGGTTTAGTTACTATTGATTGATAGAGAATATACTAGATATTTAATATGGAAGAGATGATTAAGAAGAATCATCTCTGAAGAACTAGTCTGAGCTGGTGAGTTGAGAACAGTGTGTGAGGATAATAGGACTAGAATGACCAAGAGTACTGAGAAGGAGGAAGAAAGGCTAGAAGTACAGAGACAGGGATAGTGATACAGAGATAGAGAAACACTAAGAAATAGAGAGTGGAACATAAAGGAGGGAGTCCTGTAGACTCAGATAATAATAGCCATGGTGGGTATGAAGATACACATGGCTGCATATTAGAAACCTGGCTGTAGCCTGGAATTACATATGCTTGTAATACCAGTACTAAGGAGAGTAACTGACGAGACAAAAGGGAATTAGCTATTTTGCCCACTGTGATGGCTAATCCTGGGTGTCAACTTGACTGGATCTGGGATTAATTGAAATGAAAGAGATCTTCTTGATTGGATCATCTGAAGCTGGAAGACACACCCTAAATGTGGGTGTTACCTTCTGATGGCAGTTGGTATAAAAGGCCATGACAGGAGAAGGCAGGCTTCTTGCCTCTTGCCTTCTCTCTCACTGGTGAATTCATCTTGCTACTGTAGACCGAAGACTAGCTGATCTTTCAAAATTTGTCAGACCTTCAGCACAAGATTGGGACTGAGACATCCAGCCTTGTGGACTGAGTGACTACTGATTCTCAGCCTCTCCAGTGTGGTGCAGCCGTTGTTGGGCTACTCGGACTCTATCCTGTGAGCTAAGCTGATAAATCTCTATACATATATATTCATTCTACCGGTTCTGTTTCTTTGGAGAGCCCTGACTAATACACCCGCCCTCCATGTTCTTCATATAGTCTCAGTACACTGCCTGTTATCAGAGGGGCTGGGTCTTTAGAATTTAAAAACCAATCTACAGTTTTCCATGACCATCCGTTATTGAAATATAATCTGTTTTGAAAGGTGTTGGGAGATTTTCAGACAGCACAATAGTATGTGTGCCAGGACAATAAAGGCCAATGTCTGCAGTCTGCAGTTTGCCCATTTTTATAATTATCATCACATCAGATTTTGCCAAGGGCCTGGGACAGGGCCAAGAGCTGGGACCCTGTTCTGGCCAAGGTCTGAGAAAGTTGTAGTGCTAGATGGATTCTCTCCAGGCCCCCCTTTCACTTCTAACTGCCCTGTTGCTCCTTAGGCCAAGGTCCATTAGCAAGTTTGGAAGCTGCAGACCTTTAATAGTAAAGGATTCTCTAAATATGATTGGCACAATGATCTGCAGGAGTTGACCAGAATAGCTCAAGGCTGACCCAGTCTCAGTCACTATATCCATGTAAGAGCTGAGCACCTGCAAATCAGCCAAGGTACCTAGTGCCCACATGTTGAAAACCTTGGGACATTGATATCAGCACCTCACTGCTGGACTCTGATGCAGTCCTCAACCTTTTCTGAGACATTTATGAGTTAGTAGAAGGAAAGATTGGGTGATGAATGAGTGTGATAGTTGTTTTCTCTATATAACTGAGTGTTCTGCACCTGGATTCCTGAAGATTCCACAACAGTTGACCAAGGCCTAACCTTATTACTATGTTCTTAGGGAAAAAGCTCCAGTGGGGCTCAATGTATAGCCAGGGTGCTCAACTGACCTGCTACAGTCACTGTCCTCTGGCCACTTGTTACATTGGCATCAGGAAGAACTGACTCAATAGCACAGATAAACCTGTCTGCCTCCACCTGCAGACAGAAAGTGGAAATTATTTAGCTCTGCATGATCTCCAGCGAATGATACCAGTGATGGCTGGTAGCTGATGTGTCTTCTGGGGTTGTGGTGGTTTGAATGAGAGTGTCCCCCATAGGCTCCAGGTATTTGGACATTCTGTCCCCAGTTGGTGGTGCTGTTTTGGGAGGTCTTAAAGATGTGGCTATGCTGGAGGAAGCAAGTCACTGGGAGCAGGCTTAGAGAGATCTTAAGCCTTGCCAGATCTCCAGTCGCTCTCTTGTTTCCTGTGCCTGCTTGAAGATGTGAGAGCTTAGCTTCTGCTCCTCTAGCTACCTCCATAGACAAAGCCTCCTCTCCATGATGGGCTCTTGCCTTTGGAACCATAAGCTTAAATAAACTCTTTTTTATAAGTTGCTTTGGTCAGTGTTTCTATCATAGCAACAGAAAAGTAACTAATACATGAGTTTTACTTACCTGTACAGTTGGTCAGAATAGCTATTTCCATGGTGAAAAAATGTAACATCCCCATCTTGACAATATTATTAAGGATCAGCCATAGTGGATTGTAAAGCATAGTAAGACCTCCACAAGAAATGGCCTGACCTTAGTACTGGTGTTGCCTGATTGTCCCTATGTTTCAAATATACAGGGTCACCAACTCCTGGTCTCATGAGCTCTTAGCCTGCATAAGATCTCCTCTTCTGTCTGGAATGTGCTCATCTGACTCTCCCTGCCCTGTCCTCAGGACATACTTCCCAGAAGCTCTGAGAGAACTTGTCAACAAAGGCCATTTCTCTCCATTGCTGAGGATGAAGATTGTGGAGTTTTTTTTTTTTTTTCTTTTTTTTAAAATATTTTATTTATTTTTTTATTTTTATAAGATTTATGTTTATGTGTACCACATGCATGCAGTGCTCACAGACATCAGGAGAGGGCATCAGATCCCCTGGAACTGGAAAACTGTTAAGTGTTCTTAAGAGCTGAATCATCTCTCCTGCCTCTGATATGTATATTTTTTATTATTTTTATTTTATGTGTATGTGTGTATTGCTTACATGTAGGTAAGTGCACCCATGCCGTGCACTGCCTGCAGAAGACAGAAGAGGCTGTCGGATCCCCTGGAACTGGAGTTATGGACAGTTGTTAGCTGCCATGTAGGTGCTGGGATTCGAACCTGGGTCTTCTGCAAGAACAACCAGTGTTCTTAACCACTGAGCCATCTCTCCGGCCCTGATTGTGGGGTTTTAGATTGAGGATATCTGTGAGGGCTCTTTTGATGACAAAATAGGAGCCCACTTGTTCCCAGAGGCACTTGAGATAGTTACCATGTAGCTATCTCCCCATTTCAGCAATCAAAGGTGCTGGGATTCGAACCTGGGTCTTCTGCAAGAACAACCAGTGTTCTTAACCACTGAGCCATCTCTCCGGCCCTGATTGTGGGGTTTTAGATTGAGGATATCTGTGAGGGCTCTTTTGATGACAAAATAGGAGCCCACTTGTTCCCAGAGGCACTTGAGATAGTTACCATGTAGCTATCTCCCCATTTCAGCAATCAAATAAAACAATGGTTGGATGTTTTTTTTTTTTTTTCCTGTTTTCCAAAAGATTTTTGTCAGATAGCCTCTTAATCGGTTTTCTGCTGCTATAAGGAACACCAGAAGCTGGGTAATTTATGAACAGCTATGTGTTTGCCTCCTGTTTCTGGAGCCTGCAAATTCTTAAGATCCAGAGGCCTCATCTTGTGAAGGCCTTTATGTTGTATCATCCCATGGTGGAAGGCCAGATAGCCATGAGTGGAAAGGGACCACATTCATCCTTTCATCAGGTGAGCCCACTCCTTCAATAAAGGCATGACTCTACTCACAAAGGCAGAACCCTCATAGCCTGACCTCTTCTCAAAGGTCCTGCCTCTCTGTACTGTTGCTCTGGGGGTTAAGGTTTTAACACAGAAACTTTGGGGCTATATTCATTCATACCATTTAAGAATAGCTTATTTATAAGCCTATTTCTTTTTTTTTCTGAGTTTTTGTTCTAAACTTTAGTAAAACTAAAAGTAAGATAATTCACAGGTAATAGTTTATATGGTTTTTAAATGATACTGTACATAAGATATATAGTGTTATAGTGATTTTATATTTTGCACTAATACACAAGAGCTAAGTCAGGCATGGTGGCACATCAGTCAGGAGGATCTCAAATTCAAGATTAGGCTGGGCTGCATAGTGACACACTGTCTCAAAATAAGGGTATAGAGGGACTTGTATAAATGCTGGAGATTTGGTTTGATTTTTGAGGTACGAGGGAGCAAAACCAGTGTTTTGCACAGGCTAGGAAAGCACTCTACCACTGAGCTGTACTCCTCGTCCCTAACTAACACTGGTTGAATGTGCCTATTTGTGCCACATTTGGAGTTTTAAAAAGTTAAGATTCATTAAATCCAGTAATGATAGTTTTATTGTTCTAATATATTTTTCACTGACCACCTCTGGTGCCCCTTTGTGTGGTGCGATCACAATCCCTCTCTCTCTCTCTCTCTCTCTCTCTCTCTCTCTCTCTCTCTCTCTCTCTCTCGCATGTATCTGTATCTTCACAGTCTTACTTCTTACATCACAATGTGTTACCAAAGCCTCCTAATGTAATCTGATTTGAAATGGTAAAGGGGCATGTAAACATCCTTCTTCAGGGTTCTGACAATATGCCCTTCCTCCTCCAGCTGGTCTGGAGCCAGACCTTTGACCATGTCAAATGCATCTCATAGAAATTCCATAAGCTCCAAGGAGAATAACTCACAGATGCTCCTGTAGAGCCTGGACAAAGGTAGTGTGTTAGGCGGCTGGAGAGATGGCTCAGCAGTTATGAGCATTGATTGTTCTTGCAGAGTACCTGGGTTTAGTTCCCAGCACCCACAAGGTGGCTAACAACTGTCCGTAACTCCAGTTCCAGGGGATCTGACGCCCTCTTCTGACCTCCATGGGCATTGCACAACACAGGTGACTTACATGCAAGCAATATACTCATGTACATAAAATATAAACAATATATACATATATATATGTATATATGGTCTTTTTGAGACAGGGTCTCCCTGTAGCTCCAGCTGCCTGGAACTCACTCTGTAGACCAGGCTGGCCTTGTACTCACAGAGGATCCACCTGCCTCTGCCTCCTGAGTGCCAAGATTAAAGATGTGCGCCACCACACCTGGCACTATATATATGTATATATATATTCTTTTTTTAAAGGGTAGCATGTTAGTTACTTTTCTTGCCAGTGACCAAATACTTGACAGAAGCAACTTAAGGGAAGAAAGATTTCTCTTGGCTCACATTTCAGAAGGTACAGAGTGTCAAGTGGGAAGGCATGGAGGCTGGAGTGGGTTTGATCAGTCTTTTGTGGCAGAAGCTTGCAGTGGAGCTTTACACATGATACCAGCCAGGAGACAAAGAGCTTTAGCCAGAAGCCAGTTGGGCTGTAACTCTTAAAGACCTGACTCCCAGTGAACTACCTCCACCACTTATACCTCTTGCTCCAAAAGTTTCACGACCTCCAAAACAGTGTTACCAGCTACAAAATGGTGTTGAAACATGTGAGCCAGTGGGGATAGTTAACATTCAAACTGTAACAGATAGGGAGCATGCATAGTGGGTTGCTCTCACTATGTACTATGTCCTCAACTGGTCTTAGGTGACTCAGTGGATTACTTTGACTTTCTGAGCTGTGTTTGTGGCCTCCAAGTCAATGTTTATTCATCAAGAACTCAATAACATTATGTCAGTGAGGCAAGCATGTAAGAATGAAAATCTCATTCAGTGATGTAATTTATAAAATGAGGTCTTTATTTCTGTTTATTCTCTCTACTGCTTGTTTTTAAATAGACTGATTAATCTTGTTTCTTTTCTGTGTCATTCGCTTAATCATGCTCAATACAAAATGAATATTTTTATCACTTTGTCATTGTAGAAGGAGAAATACAACTTGTTAGCCTAGAAATAAAATCATATGACTTCTGCTGTGAATGACCATTGTGAACCATATGTTTGGAATCACCATTGGGTACTATACATTTGCTGGCTGAATTTTTTTATCCACAAAATTGAGCATTTGTGAGATGTTCCTTTGAATAAGAGATATGTGTAACTTGGTCAGAGAGAGAGGTTTGAAAATTGGGACTTCCAGAACATTTCTAAAGCTTATTTTTATATTTAGACAGAGAAAAGAATCAACCCATGGATACCATCATATAAAAGTGTGCAAATTCTTTTTTTTTTTAATTTTTTAATTTTTTAGAAGAGGCATTTTTTAAAGTGTGCAAATTCTATGAAATAGTCCTTCCTTCATGATATTTTCTTTTTAAAAATATTCTATTTTTATTTTTATTTTATGTGTATTGCCTGCATGTAGGTAAGTGCACCCTTGTCTTGCAATGCCCGTAGAGGATAGAAGAGGCCATCAGATCCCCTGGAACTGGAGTTACGGACAGTTGTTAGCTGCCATGTGGGTGCTGGGATTCGAACCTGGGTCTTCTGCAAGAACAGTGTTCTTAATCACTGAGCCATCTCTCCAGCCCCCATGTAATATTTTCTAATCTTTCTTATGATATTATAACTAGCAAGCAAATCTCTAAATTCTAGTTGCTCCAGTTACCTAGTAAGTGGATCATCTTTTCATGTATACTTACTTCCACTTGATTGGTGGGATTCTGTCAGGTGACTGAGTAGAAAGTGAAGCAAGCACACTAGACTTTGAAAACATTAGTTGAGTTCCTTTGATTTCTGCTGAGCCAGCTGGAGGTTTTACAGGAGGATGGAGGAGGTATGACCATGGGCTCTATAAGAGTCAGGATGAGAAATGGCATTGGTATGTGTACATCAGGTAAAGCCATCCCTGTGTGCCAAATGACTACTGTGGAAGTTGGTCCCCTGCCTACCCACAGTGACTGGAAGAGAGGCCCATCCTTCATGACCGTTCAAAGGTCGGGTTCTCAGGTATGGAGAAAGACCTCAGCAGTCTAGAAGAGCTAGAGATAGGAGGCACACGGAAGCATACTGAAACATTCATTATTACTATAAAGAAAAGTGAAAGAACCAAAGAGCAGGGTTCCCAGTTCTGGATCAAAAAAATAAAAAGTATACTCAGAGGCTATGTACTGAGTGGTGGATGGCCATTGGTCCCATTGGGACAAAACCAGGAACTCTATTGTGGCCAAATCCGATACTTCTGATGTACAACAAGCAGAAATTTCAATCTGTTATTACTTTCAAAAAGAAGTATGGTGTTGATTCTGCCTCTAAGGCATGCAGTTAAGTAAGGTGGGTTATAAATTCCTTTCTTTTGTTGTCAAAGTACTGCCAATCCACATCCCAGACCTTCTGTCACAGTTCTATCTGCACTGGGTATTTTCATTGCCCCAATGCTGGGTTAAGATTGGAAGTTCACACTGTAGCTTGTGAACTAACCAAGATTTGCTTTGTGTGATGGCTAACTTTTATTATCATCCTGGTTGGATTAAGAAATACCTAGAGCCTTAGTGAAGCAAATCTCTGGGTATGTCTGTGAGGGTCTTTGCAAAGACAATTAGATCAGGAGGAGTCTGAGTTAAGCAATGGATGAATCACTAGATAGGCTCCAAATATGATGGTATTGTTGGAAGGTAGAGACAGGTAGGAGATGGTGCTTAGCTAACAGGTATGTCCTTGGAACTGTATCTTACCCTGATACCCTTCTGTATTGCCAACTTTTCTTTATGTCTTCCAAGAAGTGAAAAATAGCATCTACTGTATGCCTGCACTTCCTTAACGCTCTGTTGGAACCCAGATCTCGTCTCTAAATTATTTTTGGTTACGGAGACACAAAAGTAACTATACACTTGATTTCTCACATGCTTTATCTCTTTGACCATATGCTAAAATTTATACCTTAATTGATAGAGCAAATATCTTTCCAATCCTTGCTGTTTTCCTCTACTCAAATCACCTACTGGTATCCTAGAACCTCTTATCTTCTTATGGCTCCCATCTGCCAGCTTACCCAGCACAGCTGCCTCTGGTGACATAAGGCTCTTGTGCTTGGATTAGGAAAAGTGGTCCTCCTGTCACTTAAGCCGTACTTGAGATACACATATTTCCTTGCAGCCAGTGACCATGGAAAACAATTCTCCATTGCAAAAGAACAACACTTAACTCTGAGATTTCAGAGCTAAGGGGAGACTAGGCTGGAGTGAGGCACTCTGTACACAGTGTGCAGTAGAAGCAATGATACAGTTGATTTGCTAGTTGAGGCTGTTGGAGTGGCATGGAGGGTCAACAGAAGAGTTCTGGTGAGGGCCCATAACCGAGGCTAATAGGCACAAAGCTGAACAGAGCTTCAGTGTGGGCCACAGTCAGTTGGTGTAACTGGACCCAAGAATTTTGCCTGAGGACTGCAGTTGCCATGATGCTTTGCCGAGTCATGCCTGATGGGCAGAGAGATGGAGAAGGTGGCTAAACCTGTCACACTAGAGTCCAGGGGGCTGCTACACAGGTATCAACCATGACTATCAGCTTGCATTTCCTTCATGGCCACAAATCCACAGTCCTCTCCTTCCTGTATTATCTCTGACCCACTCTTTAGAAACAAGTTCCTGAGCTGTATAGCCTCTACTACAGAGTACATACTACTATATAGAGCACACTGCTGCAGAGAACACACTTTTGTTTGGCTTTACAGAAAACTGACTCCCCCAGGAATCAAACCTGTGACTTAGTTTCTTCCTTAGGTTCCTTGAACAAAGTGGCCCTGCCAAAGGTTATAATGAAATATATAACATAAAGGATTGTGATAAAGTTTTTTTTTATTATGAATTTAAAAATAATGACTTAAAAAATTCTTATCAGAAGGGAAAAATAAACACATCAGCACTTCCCATGATTAATTTGTCTTTTATCATAAGAAATACTTTGTGCATATGTAATCGTATCACACACAAATCCTAAACAAATGAATTTATCTGTAATGTATATATTGTGTCTTTCTTTGAGAAATTTGTAGTATAGGAGAGAAAATATCAAACTAATTTAAAATTTGACTGTCATATTCCTTCGATATCTTATTTTGATGATTCTTATCTTGAATCCATCTAAGAACATTATCATGTTCAGCTCCTGCTGATAAGACTTTGAGGAAGCTATGTATTTTGTTTTGTTTTTTAAAAAATATTTTATTATTTTTATTTTATGCATATGAGTATATTGCCTTCTTGTATGTAAGTGCACCCATGTTGTGCAAAGACTGCAGAGGCCAGAAGAGGGTGTCAGATCCCCTGGAACTGGAGTTATGTGGGTGCTGGTAATCAAACCTGGGTCTTCTGGAAGAGCAGCAAGTGTTCTCAACCACTGAGCCATCTCTCCAGCCCCTGAGGAAGCTATGTGTTGTAACTGTGAGTTATGTCATAGTATTAAAGAAAAAATTCATCATGCTTAACACAGTATTGCAGACTTCTTTTAAGGATCATCCTAATAGATATAGGAACCACTTCATGGGGGCCTTCCTAGATGGAAGAGAGTAAGCACAGCCCAAATACAGTGTAGGCAGATGAGACTTTAGAGTCAGGGAATGGTGTGTGTTGTGCATGTGTGAAAGAGATGAGGAGGATTTTGACTAAACCGACTTAACAGGATTCTTGCCAAGGGTGGAGCTGGTGAGCAGATATCACCTTGGGGTTATAGAAGATGAGGAAGTAGATCAAATATGAAAAGTAAACAGGTATGAGGGGAGAGTTCTGGCTAATCTCACTTAGTAGACACCTTTCTAGTACTGAATTTTAGGTGAACATTCACAGATGGCCTGGGAGGAGGTGGAGACTGAGAATCTTTTTCAAAGGGTATTTCTACCCTGATGAAAATATGGCTTCTACTTAAGGAATGTCTTCAGGTTTGTCAAATGAAAAGCATAGTTTAAGAAGCTGGCATGTCCAAATAGAAGGTCATTTTACCTTCAAAACAAATGAACTCCCTTCTGCTGTTTGACTATTGGTAAACATGTCTTTGTCACCATGCTTATATTTTCTTCCTCTAAGATATTATTGCCCTCACAGGCTTTCTGAGACTCTAAATCTCAAAGAAACTTTCCTTCTTCAATTCATGAGAAAATTATGCGCAAACATCTTATTTTCTCAGTTGCCAAATATATATGTAACCCACTGTGCCTGTAGGCATGTGTTTTAAATAAGATAAAGGGTATAATTTTCCTGTATGAGCTTATGTGTAATATATTCTATATAATGTTTTGTGTTCTACAAACTTTAGAAACTCTGGGAACCAGGGATACATAGCCATAATGAAGGTGAAGGGGGGTGGGATGCCCCTGAGGGATCACCCACTTTCTCAGCTGTCCTCATTACATATTAGCACATGAAATCTGTGGAACATCCCATGGAACCCAAAGAAATTTCAGAAGCCAAAATACAATCTGGTAAGTTTTGCTTATCACCCCTAAAGTCATCATTGAGTTCTAAATAACAAACATCCTTCACAAACCCTCACACCCTGTGAGGACTCTGACCTTGGTTCTTCCCACTCAGGAAACCCCAACTCAATTTTCTGCTTCATGGTCCTGGTCCTAGAACTTTATGAGTGGGGTCATGTGATTTGTACATATTTTGGGGGAAGGTCTGGGTATCCTGATTTTAGAGTCACGTAGAGATGTGCCAGTTGCTCATTCTTTCTCACTGATGAACACAAACCCTTCCCATTTATTCATCCCCCCATCCGTTAGCAAGAGGGTGTCCTTAGTCTTTTGGATTTTCTTTGCATATAACAATGTCATCTGTGGCTGATTCTCAGTCTCTACTAACCTCTTATTCTTTTCAAGTCTCAGGATAGAGTTGACACACAAGCAATGGCCACAACATCATTGTTTCTTTCCAAGTCAGGCTAAGGTTTTTACATGTCACCATTGTGTGTTATCATAGAAGAGTTTTTTGGTTTTGGTTTTGGTTTTGTTTTTTTTCAGTCTTTTTGAGACAGGGTCTCCCTGTAGTCCCAACTGGCCTGAACACACTATGTAGACCTGGCTGGCCTTGAACTCACAGAGATCCGCCTGCCTCTGCCTCCCAAGTGCAGGGACTGAAGGCATGCGCCACCACGCCTAGCTTATAGCAGAGTTTTTATAGATAATTTTTTATAGATTTATGAAGTTTTGAGGTTTCCCCTTTTATTCTAATTGGATATAGGATCTTGCCATATAGTATCAAAATTAACCAAATATTTCTATCACTGGAATTTTTTATTAATATTTTGTTTGGATTTTTTTGTAGCAATGCTTATGGGAGGCCTGCTTTCCCCTCCCTTGCAATGTCCTTGTCAGATTTTAGAATGAAGAATGAACTGTGGCTGGAATGTCTTTTCTACTGTCTGGTAATGTTTATGCAAGATGAACATAGGTTTTGATGAATCAACCTAGACCTGGCATTCTTTTTCAATTTTTAAAATGGATATGGAACTGGTAATGTTCTGCTTCTTTGTCTATTTGGTAAATTGTTGAACTTTTCTCTGAATTTGACATTTCTTACAGATTGCCTAACTGGCTGTATGGTGTAGCTCAAAGTATCCTTGTATTAGTTTGTTGACAAGAATGAGTTATCTTCTAGTGTGCTGTGTTCCTGATGCTGGTAGCTCATGTGTTTTCCCTTCTCTCTTTACTGCCATCTCACTAGCTGTCAATCCAGGTAGTCATTTCTCAAAAATGTCAATGGTTATTGATTTTTCTCTCTAACAGTTAGCCTTGTGTTTATTTACTTCTAATTTTGTTGCATTTAATGTGCTGTTTCTGTTTGTATGTTGTTTGTTTATTTGTTTGTTTGTTTTGAGACTAGATCTGACCATGTATCCCAGGCTGGTTTGGAACTCTAGAATTTTCTCTATTCCCCTGCCTTAGCTTCCCAAGTGCTGGGATTATAGATAATCATACTATATCTGGTGTAGAAACAACCCTGTATTTGTTGTTTTTTTCAGTGCTGGTGATAACCCAGAACCTCATGAATATTAGGCAAATACTTTGCCACTGAGCTACATTCCTCACCCACAGTACTGTAACCCTAGACCTCTACCTTCTTAACATACATGCCTCTGTCATTAACTTTCTTCTTGATATATTTAACCTATAAAGTTCCTTTTAAGATGGACTTAGTGGTAAACTATAAATTTTGAGCTGTCATGATTTCATTAAGTTCTTTAAGATAGTTTTTTTTTATTATAAAGCAGTATATATTCAATATTCTAAACATGGAAATTAGATAGGCACAGCAGAAAATAAGCAGTCTGTACTCATCTCACCCAAAATGACCATAGTTGAATTTCCAGATGTGGATTAACAGTGACTTTTTCAGAATCTATTAAGTATGGTAAATGTATCATTTCAGAGTTGTTTTACTACTTCCACCATTTAAAATACTATTTTATAGTCTTTTTAAAGCAGCAAATCAATCGTGTCATCATTCTCAACAGGAAAACCATTTGTATCATGATATGACCACTTGAATAAAAGAACTAAACCACAGAGAACAAAGTTGGCAACTAGCTGGATTCCTAGAAGAGGCTGCCAGAGGGGAAGTACCCATAAAAAGCCCAGGGAGAACTGAGAAGTTGTACCTCTACCTGCTCTCCCTAGTGGGCAGACAAGACCCCACATACCTAGTGACCCATCGCACTGGCTCCCAGGTGGCCTTTCTTTAGGCCATATTTTGTAAAATATCTATCGATTCTTTTCTCCAAATTAGTAAAGTTAAGTAATTTTTAAAACACTATTGAGAAGAATTTTTGTCTATTATGAATTGCACCAGAGAAATAAAACAAATCCTTAAGCAGTGGCCACTTTAGGGACATGAATATTTAATAGACCATCTCTACGTTCAGGAATTCAAAGATAATTGGGATTAGCGTTGATCTCTCAGCTGCACTAAGGGCCCTGTTATCGACTTATACTTGCAAATGAAATGGAAAAATTCTCTATTTCAAAAATACCAGGAAATCAATTTATGGGCTAGGCCATAATCTTATATCGTGACTTTATGAGGAGTAGTTTTGGCTTCCTGTCAAGTTTGTGGTAGCAGTACGTTTCATAGATACAGTTGCTAAGTGTATTAGGAAAAAACTGAGAACTCTCACTCAAAAATAGCCATGGCATAGTTCACCATTCCCACAACACTGCCTAATCTGACAAGGACATAAAGCTGAGGGGTGATCTATGTCAGATGAGAGAGAAGAGGGTTAATACTTATTAAAGTCTGTATTTTGTGTATTTTCAGGGTGAGTGAAGTGTGCTACAACTGCTTAATCAGCTTAATGGCTGCACATATAGACTCTAGCATGCAGACAAGGGAAGAGCATCCACCCAGATAGTTTCCTGGGGGCTCCATGAGCAGCCCTTCTGAGGTTATTGAAAAACTTAGATGAAATATGAGAGCTATGTAAAGAAATACAGCGTGGAAGACACGTGAGACATAGTCTAATTTCAGAGCAGAAAATTAAAGCTTGTAAATAGAATTATAGGGGAGACAAGTTTTATTCAATGGAATTACATATCCCTTATAGACATTAATCTTCATCTCTCAGGATATACAACTCAGAAAACTCAAAGGAAAATTTCCTAAAAATGAGAATTGTCTGAAAAACAGAGCACAGGTTATGGTGGCAAGCTTTGCAAATGTAGATCTGTGCAGGCAGGCCTAGAATGCTTGACTTGCCAGTGATGAGAAGAATGTGTTGTGTATTTGGTCTTTGTGTTTAATGACCTTTAAAAGTATAAAATGTGCCTGAGATGGAATGAAGAATTTTGTGTCATATTTTTTCTCAGTCTCCATGTGCACTCTCAAGTATCTGTACTACAATCAGAACTTCCTTATGTTGGTAGCAATATGTGTATCTCCTGACTGACCCTGTATACAGTACTCCTCCCCCTGGACACCTGTGCAGGGCTATACTGCACCCACCAGCACCTAAAATCAGCTGTGGGTGTTCAGTGGTGGGTTGCTCACATAAACTCCCGAGGTCAATTGTGGATGCCCATGTCTACTCAGTAGTACAGCACTGACATTTTGAAGGCAGCCAACTGAGAGTATTTACACCAGGAAAATTGGCAAATGTGCAACTCATAACTATTTTACCCAGAGATGGCTATTGTCTATTACTAGCATGCCATGGACTTATTTACATGCCAATTTCTGCTAATGTAAAAATCCAAACTCAATCTCTATTTCAAAATGTAACCTGTTGCTAGTTCATATGGACAAGTCATCATTACTTACATTTTATTCTTTTATAAAAGGTACTAAGTAAAATGTAAAGAGCCTAAGAATTCATGGACTCTTATTTTGTATGATTTGTATATACTAATAAAAATGAGAAAGGAAAAAAGAATTGATAGATTTTAACCATATGTGGTAGCACAGGCTTATGATGCCAACATGCTGGAAAGTGAAGCAAGAGTATCTCAAATTTGAGGCCAGCCTGGGCTGGGCTATAAAAAAGTTCCTATCTCAAGAAAAATAGATAAATAATAAGAATTCATTTTTTTATTCCAAGGCCATCAGAAATTAAATTTTAGTCTCCAAAAGACAACAACTATTATATCCCTTAAAAACACATTAGATGTAACAATTATAATAGCTGTAAGTATATATATCCTTTTGTGGGGCAAGAGGTACAGGCTATTAATTGTGTAATGGTTAACCTTAAGACCTTAGATGGTATGATTGCTTGAGGTAACATTGAAAGTAACTGAAGAAAATAAATAGTTTAAATCCCTTTTCTAATAAAACTACAAAATCTTGCTGGAAAATTTAGCTTTGTTATGGCTTTATCATACTAAAAACTATTGCATTTGAATTTTGTAACAGATCTGGACCTTCATGATCAACCAAAAAGAAGAAGAATTAGAAGGCGTAAATCAAAGAAAAAAGTTAAAAACCCCAATGATGTTATAGAACAAGCAGAATTAGAGCAACAGCAGAGTCTTTCACAAGAGAAATTGCACCCACAGCACACAGATGGCCCCACGATGAGCAGAAATCGAAGAAGAAAGCTGAAGAAGAAGCTGCAACTCAGGAGGAAGAAAGCAGCCGGCTTCGTCACGAAGGCCTGCAGTGGTAGTTTCATGTATCAGCCTGAGGAGAGCAGCAGTGAGCAGGAGGATGTGGGAAGTGCTGCAGGCGAGGCAGAAGATCCTCAGGAAGAGGACACACTCACAGACACCACTCAGGATATCACTGAGCTTGCCCACAGCAAGGCAGACAGCATCCTAAATTTTCTGAAGTCAACACAAGACATTTATTTTTATGATAGTAGGTTATTTTTCTGTTTTCCTTTAAATATAGACATCTACTTAATATCTGGAAAAATAAACAAATGTAGTAAAATATTTAAGTGCTTACAATGTAAAACACATTAAAATGTAAGTCTTAGTTATTTTCTCATTGCTCTGATAAAATACCTGACAACAGTAACTTAAAGAAGAAAAGTCTTATTTTGACTTAAATTTCTAAGGTACAATCCATTGTGGTGGGAAAGTTGAGGCAGTAGGACCTTACAGCAGCTAGCCACATTATATCCACAATCAGGAAGAAGAGAGTAATAAATGCTTGTGCTCAGCTCATTTTCTCCCTTTTATAGAGTTCAGGATTCTAGGCCACAGAATGGTGCTACCCACAGTGGATGGGTCTTCAAATCTTATTAGCCTAATTAAGATAATCCCCCAGAGACATACCCAGAAGGCCCAAATGATTCTAGATTTCACTGAATTGACAGTTGGGATTAACCGCCACAATATTCAAAGTAAATAAGTTTCAAGTCAAAACTTATATTTCAGTTCTTTCCTCCATGGAGCTGACTCCTGTATGTGATTTCTCCTGTGTACCTTGAGAGGAAGCAGCAGCTAGCACTGTGAAGTTGTGGCTGGCTGTATATGTGGACTGGGCTCATATTCTTTTTCAATTATTTATTTTTCACTTTTTGGTCTTTTTGAGGTAGAGTCTCCCTGTTGCCCCAACTTGCCTGAAACTCACTATGTAGACCAGGCTGGCCCCTGTCTCACAGAGATTTGCCTACCTCTGCCTCCTGAGTGCTGGGACTAAAGGCATGTGCCACCATGCCTAGCTTCTGTTTTAAATTTTTATTATTTATTTTTATTTTATGTGTATAAGTGTTTTGTCTGCATGTATGTAAGGGTGCCACATGCACACATTGCTCTTGGAGGCCAGAAGAGGACATCAAATCCCCAACACTGGAATTACAGACAGATGTTAGCTACCGTGTGGGTGCTGGGAACTAAATCCAGGTCTTCTGCAAGAGGAAACCAGTGCTCTTAATTGTGAGTCATCTCCAACCCCTGGGCCCATGTTCTTTATTCATCTGAAGTCAGACTTTGGAATGGGTTGATATTCTGGGTTATATTTCTAAATAAAGATTAATCTAACTGACTGCTTTGAAGTAAAAGCCACAGCTTTCTCTGAGGCACAGTAATTTTATTCCTGCATATATGAGCTACTGGCTTAAGTTTTCAGTAAACATTTTTTTAGTAACTATGCATATTTGGATGGGATATGATAAAAAAATCAAGATTTATTTTCATGGTTGACAATTGCTCATATTTTCATAATCTTTTACTGGCAACTAACCTAAGGATTAGGAAGCACAAGTGCCACTGGGCATGGTGGTGCACACTTTAGTCCCAGCACTCAGGAGGTAGAGGCAAGTAAATCTCTGTGAGACCAAGGCTAGCCTGTGCCGGCCTCCCCTCATCCACTGCCACCTGGAGACCGTTGCACACTGGTCCCCACAGGGGAAGGTCAGGGCAAGGAAAGAGACCGGTCGGGGGAGGGAGGCCTCCAGGCGGTGGTGAGTACGACAGAAAGAAACACCCAGGAGGCTGTGTCAGTGGACAGCTCGTTTATTATGGCAGAAGCAGAAGTTTATATAGGAAAGTTTCAAGGGCAAAGAGGCAGAGTTGGGTTTTTGGCAGGTGGGGGGAGGGAGGGGGCTTCTAAGGCTACATGGCCTTTGTCCTGTCCTCTGGTCCAGTGATCTACAAGAGACCTGGTTAGGATTAAAGGATTAGAGGCCTGATAGTTTTGCTTGGGGGTTGTTGGGTAAGAAACAATGTGTTTAGAATGGAGTTGCCCTGGTTCCTGCTGTCCTCACTAGGAGGTATCCGGCCTGGAGGCCATGCTGTACATTCCAGGCACTCTTGACTTACCCCAACAGCTCCCCTCCGCCTTTGTCTTTTATAAGGGGTGAGTGTCATCAAAATCAGAGAAGGTACTAGGGATAGTTTGGTACTGGACCAGGACTTGGTTGGTGGCGATTTTAATGATGTCCTACATGCGACCTTTGAAAAATTGAATTAGACAGGGTGCCATGAAAAGCAGGGTACATAAGGCTAGCAGGGGGCCTAACAAAGGTAGGAATCAAGCAAGGAGGGCGTTGGAAAACCATGGAAAGAAAAATCCTCAGGGTAGATGAGCTGGTCATCTTGACAGTTGCCTTGAGGAGGTGAATAGTGGGAAGAAGGAAAGAAAACTTTGGAAGCCATTCAGGTTTAGAGGCTGCATGGAGGTCAGACACAGGGCTGACTCACAGCCACATGGCCGGGAGAAGGAAGCTTTAGAGAAAAGGTGAAGTACAAGATGCTAGGGGCAGTCCAAACCCTTAAAGAAAGCATGTTTAGAAAGAAAGGCATGTAGAAGAAAAGGAGGATTTATGCATTCCTGAAGAGTTCAGGAAAGCGGACAGACTTACAGAGACCTACATGGCTGTGGCTGGTCTGAAAGTTCTGTGGAGGGCTAAGAATTGACCAGTGAGACTGGAAAAGTAGGTCCTCCAACAGATAGACTAGACTTTTTTTTTTTTTTTTTTTTTTTGGTCTTTTTGAGACAGGGTTTCCCTGTAGCCCCAGCTGTCCTGGAACTCACTCTGTAGACCAGGCTGGCCTTGAACTCACAGAGATCTGCCTGACTAGACATTTTTATAGTCTAGACTAGACATTTTTATAGTGTGAACCAGTTCAATTTATGGGGCTTATTGAAATTCTAACATTCCCTCCTCTGAAGAGGCAACCCTAAAATCTTTTAGGGATAAGAGCACCCAAATACTTTTAACATTTTTGGCCTTTAGGACAGAGTACGTTGCTAAAAGGCCCGAGGAAATTTTGACTTTTAGCCAAGAAAGAAACTGGTTACTTTTGAGAGGGGAGGGTCTTTATTCCCTAACTGTCTAGCCAATTCCTACCTCCTATTCTTATCACACCATCCTCTGAAGGGGTTTACCAAAATTGCCGGTAGGGAATCGGGATGCAGACCATTCTGACTTCTTCCATACTGAACAGGGACGCAGGGTGAGGCAATTGGGGTACCCCCTTCAGTGGGTCTATCTAAAAGACTACCAAATTGTGTAACTTTTAATTATAGGGAGAAAAGAAGGTCCTTGACTTGTGCCTAGGAGATGTGAAGGAAAAGTAAAGGCAAGAGTAGTTAGTATTACAGTTTCTAGGCAAGGAACCAGAAAAGGTCAGAACAGGGAAATTTTCAAATGTCCAAATTAAAGTCTATTAGAATTTCTTGATGAGAGCTTCCAAAAGCATCCATCTACTGGGTTCCTCATTTTTTTTTTTTTTCTTTTGCCTGTCAAGGCTGGACTAATGATTGATGAACTCAGGATTTGTTGTCAGGCACTTTGATAACTGTTGAAGTGGTTAGAATCAGTTTTCTTTTAAATGACCTTTAGATAGGGAGAGAAAACAAATTTAGTCATCATTTTAGAACAATAGTGGGTTGTCTTCCTCAGCTGTAGGTGGGCACTACAGTATTGTAGACCAAGAATTGAAGTCTTACAGTTGAGTAGCCTTGTCTTACTAGGAACAAAATTATTAATGACAAATAATTGCATAAATAATATAAGAACTTAAGTCTAAGTTCTGGGATGTATAATCCCTTGAACTCTTAAAGAAATACACTGATGACTTTAATCTTTGTTATGCTTTTGCTTATACTTTTCTTTTGGGTGTTTAAGACCATACAGTTGGCCCAAATAAACCTATTTATTTTTATTTTTAAGGTTATTTGAGGATCTGTTCCTCAGGGGTCATAAGGGCTTTGGGGGGAGCCCCTGGCTCCTCTGGCTTTTCTTTTATCAGTTTTATCTGTGTGAAGATAAATTAAGGGGTCCTGTTTGACCTGGGCTTCATTTGGAAGCACAGAGGAAATGTGTCCTCTGTGTTGACCCTCCTCTTTGTAGACTGGACACTGGTTCAAGTCCATCTTGTGGTGTCTCCTTGGCCTCCCTGAACAAGAGGACAGGTGATTCACCATAGTTACAGGACATTTTGAGAGATGCTCCAGAGTCCTCTGGAACTTAGTCGACCTTGGAGGGCAAGGAACAAAAATTTGTCCCTTTAAGTCCCTCTGACCAGATTAGTATAGGCCTCAAAGTCTGGTTATTAAACACCCAAGAAGGTTAGTTACACCAGTCTGGTATTTTTAATTACCATGTGCCATGTAGATAAAGCTTGGGCAAAAATCAAACATTCTTAAATAAACCTGGATGAGACATCCTTAAACTAGTTGACTAAACTATGACCTTAGAAATTTTAAGATTATATATTATTTTTGTCTCATCCTTGATAAATCATTAATAAACATGCATAGATCTCCATCATTTGTTTAGG
>NW_008335593.1:264510-272550 GCF_000622305.1 Nannospalax galili | reverse complement strand
ATTAATAAACCTATATAGATCTCTATCATTTGTTTAGGCTTTTTTATTTTTAGCTTTTACATATAAAACCTTTTTAATAAAATATCTCCATTTTTATGTCCTTTTAACATCTTTTATGTTTTTTTTTTTATAACCATGAGGCATAATAACATTAACAAATAAATTTTTTGTCTATTGTGAGAATTTTTTTCCTGGGGATACTAAGCAATGTTTATCCGCTTTTTAGGTTGTAGTATCAAACCAATGTTTGATTACAGTTAAGTTTTTTTTGCGAGGGGAAACCAATAAATTTACTGAGCTTACTTATAGAGATGACTGAGGGCTTACTGATATGTATGGGTGACCTGACAGTATATTGGAAAGCCTTAACCCTGTATGGAGCAATCATTTTCTTTCTAGCTTTCCCCAGATAATATACTTTAGTCCTCCCCAAACCCTGGAGACCATATGTGATTAGGGCCAAATTACATACAGTTGGCTGGGAAGAGCATCTGGATACTCAGGTGAGGGTCCAATGACCCTGTTTACCCCTCCTCCTTTAATTAAAGAGTACAATAGTTAAGTCAACAAGTCCAATTATGATGATCTTTTGTTAGTGGACACAGTTGAAGTCATGAAGATGGTAGTTGTTGGACTGAGAAGAAAGTAGTGCATAGCATCATCTTATTAAAAGAACATGAAATCTAAATTATATACATAAGATAAGTTAATATTACCCATGTACATACTGTGTTTTATAAGTTTTTAGGTAAACCAATTAAAAATCATTTTTTACCTTATGTAGTTTAGAGAGTGGTCTGCCAAAACCTTGCTTTAGGTAGAAAGAAGCAACTGGTACATAGTTAAACATTATCAAATTGATGTTCATAACATCCAGCATAACCAGTCTAAGAAAACTGCCGTGCTTTAGTTACTGACAGAGGAATTCTGGGCAGATGATCTTCTCTGTCCATCAACTGTGAATTGTCTCTTTTTTAAAAAAATCTTTTTTTTTCATTAGTTAAATTTATCTTTGTATTTTTTTATACATTTACATTAGTCTGTAGTAGTGACTTTACTCAGTATTGTGACCAAATAGAGAATCCCATTAACTACTTTTGTTATACACAGCAATACCGTTTTTTGAAATTAGTTTACATCTTAGGTGTTTTTAACTGCACAATGCCTTTACTCTTAGGCTCTTTTGTTGTTCCCCTTTTTCTTGTCACAGGGTCAGGGGGCCAGCCTGAACCTGGAAAGGAGTCTTGGAGAACATATCTTGAGATAATAGGCTTGAGTCTGAAGTGGGAGGGCCAATACCATCTCCAGAGTCAGCTTCAGTGAGCTCAAAAAGCACATGACAATTTACCAATTTAATTAATACAATAAGCATTTGTTTTTCTTTAAAAGTTTTAAATTCTTTATCCATATTTTACTTTTAAACTAAGGTAAGACTGTTAACTCATATGGTGAATTTCTTTGACGAGGGGTGTCAGTTTGGATTGAAAAAAAATCACAATTTACCATATATAATCTTGATTAAGTCCCCATAGCCTGGAGAATAAGGAATACAGAAAGCAGTGATGCCTAAAAGAACTCACAAAGAGACAGTATCACAATGCTCTTTCCCTGTAGTCTGTCCATGACATTGTAACTAGAAAGTACCTAGGGAATGATGGGGCAGGAACAAAAGCAAGCATAGAGCATCTAAGCATCAGAGAGGGAAATACTCTAATCCAGAGAAAAACAGGCTTAGAATCACAACACAGAAAAGGGAGGGAATTAAGACCAGTGGAGTCCGTATCTTAAGCCTCCCACCCAAGTAGGCTATTAACCTCCCATTGTTGTAGCAATGTGTTGGTAGTAGTTTATCTCTCGTAAGGTTTGGCCCTGGAATATGGGAAATTCCTATGAGCTTCCCGGGTCTAGCCATCATAATGTGTCAGTTTCCTTTATATCTGGATAGTCTTGAAGGCATATGGCTAGAAAAACTTTAAGGTCTCTTTAGAAACTGACAAATATTTTATGTAAAAGTAAAAATTTAAAATAGCTATTTTTAGAAATCAGTAAATATACCATATAAAAGATGTTAAAATCCAAATAATTTTTTAAATTTTTTTTAACTATTAGGTAAAGATGTCATGTAAACAATGTCAAAACTTAAAAATAATTCCTTTTAAAAATTTGTAAATATTTTAAACAATGTAAAAACTTAAAAGTCATCTTTAAAAAACAGTAAATATACCATACAAGAAGTTAAAATTCAAACAGGCCAAAACAGTGTTAAAATTTAAACTCCCATTGTGGAGATCTGGCATTTTTTTCTTAGTTTGCAAAAATTCAAAACAAAAATAAATTGGCCAGTAAGTTTTTGGGCTATCACCATAGTGAGTCCCAGGCTGGGACTACAGGGAGACCCTGTCTCAAAAAGACCAAAAAAAAAAAAAGAAAGGAAAGAAAAGAAAAGGCACAAATGCCAATCAAGAGCCAAGGTGCTCTAACAGACAGCTTGCTTTCCCATTTGGATGGCATACTAGGGTATCCAGGGGAAGGTGGTGGATTAAGTAGATGCAAATGTCAACCCTACATTAACATGTTCTTATGAATACAACTGAGAAGTATATAATAATGTGGGAAGTAACTGATTAAACAGTGATGCAACAATACTATTATGATTTGTATGTGAAATGTACCTACCAGCTCATGCATTTGAACATGTGGTCCCCAGCTGGTAGAGCTGTTTCAGGAGGTGGAGCCTACCTGGAAATATGGGTCATTGAAGGCTGGGCCTTATGAGTTACAGCCTACACCTGTTTCTAGCCCATGTTCTCTGCTTCTTAACTTCCCTGTAAAATGTGACCAGCCTTGCATTCTTGCTGCCATAGCTTCAAACTGCCGTCACCACGTGCCTTCACTGCCAAGATGGAATGTATCTCCTAAGTCATAAGCAAGAACAAATCTTTATTCTCTTTACTTGTTTTTGTCAGGCTCTGTCAAAGCAACAAGAAAAGTAACTACATGTGAGACCTTGGATGACAGTCTAGGAAAGGGCTCATTTGAACCCCGTGAAGCAGACTGACCATCAGAATATTTATCCAAGTAGAGAGTCCAGAGGCTGGCAAGAAATAGAACCCAGTACTCTGATGGTTTCCTTCAGAGGCCTTGCCAAATTCCGTACCTGGGTATAGAAGGGAAGAACTGTATAAAAGGTCTCCAGTGATACAGTGGTCTTGGGCAGTATTGGGAATCTGAGAAGACAAGGGTCACCCTTCCTTGAGCACAGCTCTGTGGGCTGCGCCCTTGTAACCAAGGCAGAGCAGAGGTATGTGACTATGCTGGTTAGTTTTTGTCAGCTTGACACAAATTAGTGTTACCTGAAAAGAGGGAACCTCAGTTAGGAATTGCTTCCATCAAATTGGCCTGTGGGCATGTCTGTGGGGTACTTTCTTGATTCATGATTGATGTGAGAGCCCACTTTGGGTCTTGCCATCCCTGGGCAGGTGTGCCCAAGTTGTATAAGAAAAGTAGCTGAGCAAGCTAGTAAGAACATTTCTCCATGGTCTCTGTTTCAGTTCGGGCCTCAAGTTCTTGTCTGAATTCCCTCAAAGATGGGTTATGCCTTGGAGGTACAAGATGAAGTAAACCCTTCCATCTTCAAGTTGGTTTTGGTTGGCATTTATCACAGCAACAGAAAGTAAACTAAGACAGTGAGCATTTGCCATGTGTACAGCCTACCTTGTTTTAGTCTTGGCCCTTGAATGTCCTACTTACCCCACTATGACTAGCAGAGCAAAAGGGAGGATCCCTCTTGAGGAAGATATCTTTTCCAAGACCCATATAATTTATGCACATTGAGTGAACGTTTACCAAGTATGCCCCCCCTCAAAAACAAATACAGGACAAAGCACACTGAAAACAGCTAAAGCATGTGCAGGAACAGGATATGTCAGTGCTCTCAGACACAGACTTAAAATAACAGCAATAAGATATTCAAGGAAAAGAAAAGACTAAGAATATTACAGCAATCAAATGGAAATTCAAGATCTGAGAAATATAACTGAAGTTCAGAACATAAAAGATGAGTTGAAACAGTAGCTTAGATTCAGCATAAAGAGCAGTTCTGATTAGTCAAAGAAAGTCCTAAGGATGAAGAGTCAAAAAAGGGTAAAAGATACATAAAAGAGCCCAACCAACACAGGCACAACAGAAGGTCTGATACTCACATGGCTAGAGTACAGGTAGAAAAAGGAGGACAGAACAGGAGATTTCTAGAGATGGTAGTGGGGCTTTTCAGAATGATAAAGGGCAGAGTCATAGGTTCATGTTCTGCAGACTCTGGCAGAACTAATACAGAAAGCATCATATGTAAACACATCAGACTGCAAAAAGCCAGTGACAAAAATCTGACATTGATAAGGAAAATATGGTACATGTACACAATGGAGTTTTATTCAGCTGTGGAACAAATGAAACTATGACCTTTGCAGGACAGGGAGGGTTGGGGCATGGAAATAGAAAGGATACTATGAGATGGAGGAAGAGGTCTAAAAGGAGTGCAGAGAGAGAAACAGAGGGTGTGGAATAGCTATGAAAGAAGGTAGGACTAGCTAGGGATCAGCACGAGTGGGAGGGGGCCTCAGTACAACCAAGAAGAACAGGTACGTGGATGAAAATGTCACAGTGAAATTCATTTGTTTGTATGCTAACCAAACAATAAGTAAATAAACTGGAGATTTCAAAGCAGCCAGAGAGAAAACACCTTATCTTTCCAAGAGCAATGTCTAGACCTTCAGTAGAACAAGCAAAGCTGGCCTCTTAAGTGGGTTTCCTTGATTTGTCCAAAACAACCAGCAGTCTTACTATTTTGCTTTGTTTTTCAAAGATTTATGGTGTGACTATGAGCACAGTTTTCTTGTCTGATTTCTGCTGCTGTCTGTGATTCTGAATCACATGTTGAGCTTGGAAGGTGTTTAAAAGATCAGACATATAATCAGACGAGCTTTCCAGTGTTGTTAAAATAGTGGCACTTCATTGTCTTTCTTTTCAGAGATCTCCAGTTCTCTCCTGAGAGCTTGTTATGTATATTCCATACATACCACTCCAAGTGCAATGTGCACTTGAAAGCTTATCTTGAAACTAAGACCCTATCTCTGTGTGACTTCTTCCAGGTATTTCTACGGACTCAGATTCAGCTGTATGTATGGAAGCTACTGAGGAGCTACTTCACCTCCTTGGGTCTCACAGCATGCCTCCCTCAGATGTGCTCGTTCTGGATCACATGAAAACTCTGCTGCTTCTGCAGGACACCAAGAGACTAAAGAGTGCTCTGAAGATGTTCTCAGAACATTGTATGATGTCACCCAGTAAGTACTATATCTCCTCAAGGACTTTCTATGGATCAGAATATAAATAATGCTCATAGGACCTAGAAGAATAGACTCTCAAAAGAAAAAGGGCTTCTTGTGTCTCTGGTTAGCTTAAAAGGGTTTCTCATAATGTATGCAGAAATACATGATTCATCTGATTTTTCATCCTTTAAGCTATCAATTCTTAGGGCCACTTTCTCTACATTTACTTGGAATTGAAAGAATTCATTTCTTCCTCCCTTTACAGAAACTTCTCTACTGACTTGGTAGAAAGGTAAAATTTTCTGTCCTTCAAAGATCTTGGTAGCTTATTAAAAACTCATTGTTAAGACACAGCAGAAATATTAAATTATTATTATGATCGTTCTTGTGTTTACTTCCTCAATCTTAATCAGGTACCCACTCAGTGCAAACTATAGTATGTGGGACCAACTGTGCTCAAGTCTTCCCTAAGCCATGTGTAGGGATATGGTCCTGGTAGGCACATTCTTACCTCAGAACCTGCAGACACTGAGGATAGAGCACAAGCCAGTCCTGGTGGAAGCAGTGCACAGGCTTCAGTTGGATAAGTGAAGAGAGACCTACAGAATGCTGTGATGAGTCCCAGGACTCTTTATTATGCTTGCTTCCAGCTCAGACATTTTCTTAAAGTTGAAGAGACAAGACTCACATATAAAAACTAGTAGCAAATCAAGTCAAGGAACAAGAAAGCAAAGCAGTGTTGTACTGGCCTAGCAAGCCAGTGAATGACTAGAACAGGGAGCACTTTGAGTTTTTAGAGAGATCATTGTGGTAGGAATAGCCAGAAGAACCTCCACATGCAAATGTGCCTATCCATTATGGAGAAGAGGTATATCTCACATCTACCTGTGCCAAGAGCTGCTCAGGTCCTGGGCTCCTCAGTGAAGAAGGCAGAGGAAGGCCCTACACTTGGTAGCCTGTGTCCCAGTGATGGAAGCAAAATGAGGTATTATAAATAGGTATTATAAGATATCTTCAGGTCTCAGAAGTGTGAGCTGTAGAGAACAACACAGAGCAGAAGGTAGGTTTTCTTGCAGCTATGTCCTGACTCAGACAGGAGTCAGCCCGTGAATTAGGAGCAAAGAAGAACCAAAGTGCAGAGCAGCAAGGAGGTGTGTATAGTGAGCAGAAGACAAGATTGGGGTATGGGAAGAGCCCTAGTGAATCATAGTAGTGTGCTGGCTTTTGTTTTCAGAAACACAAAGTTCGTAGAAGACTTTGAGTGGCAGCTCTTATAGCTTCAAGTCTCTGGGATACTGTGTTAGGAAGAAAAGGACAAGAGTAGATGGAGGGATGGGGTTACTGTATAATAGTTGATACCAAAGTATCTATCAACCAGAGTGAAGTAGTAGGAGCAGGCAAGTATGGACAAGTTCAAGGCTGACTAGGGGAAGCCGTTGGGATTTGCTGGCTAAGTGGGCATGGGATATGTGGCCCAGATGTTATGGGACAGATAAGACAACACCAGGAGATGCAGAAGCAAGTTTATTTAGGCTGTAGCCTTGGCCCAGAGACTCCTGTCTCAAAGTTCTGAGCCTCAATTAAGAGGGGTATATGTATTTTATAGGGTTTCATATTCATGTACATTATACATATTCATAAAAAAAATTAAAGTTTCCAAAGAAACCCAAGGAGGCTCTTATCACATCTGTCTCAGGCTGTGGATACGATGTCCCCATCCTCAGCCAGGTTCCAAAGGTGCTATCACATTAGTTTTTTTCTAAAACCATAACTATCTAGCTGTACCAGCATCCTAACCACAAACTTGTCAGCTGAACTCTACTATCAGAGACAGAGTGAAAAACCAAGGATTAAAATCCATATTTTCCCTGTGTCACAGACACACCACATTTTGGCTTGAGCCCATGTAAGTGACAAATACCAGTGGCAGGAGGAACATCATCAGCATGGCGTGTAATGTGATCCTGCTAGGGCCCCGGTTTTGGCAGGGAGGAATGGAGTATTATGAGGCGCAGTGGTCACCTGGCTAGAGCTGAGGGGAAACTAGATGAAAAGGCCTCATTGTGAGGGATGAATAAGGAATCAGATGAGGTACGAACAAGATCACCTGTAAGAGAACTGGTCACGGAGTATGGGAAAGGAAGCTGGAGGAGGCAGTGGGATCGAGAGGTGTATGGACAGAAAAGCAGGCTAGACTGCTCCTTGGAAGCAGGGATGGGTATCTGAGAAGAAGAAGAAGAAAGTCTTTAGATACTCCCATGAGAGCAAGGTCTACTATCTAACAGGCCAGCAGTTCTGTATTTTTTAGTTGGTTGTCATGCCTACTGTATTAGGTATTTGACAAATTTAAATATGTATATTAAGGTTTTATAGCAAACTGGAAAACGCTTTTAAGAATTTTAAAGGAGACAAGGCTCACTGAGAAAGAGCACTTGCTATGCTGGCATAAGGACCCAAATTTGAATCTCCAGCCCCTACATAAAAAGATGGGAATGACCGCGCAGAAAATCACTGGCCAGCCAGCCAAGCCAAAATAGCGAATTTCTAGTTCAGTGAGAGACCTTGTCTTTAAGGAAGAAGGTAGAGAGCAGTAAAGGGAGATACCTGAAGCCATCCTTTGTTCTCCACATGTGTGCACAAGGGTGTGTACACTCACATGTGTATGTAATACACACACACACACACACACACACACACACAATTTTAAAGCTTA
>NW_008335593.1:212951-264278 GCF_000622305.1 Nannospalax galili | reverse complement strand
TGTCTCAGTGGTTAAGAACACTGGCTGTTCTTCCAGAAGACCTGGGTTCGAATCCCAGCACCCATGTGCAGCTATCAACTGTCTATAACTCCAGTTCTAGGGGATCTGACAGCCGCTTCTGTCCTCTGTGAGCATTGCACGACACAGGTACACTTACCTACATGCAGGCAATACATGCATACACATAAAATAAAAATAATAAATAAAAATTTTAAAAAATAATAACTATAAAAGTTGGATTTATTGAATTAAATGAATATAAACTTTTTATGAGACTAAATTTAAATTTTTGAATTTAAGTTTCTAAACTGTTATGTATTTCTGGTACTTTAGAACTTCATGTGTGTGTCCTGAAATGGGTTTAGAGTATAGGCGACTGCTAGAAGCCAGAATCTGTATTGTGAAAGTCACTGGTTCTGCCTTAAGATTACTGGCAGTGGGACTGGAGAGATGGCTCAGCAGTTAAGAGCACTGGCTGCTCTTACAGAGGACCCAGGTTCAATTCCCATCACCCACATGATGGCTAACAACCATCTGGTACTCCATTTCCAGGAGCTCTGACACCCTTCTCTGACCTCCATGAACATTGTACAACACAGGTGCACCTACCTACATATAAGTAATACACTCATACATATAAAAAAATGAAAATAATAAATATTTTTTAAAAAAGATTACAGGACAAGTTTTATTTACAAACTCATTTACCATAAGCAGTTAATGAAACTAAAACTTATACATGAACCTCTTTCTATAAAACCAATTCCCTCTGAGCACAGACTAGGATATGCACTTAAATGGAGATCTTTTTTAAAGGTTAAAAGTCATTCAGTTTTATGTCTTACAGGGCTTATACTGAGTTCAATATTGTATAACTTTATTAACTCAACTGTGAACCTAGAAACTTACAGCCATCCATGAAAGAGATGGACTCTTGCTCTGGAGTGTGTTACTGAATATGTTAAAGCTGTAATGAAATGCGTCTAATCATGTAGTTATTAAACATTAAAAAAATTAAAAAATTTTAAAAAATAATCTCAAAAAAAAAGAAAGAAAGAAAATGTTCTGATTGAATTGTGGAATTGTGGTCATAGTCCCAACAAATGTGCGCGATATTAGTGAATTACACTCTTAGAATGGAGATCACAGTACGTAAACGATACCTCAGTTGGCCTGCGCTTTCACCTGTCCTTATTCCTGTCGTTTTACTGGGTTAGCCATTTTAATGCTAATATTTTTTTTTCAATTAAAACCTCATTCTGATGACTAAAAAAAAAGTGCTTCTACATGTTAAGCTACTTGTGAAATAAAATTTTATAAATGATGAAACTTTTTTCTCAAATATTAGGTTTATCTATGAGATTTGGCCTATATAATGCTTTGGCCATTAGGTTTTTTTCTTCACAAAACTAGCTTATGAAATAGAGCAGCTGTGTCTATCCGTCATCTCTAAGGACTGAACTTAAAAGCGGATACAGTGTTTTCTGCCTGTCACAGCTCCTTTCTCTCTCCACTGGCTCAGTAATTCTTTTCCTAAGTCATAGAAGCTTAACTGAACCAGGCCCAAGACACCTTTCAAAAGTTCGTTGCTTTCTCAACTTAGGACCACACAGGTGTACTACTACATTGTTGCCACAGACCCATTTGAGAGTCAGGGCTGCCATTTGCTGAGCTGACTGCTGTCACTCTCAGGCACTAAGGAGTGAAGTAGGCATTTCTGCATTCAGCTCTCCCTTTATCCACCGTGTGGAAGTTCACTTTCATCATCCTTACAGACGAAAAGTTTACAGAGGTCTGACACCTTGTCCGTGGGCAGAAGAGTGTTGGGAGGCTCTCAGAGGGCTTCTGTGGAATGAAGGGAAAGTCGGACCCTTTTCCTCAGCACCAGGGCTCCAGGATACTGCCTGGGTTGAAAGTAACATACCCATAGCAGCAGCAGTGAACAGATCCAAGACAGCCCTAGGGTCTGAGGGAACTTGTGGAGGGGCCCCTCTGCTCTGCCCACTGCCTCCAACCGTAGGGTTGGCCTGTATTCTCCATAGCTAAACTAGCAGGAGTGTTTAGCTGCGATCTATAGATTGCGATTACATGTAGCCCAGGTGACTATAAAGCTTGACGTTTGAGGAAAAGCTTGACTCAGGCTACAGTTCTCTCAGGTAGGAACTGAAAGCTGGCAGGTGGTATTGGATGCACAGATGCACACATTGTCTCCCTGGCAGTTTGTTCTGGATGCCCTAGCACAGCACTGCTTTGTGAAAGCCAAAGGCTAAGCAACTCCTTAGTGTTTCCCACTTAGAATTCTACTTCCGTCTTTGACATAAACTTCTATTTCCTTTCCATTTCAGTTTGTATTGAGTCACTTTCAGCAGCATTTTTATATCAAGATTGCATTTTATTAGAATATTTGAGGGTTTTCTCTGGGCCCAAGAGCTAAAATCTATGACATAATTTATTATTTATCTTTGTCTTTGTTTTATTTTATTTTTTGTTTGCTTTGTTTTTGTTTTTGCCTTCCAGAGCATGCCAAAGTAATCTTAGCTTTCTTTAACTATTGGATCACACATATCCTTCCTGAGAAAAACAGTGAGTAAAATCAGTGTCTCATGAAGAAGAGCTAATATGGAACAAGAAGACATAAGATACAGATGTGGCATAGCCTGAGAGTTCATACTCAAAGATTCACTTTCTTTGGGACTTTGAAGATATTTCTACCTTATTATTTATTCTTATGTTTATGTATCATCTGAGACTTTAAATGAGAAACTGAGATAAAATAGAAAACTTTCACTTCCTATAAACTACTATAAGCTAACTATTGTTACACCTGTCTTAAATTAATTACTACATAAAACTTGTTTTTCTGGTGCCTGTAACAATAAAAAATTGACATTAAGTAAACTGTATAGTTGAAATTATTATGTATTTTGATAAAAAAAATCACAAATCACCTTGCGTCTAAAGATCTTTAAGAATGCTTTATTGGTGCAGTAAGTACTAGTGCTTGCTAGTACCGACGACCAGAGTTTTAATCCTGGAACCCAAGTAAAAGCTGATGTCATAGTACATATCTAGCACTCCTATAGTAAGATGGGAGGCAGAGACAGGAGAATTGCCTAGATGGTCAGAGGCCAGCTTGTCTGAAGTTTCGTGCAGCACCAGAAACAAGAGAGACTGCATAACGGGGAAGGCAAGAACCAACTACTGAAAGTTGTTCTCTGACCACACGTACACTGACATGCATGTACCCACACTCATGTGCATACATACACACTCATGCATACACAAACACAGTAATTTTTTTAAATTCTCTATGGGTATCACAAAGTTCCAAAGGGGTATTTAAACCAAAATGTTTAAACAGTTCCATTATAGCCTAATTTATTCTTATTTTCCCTCTCTTACAGTCATTAGAGTTTCAAGAGCCTGTTATTTTTGTTGGGTTTTTTTGTTTGTTTTTTTGTCATAGGAGCAGTCACCAATTTTTAATATTGCTGAGTTTTAAAAATATCAGACACTTGATATAACATTTTAGTAAGCATTATCTCTATCTACAAAAATAATAGTTTTATTGTGATAAAATATGCATAACAAAATTCCTCGTCTTAGTCATTTTGGAGTGAGTGAGTCCTCACCAGGGTACAACTCTCACCATTCCTGGTTCTTCTGTGCTAAAGAGCACTGCATTGAGTGTGCATACATCACATTTTATATGTTCAGACACTTAAGTTTTCTCTACCTTCTGCCTGTTCTGAATAGTTCTGCCAAGAGCATGAATGGACAAGATTGTGTATGGACATTGCTCTTCATTCCTCTTGGTAAAAGAATTGCTGATTAGATGGTAACTGTGTTCATACTTTTGAGGAAATGTCAGACCATTTTCTACTGGAACAGCATCATTTTGTTTCATCAAACGTATACAAGGTGCCAATTTCTTCTCACCTCCCCAACACTTGTAATTTTCCATTTTCTTGATAATAGCTATCCTAGTGTGTGTGACGTGGTCTCATGGTGTTTCTTGTTTCTGTTTGCTTTCATTTCCTAGTGACTAATGATGTTGAGCATCATTGCACATGACAGTGGCTGTCTGTATCTCTTTGGAGAAGTGTCTCCTCCAGTTATTGCCCATTTTTGAATTGGGCTGTTTGGCTTTTAATGTCATATTACATGAGTTCTTTGTGTATTATGGATATTAATCCTTTATCACATATATCATTTGGGAATATTTTCTCCAATTTCCAAAGCTTTCCTCTTCACTCTCCTGGTAGTCTTCTTTGATCCATTAAAGTTTTCATTTCTAATGAAACCCAACTTGTCTAGTTTCCCCTTTATTCCCTGTACTTCTGCTGTCATATATGAGAACTCAGAGCCAATCCAATGTCATAAAAACGTTTATCTTGTATTTTCTTGTAAGAGTTTTAGATTTTAACTTACATGTTTAAATCTTTGATCCATCCTGAATTAATTTTTATATATGGTATTATGTAAGGCTCCATTTTATTCTTTTACATGTGAATGTCTACTTTTTAAATATTTTATTGTATTTTTTATTTTATGTGTATGAGCATATTGCCTGCGTGTGTGTAAGTGCACCTGTGTTATGTGATGCCATGGAGATCAATAGAGGGTATCAGATTACCTGGAACTGGAGTTAGGGACAGTTATTAGCTGTCATGTAGGTGCTGGGAACTGAACCCTGGTTCTTTGCAAGAGCAGCCAATGCACTTAACTGCTGAGCCATCTCTCCAGCCCCATGAATGTCTACTTTCCAAGGACTATGAAGAGACTGTCCCTTTCCCCAGAGAATGGTCTTGGCACTCTTGTCATAAACTTATATGTTAGGCTTACTCTGACTTTCTCCATTGCAGTGGTACAATATGTCTATCTTTATGCCAGTTTCACACTGTTTTGATGACTGTAGGTGTCTAGTAAGTTCTTAAGTCAGTAATGTAAACCCCCAATTTGTTCTTTTTTCAGATTTTTTTTTTTTTTTTTTTTTGCTGTTCAGCATACTGTGAAATTCCATGTGAATTTAGTCTAGGCTTTTTCTATTGATACAAAAGATACATTTTTGGTTTCTTGGTTTTGGATTTTGAGATATGGTGTCTTCTCAGGAGTGAATCTGGGTAAATCCTTTTAATCTTTTCAGACCATTGTCAGGATCTGCTCCATGCATACTTAAGAAGTGGCAGAACATTTGTGCTCTTCCACTGATGAGGATGGACACATCTTACAGAAATAGCCTGAGCACTGTGTGGCTTCACAGGAATGACTGCAGTGGCTTCAGCAGTCCACCCACCTAGCAGGTCAGTACACAGAGCCAGTTTGTAGGAGAGGAAAGGAAGGGAAGCCCACCTTTTATATCACCCCCAAATCCCCAGATACATCCCTTCACTTAAGGTTGAGTATCTCACTGATACTTATTCTCTGCATCTGACAAGTTCTGGGACTGTAATAGTCTCCATCTGTTGCAAAAAGAAGCTTCTTCGATGAAGGATGAAAGGTACACTTGTCTGTAAATATGAGGATGCATATTTAAAATAAAGTAAGAAATTACATTAGTCTAGGGATGTGGCAAAAGTAGGGTTTTTTTCTAGAATCTATGACCTCTGCAGCCACGTGTATTTGGCTATGTTTACAGTACTACACAGGAATTCCTTCCCATTGAATGGGTCTTAATTCTAACTAGGCATCTGTTGATTACACCCAAGATAAAAGTTCCACTGCTGCACCAATTGCAAGATGTTCCTGAACCAGTCATTGCTGTTTGTTACGCTTTACAGCTGGGTAGGACCATTGATTGTTTTTTTTTCCCCCTGGCAGCTTGTATAGTATGGTCTAAGACCATGAGAGCTAGCCTGAGGTGAGGTGGCATCCAGGTTAGTTGCAGTTGTTGCTCCAAGTCCTTTGTCCAAAATGTGGCCTGTTTTTCAGCAATAAGGTCTTACCTTCAAATTCTGGAAATCAGTGAAGGGCTGTGGCAATAGCCTGTGTCATTTTGGGAGCCTCTTGGGCTACCCTGACCAGCAACTTGAAGGGAGGTTTCTCTGCTGCCTAGTACTGTATTTTTGTTATATTGTCTTCAGCTGTACACATGCACTAATAATATTTATTGTATTCATATTTTTCAGTAGGACTTTGAACTGATGATACATTTCCCTCTGATTTTTCATACCAGCTAAGCTTTATTTATCTCTCCTCACTGTCTCCCTGTATAACCCTCCCTACTCCCTCCCCAGTTAAAGTACCCCCACTTTTCCCCATTTTCCCCTTAATAATATCTGTCTCCTACTCTCCCCCCTCTCAAACTTCTTCTTTACCCATGGTTCGTTTCCATTTTCCTAGCTTCTGTGGTTACATCAGGATATATACTCATACCTAGGGATTTGAGGCTAAGACCCACAAATGAGAGAACATATGTTGCTTTTCTGAGTCTGTTACTTCATTTAGTAATACAGTTCCTAGTAGTATCCATTTACCTGCAAATTTCATGATTCCATTTTTCTTTACTACCAAGTAGAACTCTACTGTATAAATGTACTACATTTTCATTATCTATTCATCAGTTCAGAAATATTTAGGTTGTTTCCATTTCTTAGCTATTGTGAAAAGAGCAGCAATAAACATGGCTGTGCAAGTATCTCTGCAGTAGGGTGAGTGTATTGGGTACATGCCAAGGAGTGGTATGACCAGATCATATAGTAGATTTATTTTTAGTTTTTTAAGAGTTTTCCATACTGATTTCCACAGTGATTGCACCAGTTTGTTGATTGTTGACCTTAATTTCTGAGCATCTGATGTCTGATTTAGAAAGTCCTTTTCTTCACCTATATCTTTTGTGTTCTGCCTATGTGTTCTTACAGTTTCAGCATTTCAGGTTTCACATTCAGGTCCGTGATTCATTTGGACTTGAGTTTTGTGCAAGGATGTAGGTGTGGATATAAGTGCATTCTTCTACACATGGAGATCCAATTTTGCCAGCACCATTTGTTGGCACCCCTGTCAACTATCAGGTGGCTGTAATTAGGTGCATTCATGTTTGGGTCTTCTGTTTTGTTCCATTGATCTCCAAGTCTATTTTTGTGCTAATGCCATGCTGTTGTTATGATTATGTCTGTGTAATATAGTTTGAGGTCTAGTACGGTAATCCTCCTGGCATTGTTCTTTGTGCTCAGGGTTGTTTTGGCTATCCAGGGTATTGTGGTATATTTGGGACTCTATTTTCAGTTGACGTAAATGTGTTACCTGCCAATTTTCAAACAGTATACGTAGAACTTCAGTCTGGCATTCAACTTAAAGGAGGAACAAAAAGTGTTTTGGGGTTTTTTTTTTTGTTTTTTTTGATACAGGGTCTCACTCTGCAGCCTTGGCTGACCTGGGACTCAGTATATAGAACAGATTAAACTCAAACTCACAGAAATCTGCCTGCCTCTGCCTCCCAAGTGCTGGGATTAAAGATGTGTGCCACCACACCTAACAAAGAAAATTTTTATCATGTCTTTTTATTAGCCTTTTGTAGGTCCTGTTTCACAGAGACAAATATCCCTCACTTCACAATCACACCTTATTTATGGTAGCACCTACATAAGTGAGCAAATATTTTCAAGAGTAGAGCACATTAAGAGCAAGATTAGAACCAAAATATCTGATTAGAAACTTAACAATTCGCTGAGAATTGCTACTATCAAACCAGATCCTGATGTATTAGGCTATCAATGCAAAGTCAGATAGCCTAGTAGTCTTGTGTTACCCTCTTTTACTTTTATAATAAGAAAATCAATGAGGTTTTATAATACTTAAGTTAAAACTTTGAACCTACTTGATGATTTTAAAAGACTTTCAGTATAGGGTGGTACACAATCAGGGTTATTATGTGAGGACATTTTTCTTATCTGTGGTGGTAGATATCATGAAAATTATATACAGACCTTTTTGTGTGCATCAGTTTTTGTTAGTATTTTGTGTATTTTATGTGTGGCCCAAGACACATCTTTATCCAGTGAACACCCCTGATTTATATCATTTTGTCCAAAAAATTAATGGAGTGTTGATGGGAGGAGGTTCTAATTTGTGAGCCCTTCACTTGATTTCAGACTTTCTTTAGACTCAGCTTCATAAAGTTTGGTTTTACTTTGTGACACTTCTGCTTCCAGTCTCCTGATCGTAAATACATGAAAGTGGAAAGGGTGAGTAGAAAGGAAAGAGACCACAGGGATGGTTATAGGAGGGTGAATATGACCAGAGTACACTGTATGCAGGGATGCAAATGACATAAAATCTATTCTTTTGTATAATCGATGCTGATTTTTAACAACTTCAGAAGAGGTGGAGGGGGTTAGGTTGTGAATGATAGGAAAGATGTTTAAGAATGATGGGCTAAAATCAGAACACTTGTACCTAATCTGTAGCTGTGAATTAATTCAAACCTCAGTTTGTAATTATACAATGCTGAATGGTTTATGGGGAATGTGAAACCCCCTTGGAACTGTGCACGACACTTTGTGGCTAAGGTTTACGTCTGAATGTTTCATGGGTGTGTTTGGGGGGCTAAATGCATTTATCAGGTTTTCAGAATTCAGTGTCTTCTGTTTCTGACTTAATATGCTTCTCAGTTTTAATCTCTGCAACATGTTATCTTGGTAATGTTTAAGCACTGTTTCTAATTTTGAAATGAGACGACTTTGAGGACTTCTTTCCTAATTCCTGCCCTTCATTTCATCAGTGACAACCTCTGAGTACCTATACAGAGATAGACATTAGTTCTGCAAAAAATAAAATGAAATAAAGGTAAAAGAGGGGCTGGAGAGATGACTCAGCAGTTAAGAGCACTGGCTGCACTTGGAGAGAACCTGGGTTTGATTTCCACCACCCACATGGCAGCTAACAACCATCTGTAACTCCAGTTCCAGGGGATCTGACACCCTCTTTTGGATATTGCATGACATGAGTACACTTATACACATGCAGGCAATCCATTCATACACATGAAAAATAAAAATAATAAATAAAATAATAAAAAAATAAAGGTTAAAGAATTGGGAAACCATAAAGCAGGTAGGGTAATCAGAATTCATTACTTTTGTATAATTCTAATTCGAAACAAGAAAACACATCTTATAGAAAACAAAACAAATAAATCTTCTCTGTAATATGTTGGTGTAAAAATGGCTAATCTTTTTATCCCACTGTGATTAAAGTTAATAGCAATGAGATCAGTTTATCTCCTACAATGTTGCAGACTATGCATACAGCCCATGTAATTTCTACACTTTGAGAAGACAGAAAAGAAGCACTTAAGTAATATGGGAATTTTTATGAAGTTGCTAATGGTAATGATGCTTCCCCCCAAAAAACAATCCCAGTGTTTTTTAAGTTTGTTCATATTAAACTGAATCCTGTGGCTTTGGTATTACATTTGAATAAATTAAACTGTAACAGTACAAGTAGGGCTGGTGCTGGTGCCCAGCATTGCTATTTCCATAACTGAATTGTGCTGAGTCCCACATACCAGTGCCCGCTTGATTCATTCTGATGTCCCCTTGTCACCTTATACGGCCACAGTGTCCTGTAAGGTCCTCTGGTCCCAGGGCACTGTATTTTGAAAACCTGATAAATAAATACATTTAACCTCCTCCAAGCATATCTATGAAGCTTGTGGAGCTCCAAGGGGGTTACATATCTCCCAAACCATTCAGTGCTGTATTATTCTACTTTTTCTTCTGCTGTCTAACAAATGACCACAAATACTGTGCTTAAGACAACACTGTTTACCACTTGACAGTCACTGTGGGTCACAAGCCAGGTGTTCTGCTTGGGGTCTTGAAACGTCTCATCAGAGCTTCAAGAGCTGCTGAAGCTTCCTGCAGTTCAAGGACTGAGATTGTTGCCTCTCTCAGCTTCTTGAGGTCTCAGAGTCCCAGCCTCACGGATCTGGGGAGACCCTATTCAGTTCAAAGCTCTGGGTCAGAATGAGAAGGAAGGGACAGATAGGAAAGAACGGAGCCTTGTCTGCCTGTTTGTGCTGCCCCTTCTCCTAGCCTCACTTTGCCTGCCTCCAGGTACTTCTCTTGGTAGCACTACCTGAAATTTCTTCCAGGATATACCTCTCTTCATCTTGCTTTCCCCTCTTCCTTGGCTCTTTCCCTCCCTTACCTCCTCCCTAGATGACAGTCTCTGTTTTCCTCAGTGGACTTCCCTCTTTGGTCCTTCCAAGGAGGCCTCAGGCTGGTCCCCTTGGAGGCCTCAGGCTGGTCTGTTGCCCTGATGTCCAACCAAAGCTGCCCTGAGTTGTGTTACAATTAATTGTCCAGGTATGCCTTCTCCACAGCCCCTGATCTAGCCCCTAGTTGGAGAATATTTTACTTCAGGCTCCTAGTAATGTGACATAACAGTCATGCCCCATTTTGTAACCATTTTTCCCTGACCTTTAACAAACAGCCACAGTAGACGAGGGCCTCCCAGTCCAGAGGCCACATGCCAACATGGCAGTTGGGAATAAAATGACCTGTACAGAGTGTCATATACTGGTTTCTGACAGGGTTCAGACTAGATGCTAACAGTTCTCCACTAGTTCAGAGTAATTCCAAGCCACTGAACTAGTCAGCTTTTTTTCCCCCCTGTTATAAAACATGGCTTCATCTTTCTACAAGTAAAATCAGATCATTTCATCTCTATAAAGCCCCCTCCAGGAACAGAGTTATTTGGTAACTCTTGATTTCAGATGAGACAATCCAGTACAGAGGCAGGGCATACCTACCTGAGTGCTCCCCGGCTGTGGGTTTGTATTCCAATTACTGGTCCTCAGCTTCCTTTGCCATTTCCATGGGTGCCAAGATGTCCATCTTGCAGGGTCTTATGAGATTTAAAGGTCTTGTGAATCTGAAATGCATCAATTTACCTGAAGAATGTATGTGTTATTACATGCAAATTTCTGAGGTCTCCTGATATAGGCACTTTTACAGCTATAAATGGAGCTAGCTGCTGAGGCCACAGCTCCCAAGGGCAAGACAGACTGATAATTGCCAGAGTCCAATGCTTGTCCCCAACAGACAATAGATTCTTCATGCTGGAGCTTTTCAGGGAGTTTGAGCCCTCCAGGTTACTAGGGACCCTGACAGAAGCAGCAGCATCACCACAGAAAAGCTCTGGAAGGTCTCTGTCAGTGTTCCCTGCCTCACTCCTTCAAGGCCCACCCATGATGTCCCAAGTGTCTATGCCTAAACTCAAGGAATTCAGACCCTTGGCTTCAGCATATGACAGTGAGGGGACATAGGTCTCTGCTTCTTTGGGAGTGAGGCACTAATCAGAACTGCACAGACAGCTGCCTAAAGAATCCTGGTATAAACAGGTATGTAGACCATACCTTGCAGAGTACCCAAATGGTTCAGTCCAGGCTTGTGCCAAGACCACTTCTAGAACCCAGGGGACCTGGGGCTAGTTATTCCTTATTTTCCTGCTGGTAGCAGACCCCATTTCCTCCCAGGTCCCATCACCATCTGCTGCTGAAAAGAAAACCTTGGCAAGCCCCTTCTGCTCCTGCCTCTACATGGCTGGAAATAGCTTATCCCCACACCCACACTTCCTCCTCCAGGGTCCACTCAGTTCAACAATGCATGATGATGTGATGTGACAGCCTTCAGGCCTGAGACCTATGGATGCAACCCATGAGACATATGAGACCTATGGAGGCAACTCAGTGCCCAGAGGAGCACCCCACTAGGTCGTGATATATTATCACAACTTCAACCACCACATAATAGAGTTTTGCCTTTGCCTTTGCCTTTGCCTAGCCAAAAAGCCATACTGAAATAGTTCTTCTCCAAATGCTTTATGCTCCCAACTGTGGGTTTCAATGCTGAAGCCTGGGTAATGAGGCAGTTTGGAAAAGCTTTTCTCTGAGCTTCTGCTGCTCAACACAGCAGAGGCTTAGATATCATTGTGTCTGTGGACACAGCAGCTCCTTGTGCCCATTCTACCTTCAGCCTTCCCACATATACAGCATGGGATATCTTTCCATCTTGATTTTGTGGGTATTTTTTAATTTAAATTGTTTTTATTATTTTTATGGGTATGATTATATTGCCTGCATATGTGTATGTGCACCCATGTTGTGCAATGCCCATGGAGGTCAGAAGAGAGCATCAGATCCCCTGGAACTGAAGTTACAGATGGTTGTTAGCTGCCATGTGGGTGCTAGGAATCAAACTCAAGTCCTCTGTAAGAGCAGCAAGTGCTCTTAACTGCTGAGCCATCTCTCCAGCCCCTTGATTTTGTGTTTTGTAAACACATTACTCTGATATTCCCAAGAGTTGATAACAGAAATGATCAGCATGGTCTCTGCAAGTGCCAGGGAACAACAAGAATGTCATAAATATAGTGTTTAGATACGTAAGTAAAGATGAAGAGCTAACAAGTATTTCCTTTTTTTACCAAACCTCAGTGAAGAAAATTGGATAAGTATAAGCTTACATCTCATAATAAGAAAGAGAATAAAGAACAATAACTTTACATCTTGGGAAACTGATCCACTGAGCAGACTAGAAGATCAAACCAGATCACCAAGAAAAGCCAAGAGCCAATATGATGTCCTCAGGACAGCTCCTACTGTGGATTGAATATACCTGTGTATTCCTCTGTAATCATTAATCTTGGTGTTACTATTCATTTAACTGAATAGAAAAATACCTAGGAGAAGCACACCTTTGCCTTATAAATGGTTTAATCCACTAGTGATTCAAAATTTGAACAAATTATTGGAAGATGACGGAACTGTGGAATATGAGGCCCCATTGGCCGAAGTGGATCACTGGGGGTCTGCCCCTTTGGTCTATATCTTGTTATGGCCACTTTTTGTTCAGGTGTGCTGTTTCTGTTCCCTTTCAATATGAAGATACCTATATCAACACCATTTGTGGCAACCAGACATAGGGGCTGTTCAGTGTCTCTCTAAGGGAAGGAAGGTAAGCTACAGTGTGTAGCTGCTGATGCTGTTGGAAGCAGCACATTGAATGGGCATATAGGATCAGGACAGATTCCTAAACTAACACATTTGGGGGAAAGTGAGAAGCATTTCCATGAATTAAAAATGCACACACACACTTATAAAATTTGTATAAGAATATATTTAAATGAAAAGGTTACCAGCTATTGCCTCCTACAGCAGAAGGAAGGAATCAGAATGGGAAATAAAGACATGAAGGAATAGATAAATGACTATTATGAGAATAAATCAGAGCAGAGGTTGGAGGGATGGCTCAGTGGTTAAGATCATTTACTGCTCTTGCAGAGGACTCAGGTTGGTTCCCACCACCTATATCAGGCTGCTCACTACAGTATAACTCCAGTTCCAGGAGATCTGACACCCTCTTGGCCTCCATGGCATTGAACTCATGTAGTACACATATAGACAAGTAGACGTACATGCATACACATACACATAAATAAAAAATTTTAAAAGTTTTTATTAAAAAAAAAGTCAGAGCAAAGGTCATGCAAAGATCAAGAGAAAGATCACAGATAAAGTGAGCTGCATGATAGGCTAAACAAATAAAGAAGGAACAAGGAACAGCTACCCACGCAATGATCCAACCAACCACCCAGCCATTCAGCCAATCAGTTACATATCCAACCATACAAACAGCTACCTACCCAACCAACTTTCCAACTGCTTGATCAAGCATTCTCCCTCTGAACCAGCTAGTTGCATAGCCAACCATTCATCACCCAACTATCCAACTAGCCAGTAACCCAACTGATACCCTACCCAAACATTCAACCAACCAGTTACCCATCTACACAACCAACTATCCAACAAGCTACCTGACCAACCAGTGACTTATGCAACTATGACAAAGAGGAAAGGAGCAAATTCCTCATTAGGATGGGTCTCCCAGAGGATTTATAATCTGAACATGAAATCTGTGCTTAGGTAAAAAGTTGAGTCTGTAGTACAGAAGAACAAAATTAAACTAAATTCATTTTATATTTTTAGATGTTAAGAGATTCGTAGAGTCCTGAGTGTGCTAAAACACAAGATTATCCTTTGTACCTTATTATTTGCTATGCTGGATTCACTTTCAACATACCTGTGGTGTGGAGGTGACTGTACATAAGAATGAACTCGAATTTTAAAATATGAGTCATATAGTATAGTCTCCTGTCTGAAGATAACAAAGACCTTATCTGTTAGAAAATGTAAGGCCAAGGTGCAAAGTAAAAACACAAATGCTGCTATCTTCAAGAGGCCTCGGGCATGTGACCAGGACCTGGTTCACTCGGAGTTTTGGCTATATACCCAGGCTTCGTGGAGACACCAGCAGTTGGGTTTCTAGTGTATGGTTCTCAACACTCAGTCTTTGTGAGCTAGGCTAAAGAGAGCTTGTAATGAATGGTAAAGTAGCCAAGGTAGCACCAGGATATGAGGTTCCTGGCCTAAGAGAGCTTGTAATGAATGGTAAAGTAGCCAAGGTAGCACCAGGATATGAGTGTCCCAGCCTCGGGACACTTGCCTCCATGAGCAGAGCCACTTGGTCACCCATTGTCTCACTTAGGTAGGTGTTCCTGTCCTAACTCCCAAATGAAGGGGCAACAGCACCAGGTATGTATCCCTGTCCATGGGCAGAATCTAGGATATATCTACCTGCATTGGGACATTCACATGCCTCTTCAAAGACAACCTCTCTGGACAGCTAGGCTGCTCCAAAAACACGGGTGGGCCAGCATCCTTGTAGGTCTGTACCGTAATCCATCTTTAATGGAGAAAGCTGTAGTCTTTCCCATCATCTCCCTTTTTCCCTTTATACGGTTACAAATACAACACTTAGAATTTCTAATTTAAATGTTTATTTTAAGCTTGTAAAAAATATAAACAAACTCCTATGTACCTTCTCTTCTCAGAATGTGTAGTGGCACCTGGAACAAGAAGGTCTGGAGCAAGCATGGACCATAGGGTCAGGCCTACAAGAAACTAATGCCAACTCTCATTAACTCTGCACCTCTGAGCCTTAGTGAGTAACCTCCCCTAAAGCCAGAGCAGAAATCAAGTGCAGTGGTACATACTTGAAATCCCACCCTCCAAAAGGCTAAAGGCAAGAGGATTCAGTTTAAGGCCAGCCTGGGCTACGTAGCATGACCTTGTCTTAAAATACTTTTTAAATTTTATTATTTGTGTGTGTGTGTGTGTGTGTGCATGTGCATGTGTGTGTGTATGAGTGTATTGCCTGCATGTATGTAAGTGCACCCATGTTGTGCAATGCCCGCAGAGGTCAGAAGAGGATGTTGGATTCTCCTGGAACTGGAGTTACAGACAATTGTTAGCCACCATGTGGGTACTGGGAATCAAACCCCAGTTTTCTGTAAGAGCAGCTAGTGCTCTTAACCACTGAGCCATCTCTCTCCAGCCCCTCAAAACATTTTTAATTAAAAAAATAAAACTAGGCCAGAACTATCTGCCTCATGAAACTCTAAGACAGAATGAATAGATCCATGCCAAAGTACCACAGAGAAACATTCAACTCAGGTAAATTAAACTCTTAGCTCTCAACAAAAACGTTCACTCTTTGTTCTGCCTAAGACATCTGCTATCCTGTAAAGTTTGCAGGGTGTGAGGCTCACGTACAAGAGAGCAGGCATGGCCTTCCCTATTCTGAGCCAACCTTCAGGTTTCACAGTCCTCACGGTCTTAGTGGCATGGTCACTCTAGGTGTCCCTTCCTCCCATACTCCACACTTCCCAGGCCCTTACATGATACCCAAAATGTCTTCCCAACAAACCCCAGAATCCCAAGGTTACTTTAAATCCAGATTCTGTCCAATTTTGCTACTCCGTCGCCCACGTGATAAATGGCCTCTACTTTGTGGTTGCCTAGAATGTCAGTCCCCAAGTCTGTAAGCACAGAGTCCAGCATGGGGGGGATCAGGAGGCCTCAGATCCCATCTTTAGTAGCTTCTCCCAGGAAGGAGGGTTAATGATCTAAATTCTCCTCTTCTGGAAAGCCTTCAGGAAGGCACAGCCATTTTCCATGTTCAGAGAAACACAGTTTGGCCTTCCAAACTTACATACATCTCTTCCATGGGCCTTGGTGGCTCCCAGTACCTCCACAGATGCTCAGTGCATCCATTGGAAACTGAACTGGCCTCTAGGGAACACAGAATATGAAACCTATCAAACAGGTAGTTTACCACATTATGAACATAAAAGCCATTTTGAATTATTAAATTTTGTCTAGATACTGTAATCCTTATTCTTATTTTCAGGATGAAGCCAATAACAGTGTTTCCCTATTATTTAAATTAATATTTAGTTATTAGAAAGCTGTAAGAGTACAGATAGACATTCTTATAACATCCCCAGGTCTCAGGACGTGATTCAGGAAAAGTGATTTAGGTTTTTAGTTCCTGTGTGTAAACTCATCCAGTGAATAAAATGTCATCTTCAGGTGAACATCAACTCAAACTGCTACTTTAGAGTGGGCAAGAGTCATAGAAAACCTTGCATTCATGAGGATCTTTGAATAATTCAGCAAACCATCTTTCTGAACATTTGCACCAGTTTGCAGAGACTCCCTGAACATACCCATCGGATCTAATCCAGCAAGCAGTGGAGAGGTTATAAGCAGAAAATGATATTTGTATGAATGTGTGAGAATAACAGAACAGTTCTCTGATTTTTGTGCTTCACAAAGTTAGTCTCCAATTCTGTTGTACTGTGTGTAGATTCAGTATCATGCAATCATTAAATTTCCTCTTATTTTTGTCTCTGAAATACATCCTCCAGTCGTCAAAATATAAAATAACTGGTTTCAGCTACTTGCAGAGGAGCTTCTACCCAGTGCTTTTCAAAATATAAAACAAAAGCATGATTATGCTGGTCCTGCTGGTCTATGTTCCTAGTACAATTTGGCAGTGTGATGCCAGCCTGGGGACTAGGGGTTTCAGTCAGACAGTAATGTAGATACGCACTCAGGGCAGAAGGAAGACACACTAACCTAAATTGATGCTTGGGCTAGTGAAAGGCCCCTTTGGCCCCAGATTCTACTTCTTTTTGCATTGCTTTTCTTTCCTCTTTTGACCTTGGCTACAGGGAACTACAGCTCCATCTTGGTTGTGGCAGACTGACAATGTACCCTAATATGTTTGATCCCAATAGACAAACCCCTACTTTGGCTCCAGAGAACTTGACTTCCACATGGGCTTTGATACATGTTTGTTCTAAGGTATGCGATCTGGGTGGTATGTCCCACTCCCTTTCCCATTAGTATACACACTGCTGTTTGTTGTCTCCTTATGGTTCTGTTAATATACCATGTGTGGTGCTGACCATGTTTTTATCATTTTCTACAGTGGAAACCAACGTCTTCAACTTGCATTCTCTTTTATATTGTCAATAATCAATGAGATAAGTTTTAACGTGCACCTACAGATGACCAGCTATCTGTATTCTGGTCAGTGATGTTCTTAAGGGAGGCATAGCTGGGACTTTGAGGCTTTAGTCCCTGTTCCCAGAGTAGAGCACATGTTGTAGGGAGTGACTCCAACCTGTCAAAGAAAACATTGTTAGATGTTTGGTAGCTGAAGATCAAGAATGAAGGATTAGCCCTGACAGCAGCCATGAAAATTACTATACAGCAATGAGGGATGTCCCCAGAACAACAGCAGCAGCTCACAAGGGCCCATCTCCAATACAGGCCTAGCCTTACTGCTATTTATTTGCTGTGCCAGAGACCAAACCATGTTATTTTATAGTTTTATTTTGTATTTCTCTCCTCACTGGTGAGTTTGAGGAGGTATCCATATTCCCACTGGTCTTCAAGACTCCTGTTTCTGAAGATTTGTCCATTTATGCTATTTTCTTACATTCTATAGGGTTTCTTTTCTTGTTGACCTGCAGTTGCTCCTTGAATATTCTGATGTGACTCCCTCTGTTTTGACATTGGAAAGATGACCCTGCAGAATATCTGCTTTCTCTTCATTGTGCTTACTATGCCCCTGGTGAGCAGATGTGTTAATTATATCTTTATTAATATTTGGCCTGCTGATTTATACTGTTGGGATTGTGGTTAAAAATTCCATCCCCATTCCTAGATCTTCAAGATCTTCATTTTATCCTATTACCTTTATTGTTTACTTTACAGCTGAATGCTTACTTCAGCACAAATGTAAATTTTCTGGGACCCAGCTTCATTTTTCTCCATGCAATGATCAAGGTCCTTTGTTCCCTTTGGAAAACCTGTCCCTCCTGGTTATTGCCATTCCACTCTCTTTTGGATATTTTCACATGAAATGTATTCTCCTACCCTTCCAATTTCAACCTCTGTGGGTCTGTATATCTAAAATCAGTGTCTTGTTGACAGCCCAGACATGGTTCCTGGTTTTTATGTCTATATGGTTTTGGGTCCATTTCTGAATCCTGTCCTGTTTTGCTGGTCTGTGTGATTACTGCACACAGGACCACACACAGCTGTTGCCAGCACAGTTTTTATTATGGCTCACCATGAAGCATGCACCCATTTTGTTCTATATTTTAAAAGTGACTTTGCTATTCATTTACTTTTGTTTTTCATATATATTTCAAGTGATGTTCTTTAGTTTACCTAAAATTTTAGCTGAGATTCTTATTTGTATTGCAGAGAATAAATTTAAGCAGTACTGACACTTTTACAATGTCAATCCCATCCAAAAACATGTATGTCCCATCTGTTTATGATGTCTGTCTTTCAAGAGAAATTAAAATGTTGCTTCCCAAAGGTTCTTTCTTGGACCAATTCTTGATTCTTCATTCATTAGACATGCTTTCCTTTTATTTTCATTGTCATAAGCCCTGGGATAGAGTGATGAAGAAAACAAACCACCTCCCAACCCTCTTGGAGGTGAGATTTTATATGAACAGAAAACATCATATGCTGTGGCTTTATGCAGAGTGTGCCTTGGCCTATAATTGTGTAGAATGTAAGAGGACACTTTAGTGCTGTCATTGTTAATGATATTCACTCTATTTTCCAATTAATTATAGTTGAGGTAGAATGATCTTGATTTTCATAGATTGATATATCTCACACCCTTGCTGAATTTCTTATTTGTTCTAATATACATCCATGAGGATCAGCAAGATGGCTCAGCAGCTAAAACACTTGCCGTATAAGCCTGATGACCCTAGTCAATCCCTACAATGCACATAAAGGTGGAATGAGAGAACCAACTCCACAAAGTTGTCCTCTGACCGCCACATGTGTGCTATGGCACATATATACCTCCACACACATCATACACAAACAATAATAATAAATAAAATTCAAAAAATAATAAAAATATACTATTGAGGAAAATTTTGTGCAGAGGATCTTATTAACCTCAAATAGTAGCAGTTTATTTCTCTCTTTCAGTGTTTACATTTAATGTTTTACTTTTATGAATCTTATACCTTTAGCCAGAACACCAATATTATGCTAAGTAATAACAATGATAGAGGTATCTTCGTCTTGTTACTGGTATTAGTAAGAATTATTTAAATTGGGGGCCTGGAGAGATGGCTCAGTAGTTAAGAACACTGACTGCTCTTGCAGAGGACCCCGGCTCGATTCCCAGCACTCACATGGCAGCTAACAACTGTAGGTAACTCCAGTTCCAAGGGATCTGACACCCTCTTCTAACCTGCACAGGCACTGAAGGGCACCTGTGCATCTACCTACATGCAGGCAATATACTCACACACATAAAATTAAAATAATAAATAAAATATTAAAAAGAATTATCTAAAATCTATCTAAATTATCTAATCTTGAATGACTTGTAGGTTTTGTGTGTTAGCTTTTCAAAGTAATGATTATTGTTTTATTGTGTGTTTTCTGAAAGTCTTTTCATAGATAGAATTAAACACCATTAAATGAGGTGGTTTTTTAATCTATGGATAACACAGGTTATTCTCTAATTTACTGTGTGGCACAGTCATTTAAGAAAAATGATCAAGATTTGTTTGACCACCTTCCACTGAGAAGATTACCCTTCCCCTTGCATCTGAAAAGATACAGTTTCTATGAACAAAGAACATGGTGGAAATGTGGCCAAGTAGAATGCACACTTGATTGTCCATCTTTTAGAAAACAGCTGAAATCTTGGAGAGACTTGAGAATATTCTCCCACATAGCCTTATAAGGATAAAGCCCTGACCACACCTTCTCCTTAGACTCCTGGTGTCCGTAGCTGTCTGCTATGGGAGCTGTTTGTCCTGTTGTCTGTTGGTGGTGCCTAGAGATGGCAGGCAGAGCAGATGCACCTCTCATCCCTCACCAGCTCCCTCCAACCAGTCTTTGTGGTTCTGGGCCTCCTTTGAATCTGTTTCTCAGAGGACTGAGCATACTGACTTAGAGCACATTACAGACTGTTATGACCCTGGAGGGAGCAGACTGTTCTGCTGCCTTAGATTTCCAGCAGGAGAAAGAACCTCCTCCTAAGGAGAACCAGAACAAACAGCTGTCAGTACACAGGTAATTCTTATGATGCTCAGGGAGCCCTGAGATGTGCCTTGCTAGTGGGAAAATAATCTTAGGGGTGGATATTGTTTACTTCCTATTTGAGGCCACAAGCAAAGCCAAGGTAAAAATTCAGACAATAAAAATAACTGGAGTTGTTTCATCCTTATGAATAAAATTGTGACATATTCAGCCTACCACTTGTATGGGTCACGATTTTCCAGGGAAGAGGATTAACAGGCTGTGTCCATGTAGAGAAAAAGGTTCATAAATACTTGACTCATGTGATTATAGAGGCTGGTGACTGGCACAGGCTGGAGATTAGTGGGGTTGGGGAGCTGGTGTAAGGTTCAAGCCAAAGGTTATATGCTGAGGAAGTCTCTCTTGCTCAGAAATCCAGGCTTTGTTCTTTCCAGGTCTTTAGCTTATTAGATGACAGAGTGACATCAACCACAATATAGGAAGCAGTCACCTTATTTACTCCCTATTGATTTAGATGTTTATCTAATATACAAATACTCCTCACAGAAGCATCCAGAATAATGTCTGACCAAATATGTGAGTTCTTTATAACCCGACATAAAATTCACGATCATGCTACATCTCCAAGGAATGGTAGAGAACCGAGTTAGGTATGGACACAGTATTGTCAGCTAAGACACAGAGACAAGAAAGCACATAAGAAGAGAGAAAAGATAAAGGGAAGGATGGGATGAGTGTGAAGAGAGGAAGAGCTGCAGGAACGGGCAAACACTGCCCATGTCCCAGAGTGTTGCTAGCCACTGCACTGAGAACCTGGGGAGGGTCTTCTATGATTTGAATTATTGATTCTGTTGCTTGGATCTGCTTAATACTAATAATGATTCCCCATGTAGTGCTTAGCTTTCCTTTCAAAGGGAATGATGAAAATAGGTATCAAAGAAGAGACAGTGACCAGCACCGTATTATTAGTGTGTCAGGTGAAATCAAACCAAGATATCTTTATGACTGTCTTTCAAACTGATGGCAGAAGAAAGTAGACTTTTATGAAGTTTGTACACTTGTCTATTATTTTAGTAAAAGTTGATGTATAGAGGAGGGACCTGAGTTTAAGTCCTAGGGTAACTGCTGGTGAGCTTAGAACTATAGAGAACACACCATTGTAATCCCTGATCCCATCATAAGATGGAAATGTTGCTTCTGCTATCTTTTGCTGAGGGATCGCTATAGATGTGATGATGCTGGCAAGGGGTGTGCATTACTATAGGAGGTCTTGGCCACCTGCTTGCACCTTCTTTATGGTCTGCCATTCAGCTGTACCCTATCTCTAGGTGGGAATGTAAATTAGTGCAGTCATTATAACGAATAGTGTGGAGGTTCATTAAAAATGTAAACATTTACCATCTAACCCAGCAGTTTCATTATTGAATATATATGTGAAATTCATATATATTTATGAAATGAAATCAACATACCAGATAAATATCTTCATGTCTATGTTTATTGCAGGACTGTTCATAATAATGAAGATATAAAATCAATCCAGGTACCCATCAGTGGATAAACTGAGATTTATATCAACATACACAAACACATGCATATATATATATATATATATATGTATGTATATATATATATATATATATATAAAATCATTCAGCCATAAAAAATGAAATCTTTTTTATTTTTAATCAACATGGATGGAATAAACCAGGCACAGAAAGACAAATACCATGTTCTGTCTTATGTGTGGAAGCAAAAAGCAGTTGACTTAAATGCAGAATAGTGATCACTAGAGTTTGGGAAGTGTGATGGTTAATCTTGTCACCATGGAAACAAACCTCTGTCTATGTCTGTGATGAAAAGTGTGAGTAGCACCATTCCATGAGCTGGGGTCCTGAACTGAATAAAAGGGGAAAAAAGGAGCCTTCGTCTCTCTCTGCTTCCTGACTGTAGATGCAGTGTGACCAGATGCCTCTCACTCCAGCTGTTAGAGCAGCAAAAAGGCCCATAAGATTAACTGGTCAAAAAATAATAATCTGATCAATATAGACGCACCTATAGTCAGGAAAATATCCGTCTTGTGTGATAAGATTCTACACGCGGTTCAGCACATACACAGTGTCTTGAGCCACCACACCAGGGGGCCCTGAGGCTGGCTGCCCAGGGAGTGCCTCATTCAGCCACTGTCTCACCAAAATTCTTAATAAAATGAAGAAGCCAAGAGTCATGTTTGAAGTTCATGTGCCTAGAGCCACTGCTCCCACAGTCATTGCCTCAGCACCGTCAGCCTGTGAGCTAACTGCTGCCTGCCATGAGGACCTAGCTTCTGCTTTTACCCACAGTAAAACTCTGTGGGGAATCAATCTATTGGAGAACCAAAATGTCCTCCACTCCACAATGGGGTGATTGTGCTGAGTGATGCCCTGAAACAGCCAAATTGTAACCTGCATGACTGCTAATAACTGACTTTAATGAAGAAATTTTAGAATTTCTTATCACTGAGGAAGAGAGAAATCTCTACTTGGCAATCCTAAGCAGAGTTTTAAGAGAAACAGAAAACAAATGTGGAAATTCCATCCTTCAAAAACTAGGCATATTCTGACCCAAAACCACATACAAAGGAAAGGGAGTAGGCCCTTACTTTGGCCCATCTGTGTGTAGGAATCATATCTAATGAGATATGATTTCTCTGGCACCCAGTTCAGATATGTTGTATGAGATGGATGGGGTTTTTCATTTGCTAATAGAGGATGTGAAGTCAGAGGTGGCAGAGGGGAGGTAAGTGAGGGTGGAGATCAGGGAGGAGTTCTGAATATGATAAAAATGCATTGTATGAAATACCTGAATCAACACAATTTTTAATTAATTAATAATTATCATCTAGCCTGATTGGAACCTTAACTTTCCAGTTTTTCCAGGTCAATCACCTGGTCATAGGATCACCCCTAGGAGGGCAGGTTCACCTTAAGTCATGCTAAAGAGATGGGCAGAATACCCAGTGCATTAATGAGATAGTAAACTTTTCATGCCAGGAATCCCTGCCTCTACTTAGTACAGTTCTTGTGGGCTTGGTTACAGACATGAGGTCTCTAAGTCTAACCCACTTTTCTGAATTCTTTAGAAAAGCATAATCTCTCCTTTCCTTCTATATAACCATGCTTTCCCTAGCGCTTTGTTCTACCCCAATATTCTGGGTTTCTCTTTTCTCCACAACTCCCTTCTTCCAGTTATGTGGCTGCTCATCTGCCATGCATCTAACCTCCATGCAGGTTCTAAACTCACATGGCTGCTTGGCTTTTTTCTCTCCCTTCAACTCCTCATCAAGGCAGCTGCTGAGATTCACAGCTTACCTGCTCTGAGGGTTTTCTTTACATCCTAATACAATTGTCTTAAAGCTTCCATTTGAGTCCATTCTTAACATTCTTTTATGAATGAGACTAAGGATCCTCTAAAGAATACTGTTTCTCTGCTGTATTGCTGCCACCATGATTTCCCCATCATGATGGACTGTACCCTTAAAGTATGAGCCAAAATAAACCCTTTTTTCTTTAAGTTGCACTTTGTCCTGCCAACGAGAGAAATAACTAATATAGCAAAGGGGGGTAAAGATAGAAAGAGGCTGGATTTGATCACTGAACATAGTGCGCATGAATTGAAATATCACACTGAGCCTCATTAATATACACAGTTGACACAGTAATCAAAATAACATAACACAAATTAAAATATTGCAATAAGTCTTGTTTATGTCATTCCAGGAGGAAACTTGAATTGTAGGTTTTTCAACAGTGGAAAAAAGTCATTTTTGAGCAAACTGATCTGGTAATAACCTTCATGGTTCTTTCTGGTGACTGGGAAAACTGGGTAATACTGAGGTAACAGCAGTTTGTTAGTTACTAGAAACCTTTTGACAATGTGGTATGTTTGTGCTTAGTCTTCCAGAGGCACAGGTTTGAATAACATCTCAGTCCTTCCCTCAGTCTCTGCATGAAAGTGTCTGACTTATGCAAGTTCTTTTTCGAGGGCATTCAGACCCCTGACTAGACAGTCCTCTGATGTGTTATTCTGGGTTTGATAAGGGAATGGATTCAGTGCATACTTGTAATCACACATCTTTGTTGGCAGAAGTATGGTATTAACTAGAGAAAATCACAGGTCTCACATGACAACTTCCTTAGACTTTTAAGGATCCTTCTGACTTGGAAAAAATATGTGACCCAGAAAGAATAATAATCCCACTGCTCCCTCATAGGAGCTCTGTGTGTAAGTGTCCATCAAGGATGCTCACTGGGCCTTCTGTAAAGCCCACTTGTATTTCTGGGTTTGATAAGGGAATGGATTCAGTGCATACTTGTAATCACACATCTTTGTTGGCAGAAGTATGGTATTAACTAGAGAAAATCACAGGTCTCACATGACAACTTCCTTAGACTTTTAAGGATCCTTCTGACTTGGAAAAAATATGTGACCCAGAAAGAATAATAATCCCACTGCTCCCTCATAGGAGCTCTGTGCGTAAGTGTCCATCAAGGATGCTCACTGGGCCTTCTGTAAAGCCCACTTGTACGGACAGGCTGCTTGAGCCTCATTTTCAACCCCTGAAAGTAGACTTGGTAATAGCCTGATTAGACTGGTGAGGATCAAGTACACAGCTGCTGAGAGTGGAGGCTGAGAGCGGCTGGGATGCTTCACTGCCTCCCTTCACTGTTAAGTTTTGACAGACGAGTACCTTGTTTCCTCAGCAAGCCCAAGTGTTTAGAACCAGACCCTGCTCATGTGACCGTCAGGGACTGGCTCAGTTGAGGCCGACAGCAATGTTGTGTATTTCCTACATTACCATCACATACCATATGCCCTCCCACACCGTTTGTATCTTGATACGAAAAAGCACTACCTAAAACCAATCTGTGTTTTGTCAATTTAGAAAAATTTCAGTCTTTATGAAATCCAAAGACTTTTCTATCCTCCTATGTTACTCATAGGGGTTTTTGTTTTGTTTTGTTTTGTTTTGTTTTTATTTTGGAGAACTGCCTTGCATATATAAGGTAGCTTCTGGTAATTAGAGTGTTTGAAATGCCGTATTAATTCTGCTCTAAGTCATTCTAGCTTATAATATGGTAAAAAAAAATTGAGTCAATGTGGACTTTACCTAGCTAAGCCTCATAATAGTTCAAGAAGGTCTTAATTAAGCATCTGCCAAAGAAGTAAATGGGTTATGATAATTTTTATAATAGCTACAGCTTTTAAACAGCTAATGCCAAACACTTGGAGGAAGAATTGCAATAAGTCCTGCTTAATTACACAATGGACATTTCTCCATTAGGCTTCTTGCTGGAGTCTCTGTGTGCTGGAGACAAGGGAAAATTTAGAAACACAGCAAGCTCAAGCCAAGAAAGCTGGGTCAAATAATATCACTCATGTGCAGACCTGGTGCTCAACTCCTGAAGTGGAATCTACCTGGGCACATGATAATTCAAATTATTGCAAAATTACATTCACAGATAGAAGACTCCAGCACAAGCCTAGCTTGAATTTGATAATATGATCCAAAACCACAATAACATCCTGTATTAGTCACTTTTCTGTTGCTGTGATAGAAACACTGACCCAAGCAATTTATAGAGGGAAGAATTTATTTGAGCTTATGGTTCCAGGTGAATTACAGTTCATCATGGCAGGGAGGCATGGTGGCTGGAGGTGGCTGGAGGTGTCTGGAGCAGGAAAAGCAGAAGCTAAGCTCTCACATCATCACACAGGCACAGGAAACGAGAGCGACTGGAGATCTGGCAAAGCTTAAGAACTCTCTAAGCCTGCTCCCAGTGACGTGCTTCCTCCAGGATAGCCACACCTTCTAAAACTCCCAAATCAGCACCATCATCTGGGGACAAAATGTCCAAATACTTGGAGCCTATGGGGGGACATTTTCATTCAAACCACCGTACATCCTGAGCTGAAAGTTGGAGATATTCAAATCCCCCAGCTATGAGGCTTCCTCTTCCAGGTCAGCCTCTATGTGGTCAGGACCTGAGACTATAAAACACACCTGGAGCCCACAGTGAACCTTCCATAGTGCCAAGGAAGGGAACTCACCTCAAGTTCCCAGGAATTAGGGCTCTCCCTTCTCCCCCTCCTCCTCTCTCCCCTCTCCCCTCTCCCCTCTCTCCTCTCTCCTCTTTTCTTCTCTCTCTCATTCTCACAGGGGTATCTGAGGCAGAGCACAAATCTTTGTCCAGCCTTGCATATATACTCTGTTGGAGAGATGGCCCTGCCTCCCTCTACTGAGGAAAGAACTTGGCCTGTTCTGCTCTGCTGGTTATTTGACTCAAGCATTTGGCAGAGAATTCATTTTGAATATCAAAAGGAGAGATTAAAGAATGAACATGAGGAGACTCAGTCTTTCTTGGTCTACTGGCTCCTAGGACTTGCCACTCTATCCCTCTTTCCCACCTGCCCTGCTTTCTCTAGAATTGAACTCCCATACACAGAAGGAGCCCTGAAGACCATGGGTATCCATTGCCCTGTGATGTCTTCCATTCAAATCACAAGAACACTTTCCAGCAAAGAGGCCTTGGCATTCCCAGCACTGACTATCCTCTAGCCCAGCCTCCCACCAGATGCAGTTCTGGAAGGCAATCCAAAGGTTTTCCTAACTATATATCCTGCTTGTTCTCACATCATCCAGGAATGGGAGGTTTGTATGGGTTTGGGATAAGGCTAGAAACAGGAGCTGGTTTCAGGCTCTGGAAATTGTTCTTTCTGCTTCTAGGACAGAAGTTCTCATGTGGCAGATCTAGTCAGAGACCAGGGAGCTCCTGGCTCACCATCCAGCCAACAGGGATGAGGGACTAGGCCTTCAGCCACCTGTACCAATCCTACTCCGCTCTGCTAAGGTCCTGGTATCTACACTGAAGTCTGAACCTCCAAGGCCTATGCTGCACCCCATCCCTGAGGCTGATAAAGGAGAACTAGCATATGGGGGCTGAGCCGCTTCATACTCAGAGGTTGCAGCCCTTCCTCCTGTGTTCCCTCCTTGCTTCTCTACATTGTTATAGAGACAGCCGGGGCGGGGGGGGACACAGTGTACCCACCTGCCTTCTTTGGGTACCTACTATGCAGTTGCAGAGCACCTCCATGGTTCATCAGAAGAGGAAAAGGCTCAAGAGTGATACTTAAAATGTCCAACAGATAGACTGTGGGCACCAAGCAGTTGAATCAGATGCTGGCATTGAACACAAGAAGATACAGGCTTCCTTCAACCCCTGGCATCACACAGGACCCCTTGCTGAATCTTTTGGGGGCCCAGGGTCCTGGATGATGGTGGCTGTAATTATTTCATCTGACAGAACTTGGTTCATACAGCATTCTCCAGGTTTTGGTTCAGCAAGTACATACTAGCCTAGCCAGAACTACTAAACTCCTCAGTCCATACTGAGCTGCCTGAGGGCATTCATTTAGTCCTCTACCATCTCAAATCTTGGCATGTTCTGGGTGTGCAAAAGATGTCACTTACTCACTGGGATTAACCCTCTTGAGAAAGTGAGGCCCCATAAAGATAGGAGCCAGAACTTCACAAAGACTTATGGAGGATAGCATAGCTGTGAGGAAAATGAACTGAGACCTCATTATAGCCCCCAAATGAGCTAACTAACATTCACTGTATCTATAGCTCTGAAAAAGTCACTTCCCAACCATAGCATCCTTTTTAGGAATTTTCTCATGCACTAAAATGTTAGAGCAAGCACACAGCCCATTGCATGACTCTGTGGGTTGCAACACTAAGTTTCCTGGGCTATTGCATGACCCTCTTCTCTTACCTTCTGTGCCCCACACCCAGACAAGCTGCAGATTATGTCCAAATACATAACATATCCAGGAGCTGATTTCTAAAACATGCACAACCTCTCGTATGCACTCACCAAAAGTGAAGTACTCTGTGGACTCTTCCAAAGTTGTCCTTTAGTTAGGGGTCTATGAGGACAAACTTGTATCTGGAACACACATTATCCTTGCTCTGAGTAGCACGCCAAAAGAAGTACATTCTTCAAATATTTAATGGATGTCTCCTGCTGATCTGATCAGCTACTGAGCTGATACCAGTGCATTGGGGGGGTGTGTTATTATTAGTCTCCAAAGTGAGAAGACATGCTACAAGAAGTGCTACTGACCAGAGGTGCTCAGTTTGATGGATTTCTTAAAGGCTTCAAGGAGATGGGGTGTTGAAAAGAGCTAGGAGAAACCAGACAGCATCAATAGACAAGGGGAGTGGACTTCCAGGAGAAAATGATAAAGCAAAAGTCAGAATGTATGAGATTGCTACCTTCCTGGATAAGAGCTAAACAAACTCAGACATGACCCCGTTTTCCCTGTGCAATTAATCAAGCACCATTTTTGGCTGTAATTGGAATAATCTTTGGAAGAAGGTTTTGGAGATGAAGAATGAGTGGGACCTTTTAAGAAACACTTCGGAGTATAAGCTGTTAACCTTCACCAAACTAATGAAAGCTTTCCAGAATTATAATTATGTGCAAATGTGATTTTGCTTCCTATAAATTTCCTCAGTATTACTGCTTCAGAACACTTGGGGATTTCCTTCATTTTTATTTTTAATTTTGAAAATAATACCCGGTCAATGCAGCTTAAATTTAGCCCCTCAGAGGCATCCAGGCAGTGGACTTTGTTTTAGGATGTGAACCGTGTTCATCGAGGCAGGAATTACAGGCAGGTTCACACCAAACTGAAGACATTCCCTTCACAACAATTAAAGGAAATTTGAAAAATTAACTCGGTCAGCTTCCAAAAACACTCATCCATCATTTTACACCAGTGGCAATACAATTTAGAAAGTGGAATAAATGCCTGGTCCTCCACCTGCCCTGTCAGGGGAAATGAAACTTGTGCATATTCAGAATAGAGCCTGGTTCTGGCTCTGGGAACCAGTTTGGGTTTGTTTTCTGGGAGTAGAGTCCAGGTAAATCCCCACTAGGTTGACAAGGTGAACGAAGCTATTCTGTAGTAATTTGCTGAATTTAGATATTTCTTTTAAAAACATACTCACCCTAGAGGAGCTTGCTTTGAAGTTTTTGTTGAAACAAAACTGAATTTTAAGAAAAATGTGAACTACCTCAAGCTTTTATTGGGTTCTGTCATAATCTAATTGGAACAACTCTAGCCTCCTTTGTATACAAAATAGGAAAAAATCCAGTTCTGTCTCCAGGGAATCTGAGCCCCTGGGGTAGAACTGAACAGTGGTGTCTGTTATGTCAGCATATCTTGGGCCTTGAGCAACTGATCACCTGCATGTCCAGGTCCTTGGGGTGGGAGGACCAAGTCCTGTGTCAGTTAGACATGGCACCACCCTACAATATGTGACTAGCCCATTATCCTATTATATTTTCATTGCACACAAAGTGAAAGAGAATGCATGAAACTCCTACCAGAGAATAATTAAAATTGAGCTGAGCAGCTCCTAAGAGCTGAAAGAGGAGCAAGTGGCTCTATATGAGATGAATGTGAACCCAATGCTTCTATAGAATCACCACCTACGAGATGAAGGAGTACCTGGTAGAGTAGGATTTTACTGAAGCCCATTCCTTGGTTTTGGTAATTTTATAGGAGTAGGAAAATGCTACAAATAAGTCTCCCCCCACCTTTGCACATTTTAGAGTATGTCCTGCTCTGAAGAAGATGGACTAGATTAAGAGCAAAGCATCTTGACCAGAGCGGCAGCCTCTGGTATACCTGAACCTAAAAAGGTTTCCTGCTGCCTCTGTGAGAGCCATACTGAAACAGAGGCTCAGAGAAGACTAGGGGGTTAGTACTGAGGCTGACAGAACCAAGCCAGCCCATAGGAGCCTATAGGCCAGTGACCCTGGAGAATAAGCAAGAAGAAAAAGCTTCCAAAATCAAGATATATTTTCTTGTTGTTGCTGTTGTTTGACAGGGTCTCACTGTATAGCTCTGGCTGGCCTGGAGCTCACTATGGATAACAGGCTGCCCTTGTACTCATGCAGCTCCAAGTGCCTCTGCCACGAGTGCTGGGATTAAAGGTATGAGCCACCACACACACCTGGCACTTTTGGTTCTTGAACCAGTGTTTTGTTCAAGGGTTCAACTGCAGTGACTTCTGCTCTCCCTAAGCAGGAGGTATCTGATACCCCTGAGTCATATCTACACAGGCCGACAACTGCCAGTCATCTGAATATAAACAGCTCATTGCAAGGGAAAAAGGCTACAGTACTGATCATTACTTTGCTTTCCTCCACCAGCTTCTCATCAGATCCTACCACTCCAGAAGACGTGCTCGTCCAAATTTTGGAGCATGTTAAGAGTACAAGTTCTCCATAAATTTGCTAAATCACTGTCTTCAGGAGTAAGATGTGCCTCTGATGGCCATCAGTGCTCAGATGGCCACAACAGTCTTGTCTGTGTGTTGAGGAATTCCCTGGCTATGTAACCTCATGCCTGAGTTCTAGGTTTGAATCCTGGCTACTCTACTTGCTGAATAGCCTCAACGGTGGCAGAAATTACTGGCTACCACCAGATTCTGCTTGTCTTTCTGACATAGTTAGAGTGCAACTTTGAGTTTCCTTCAAAATTTCTGACAGATGCAAAATTTCTGATGGATGCAAAATTTCCTTCCAGCCAGTAGAAGGAAAGGATGCTGCATATCAAGTCCCACACACAGGTTTCCCTGAACTCTGCCCTTGGGCTTAGCTGAATGCTAACAATAGTAAGCAAAACAACAGACAGATGGAGCTGCTTCTCCACAGTTCCAGAACAAGAAACCCAAACCATTTGCCATGCGATATGTATAAGATGACAAATACAGAAAACTGAAGTAAAGTAACAGATGGAGCTGCTTCTCCACAGTTCCAGAACAAGAAACCCAAACCATTTGACAAATACAGAAAACTGAAGTAAAGTCTGAAGGTCTGCAAGCACAGTAGGACAACAGTCCGGACTTAATGGTGGCATGATCCCAGGATCCGAGATGGATGCAGGTTAGAAAACCTGCAAGCCTGCTGTCCACAATCTTCTGAATGAGGTCACATATATGAAGTTGTTACAGGGGAAATTGTGTATCCACAGGGTTCTGCAATCCTGGAGCTGCCTAATGGGACCTTTTTAGCCCACTATAATCAGTCTCAAAATGTCTCAGAACCAAATTCACACAAAGTCTATAGTCACACCCAGAATGGCTTCTCTTACCCCATTTGCCCACTTGGCAGGAAGATCTGTAGAGTTAGCAAGACTGGCAAACATTGTAATTGGAGTCCTCTTGCTCAGCCTGAGCATGCTTCAATCCTCATACATGGTTGTGAGTAGAATTTGGGATACACATTTCCCTTGAAGTGCTAGCTCTTGGAAAGCCCAGACCTAGTTGCAGGTAATTCCTGAACTAAAGTCTGCAAGCATCCATGCAGTGAATCTTTACATCCTCTTTAAGATAACCACCAAGCCAAATAAGCCAAGGTAGCTGGAAACTCAGCTGTCACACATGGAGGATTTATATACATAGAAGAAAGCAATGGAGTATGGAGCATGTTTGCCACTGTAAATGGCTGAAAAGTGAATAAAAATACTCTTCTAGGCAGAATATACAGTTTTAAAACAATATGCTATTTTATGAGGTTGAAAAATCTGGATCATTTTTTAAAATGGTATTTGTTCCCAAAGCTTTTGAAAAAGATGTATTCTTAGCCAAAGGTAAAAAATACACTTTATTACAGAAAACATACCAGTGAGTCACATATCCTTCCTAAGACTAACAGAACAGGCCAGACTCCTGGAAACTTTAAAAGAGGGATTAATATCCCACACCATTTGGAAGCAGATTAGGATATATTTGCTGCCGTGAGACCAAGGTTCTGTCTGAAGCTGCTTGAGTCATGCCTCTATTATTATTCACACACCTGTATTGAGATATGGTTTGCTTACCATAAAATCCAGTCTGAGTATCCAATAAAAGTTCAAATGCTTTTATTATATTTTCAGAATACACAGTGAATAGTAGATCATTTCTGTTACCCAAAAGAATTTCCATGCAGCTTAGATATCACCTATCTACTCAGCTTCTATCCACCCTTATCTACTTTCGATCTTTATAGATTTGTCTTCTCTAGATACTTTATGTAACTGGGGTCAGGCAACATGTGGCCTTGCATGTCTGGCTCCTGTCACTCAGGAGGTTTCAAGGTTTGTTCATATTATAAGCATCAGTACTGTCCTGGTTTGATTTCTCTTGCTGTAATAATACACTGACCAGAACCAACTTAAAGAGGAAAGAGATTTTTTTCATCTTACAACTAGCAGGTCACAATCTATCACTGAGGGACGTCAGGGCAGAAACTCAAGGCAGGAACCTGGAGGCAGGAACTGAAGCAAAGAATATGGAGGAACAATGCTTACTGGCTTGCTCCTCTAGTCCATGCTCAGCCTGCTTTCTTATACAAGCCAGAACTACCTGTCCAAGGGTAGCACCACTTACAATGGACTGGGTCCTCCCAAATACCCACAGTCCCATCCGATAGAGGAAGTTCCTTAATTGACATTCCCTCTTGCCAGGTGTGTCAAATTGACAACTGAAGCTATCTAGCATAAGGATTCTCTATGACTAAATATTTTTCTGTATGAACATAGAATGTTTTATTTATCCTCCAGAGAATAGGCATCTGAGTTACTTTTTAAAAAAATTGTTGGTCAATGCTGCTATGAACATTTGTGTATACACCTCTGTATGAACATCTAACAGAACAGGCCTTTCTCAAGTCTCCACTGAGGAGTATGTGGCATCTCTGTCCTTCCTGGAAAGTAGCTGGACTACCATCATGTCAGGCACAGTGCTAGGTCTGAGCAAAAATGAGTAGATGGATATCAAGTGTCCATTCTTCCATACACACTGATTAGTCGTTTGTGAAACACAGAAGGATGACACAGAACTTATCTTTAGAGGGACATAGACAAACACACTCGTTCTGCTGGCAACCTTAAAAGCCTAATAAAATGGCAGGTGCATGGCTCATTACCTGTGTAGACAGACATTAAAGGGGGCCACATCAAGGCTGGAGGGAAATCAAAAGTGTAAATGTTAACCCAATCTAGCACTGCAAGATGACCTACAAAAACATGAATCTGTACTCATGGTAATGACTTAAGTAGAATAGGCTTGGCATTCTCTTTTCTTCTGAAAGAGCTTGTCCCATGCTCCTAGTAAATGAGTTTCTAAGGAGTTGTTCCTCAGGCTCCATCCTCCAGGAAGTTTGCAAGCTATATAGGAGTTCTGATGTGCTAGCAAGACTGGAGGTAGTTAACACACAGGCATCAGATTGTCTGTTCTGTGGGTTTTCCAGAGTATACAGCTTGTCATTTCCAGCTGACTCGGGCACTGAAATAAACTAGTCTTCAGACATTGACTGAACTGCTTTAAAAGGTTCTCAGGGTCAAGGTCATGGTCATCATTAATTGCATTGCAGCATGCTAGCCCTTCTGGAAACTCTGTTTGCCTTTTGGGGGAATTATTCCCAATGTGAGGGATACCCTTACTCCAGAGAGCCACCTCCTACAACCACTACCCTCAGGATCTAGGGTCTGTGAGTGAACCAGACTGACACTAAAGGCACCCAGAAGCCACTGGCAGACTGAAATTCCAGGAAAAGAATTTGATGCTGAAGCTTCTAATATCTGTAGAAACCTATGGAGACAACAGCCTCTTTATTCCTGGTCTCCTGTGAGTCAGAGTAACAGTGTAAGGGACCTGAACTTCTGTGAGCCATAGGAGGAATGAATCATTTTCCCCTTGGTCTCAGAACCTTAGTGTAATATGTTCACTACCAGTATGAAGTGAAGCCTTGATTGAGTCTATACATCCATACCAAAAAGCAAGCAATTGGGTAGATTTGGTCCCAGGGAAAAAAACCAGAAGAGATGTTTTCACAACTAACACCGTGTCTTCAGTGTTTTACCTGATAAGCTCTTGCCAAAAGAGCGAAGTCAGGTGTGGTGACCATGCTGGATAGCTTCAGTTGTCAACGTGACACACCTGGGTGGAGGGAATTCAGTTGAGGAATTTTTTCCATTGAATTGGCCTGTGACCATGTCTGTGGGGCATTTTCTTGACTGTTGAGTGATATGGGAGGGCGCAGACCACTGTGGGTGATGCCAAACCCTGGGCAGGTGATCCTGTATTGTATAAGAAAGCAAATTGAGAGCTCGGCCACGAGAGCAAGCCAATAAAGCAGCATTCCTCCACAGTCAGTGCTCCAGGCTCTTGCCATGAATTCCTACCTTGGCTTCCCTTGATGATGGACTTATGAGCTGTAAGCCAAATAAACCCTTTCCTCCCCAATTTGGCTTTGGTCAGTGTTTTTGTCACAGCAATAGAAACTAGAATAGTGGCACATATCTGTACTCCCATCCCTCAGGAGGCTGAGGCTGGAAGAAATGAGTTTGAGCCCAGCTGGAGCTACACTGCAAATTCAAGGCCACCGTGGTCTACATCACAAGTGTCTATCTAGAAAGTTAAGAGAGAACAATAGAAAGAGGAAGAGAGAGCACCAACTCAATGTACCTTTTAAACTTGATTCAACTTTGATAGCCCCTTATGGATTAAAAACTAAGAAATAACTAAGGCACAATGAAATTAAGGTGTCAGAAGACTTCAAACCTTTTTTTTTTAACTTTTAAAAGAACTTTATTGAGAATTTCATATAAGGTGTTTTGATCAAATCCATACCCACTCCCTCCCCTCCAACACCTCCCGTATCTCCATCACTTTTTTTTCTGACAACTTCATGTACTCGTTCTTCTTCTTTTTTTTAAATGGGGCTTTTTGCTTCTCTAAAATTCCCCCCTCTGAAGAGGTAGCCCTAAAATCTTTTAAGGATCCAAGGACATTTTGACTTTTAGCCAAGAAACTGGCTACTTTTCTTTGGGGTCTTTTTTACCCTACCTGTCTAGTCAATTCCTACCTCCTATTCTTATCACACCATCCTCTGAAGAGGAGCAGATATATATTCATTAGTTCTGACCAGAATTTTTTAAAAGCTATTTGTGTATGCATGTATGTAAGTGCAGCTGTGTTGTACAATGCCAGACAAGGCCAGAAGAGGGCATCGGGTTCTCCTGGAACTGGAGTTATGGACAATTATTAGCCACCATGTGAGTGCTGGGAATTGAACTCCATTCCTCTGCAAGACCATCCAGTGCTCCTAACCACTGAGCTCCTTGACCAGAATTTCCTAACTTACTCATGCAACTGCATTTTTTCATTTTTAAATACATTTCCTAGATCATGACTCATGAATATTATCCATTTTTTAAGATGTTTAGTTCTGTCTACATGTATGGAACTCAACCCATTAGGCATCTTCTAACTTAACTCTCCCCTCATAAGTAGACAAGTATATCTAACCTCTATCTTCTGGTTTTTTGTTTTGTTTTTATTTTTGCTATGCCTAATTAAAAGTGCTCTTTCATTTTGGGAGTATTTTACACTTCACACACTCGGCTTATTCAATGAGGTCCTTACTCTCTAAATAATGCATTGACTATGTGTCTTACATAAATTGTTTGTGTAATACAAAGGGTTATTTGATCTCATATTTAATTCACTGTCATCTCTTTTTAAATAAAAGTTGGAAATTAACATAAATATTTTAATTTAGGTAAGTGAATACTAGTAAACACAATTTGCAAAGATTTCATTCATCCATGATGAATGAGTAACACCTGTCAAGTGGTGCTGATTATCTTTTCTGATGGTTCACATTCAAATACCTTTACCTGTAGTATTCACCCAGCCATCTTGAAAGCAAGTATTGAGGGCTGTTGCTTTTCTGTTTTAACTCTGATTGTCATGAGCATAAAGCTTATACCTCCTGTGGCTTAGGAAAGCTAAACCTGGCTCACTCTCCAGCCCCAGCCTTCCTCCTGACCAAAAGAAGCTAATTCAGAAGAGGGAAAATAAAGTAACAGCATATCTTTCTTCAAATTCCTAAGAGAAAATGAATTCGTACTGTAGAGAAATACTCATTTTGTATACCTCCTGGTATTAACCATTTAAACTAATTGAGAGTTTCATTCCCACAATGTAGTGTTGGAAGTCTTCATGTCCCTCAGAACAAGCCTAATTCTACTGTACTGAGAGGGCTGGTGGGAGCCTGAAGCTTGACAGAGCTTTTCCCCAGCACCGCTGAGCACAAGGACACAATCCTGACTTGAGACTCGGCCCTTCAGAGTTCTGCAGCTTCAATGCTGGCACCTCCTCCAAGTCATCTCTCCCCCTTCTAAGGGCAGTAGCTATCTCCACATTTGCACAGACAGAACACATCATGTGCCCTTAATGTGCTGAGCTGTGTAGATGCAGGACAGCAGGGGGTGCCTGAGACTGAGCCAGGTTTGGCTTGCTACCAGCCCTTGTGGTTGCTCACACCGGTCACCCTTTACCCCTTCTGAGACATGGTCTTTTATTCCAGAATGCTCTTACCAGCTTCCCTTTCCCACTGTATCCTTTTTTATCAGGACATTAAACTCATAATCCTGCTTTCTTTCCATCTCTCATCCTACCTCTCCCCAAGTCTACCTGGTCCCCAAGACATCTGTCCTTGCATGAACCTTGAAAACAGGTGGCCCCTGAGGCTCTGCCTCACTCTTTCAGTCCTTTTCTCTTAAAAGGCAGTGGTGCCACATCCAGATGGCCCCTTCGCCATGTCCCCCAACAGCACCCTGGTTTCATTCCTTGCACAGCTACTTATGAAGTAGTCTCCTGCACACTACTTCATGCTGGTATGTCCTATTCACATTCTGCTTCATCAAGGTGATACCCAATGTTTTGTGGCAACATCCCTGGATTGTACTTAGCATTAATCTTGCCTGACTCCCAGGTACCATGGGCCTGCTCTGATCAGCTTCAAGGACACAGACTTGGCTTCTTTCGAAATCTCAAGTTTTCTTCTCAGTCTCTGTTACAAATATTTCTTACCTTGCCCATCCCTATAGACAGCATTACTTAATGTTCTGCATCCATCATGAGTTCATTGTAGAAGGAAAAAACTGACATAGTGCTTAATACAGGAAATCGAAAACTGTTCTTTCTGTGGCAGGAGTGAAACAAATTGACCTGTTGCCAGTAGCAGGCAGCCCAGGAAATGCTGCACTATGGTGGTGGTGAGCATGAGTCAGTGCTGCTAATAAATGGAACTGCAGCATCCTGTCCTCCATGTTGTGTGCCTGCAAACCATTAACCAAGTGTGTCATTCACTGACCACCTCATTACGGAACATTCCCTTGGTAGCATGAACTACTAAGCAAGTGTTTACACTCCATGTCCACTCTGATGGCCTGCATGTTTTCCATGAACCTCTTATTTTTGTTCATTTAAAATTTCTGATCATGTAGGATAATCCATCTAGATTTGCACCTGCGAATCTCTTCTCAGGCAAAGCAGAAACTTAACACATCTTCTTCAACAAGTTATAACTTTCATATGGCCCAGAAAATCTACTCATCAGAAAATATAAACCAAATATCTATGCATATACACAAACCTGCACATACAGGAGGCCAAGCAGCAACACAGGAGTCATCATACTAAGTACCCAAATGCCCCAATAAACATCTAAAAAAACAGTAAAAATTCTCAGAGCCAAATATATCAGGAGGTTTGAATCAGCAAAAGCTTGCTGCACCTAAGAAAAGATATGGAAAGGTATAAACTTCAGGAGATTTTACTTATTGAACTCAGAGATAGAAAACGAAATAGGGTGCCAAGGCCTGGGAGAGAAGAACGAGGAGTTTGTATTTGGGAAGGTGAGAGAGTCCTGGAGATGGTGGTGATGGATGATGGTAACAGCTGCAGTTATGTGATGTTACAATGCCACAGGACTGTGTACCTCATCAAGCTAAGGTGGTCTGAGGACACAAGAAAAACAGGCACACAAACTCGGTTCCTTTTTAGTGGCTCTCACAACAGTCTTTGGATGCCAGGTGTATGTCTTCCCCACCCATCAAATAGATAATCAATTATCTGCAGATACCAGCTGGGCAGCCTCCAATTCAATTTGATTGTGATTCTTCCATGAGGCAGTGTCAGACTCCACAGATTGGGACTCAGGCCCAAAAATGGCTCCCACTTCAGGACCAATTGCAAATCTAGGCCTCCAGAATTTCCCCAACTTCCAGTTGGGGTTCCCACAACCTTCTATTTAGGTCTGATTAATTTACTAGAGTGGCTCACAAAACTGAAGAAACATGCTTCCTGGTTTATCATGAAGGATCCTTGGAGGGATACAAAAAAAAACAATTAGATGAAGAAACACTCAGGGATCCATCAGTAAGGGTCCTGAGCATCGGTGCTTCTGTCCCCAAGGAACCAAGGCCTTTCTGATACATGAAATAAGTTCTTATTCACCTCTTGGGATCCTCCATGTGCTCAGCGTCCTGAGGTATACAGATGTTTATAGATTATCCATTGAGGTTATAGCTGAAGCATAGATATGTAGAAAGGTGATTTCACAAAAGGGTGTGACCTAAATCCAACTAAGTGGGGAGACCCAGCAAGGCCAGTCTGTTCAGATTCCTGACCTCTGCTCAGCATTTCTTCCTATGAAGAAGAGATCCCTGAATGGGGTCTTGTGATATCTGTCATACAAGGCAGTTCAGAATTTCTTTATGGCCAGTTCCAAGAGAGATGGCAGGGGAAGATAAAGCACATTTTTAGTTTCTATGACTAACCCTCAAAAGAGAACAGAGTAGGTAAAAAGAGGTTAAGGGAATACTTTTACTTTCTGCGGCTACACACTCCCAGCATTATCACAAAACACTTTCACCTTGATCACTCTTAACCCTTCCAAAGCTGCATCAGGAAACAAGAGCAAAAGCCTTTAACAAAAGAAGCTGTGATTGTTTTAGTCATTTTGCAAAAAACAAAAAAGAGAGCTGTAGGAGTTAGGAGCCAGAGACAAAACCCAAAATATATATGCTACAATATTATAGATGGTAGATTGCATGTTATCCTTGTTGCTATGGCCTGAATATTTGTTTGTTTCCCCAAACTCCTATGTTGACCCCCCCCACACACACACACACTCAAGGGAAGGAGGAAGAGGTGGGGCCTTTAGAAGGATGATTTGGGAAGTCAAAGGGTGGAGCCTCATGACCAGATTAGTGCCTTTATAAAGGATATCTAATGAGCCCTATAGGCCCTTCCCCCATGTGAAAAAACATTAAGAAAGTACTAAGAACAAGGAATTGGGTCTCACCAGACCCTGAACTCCTGGTCCCTTGGCATTGTACTTAAACCTCCAACATTAAATTTCTGTAGTTTACAAGCCACCTAGCCTGTGGTATTTGTTATATATCCCCTGAATGTATTTTATCAGTATGATTTAATAGTCACCCAAAAGATAGCTTCAGTCCTTGTGTTCATTGCAGGTAGGAGCTAAGACATCCTCAAGGGTAATCATAGATTATCCAGGATCTTAAAACCCTGCTGGCCATATCCCTTCGTCAGCACTGGCTACTCACCTGTGTGGTCCTTATTTTCCTCTCCTGTTGGATGTCAACAAGTTCTTTGGCCTCTGTGGTGGCCATGTGGCCTCCACCCCATTCCTGGGGCTAGTGATCCCATCCAGCAGGACTTACCACCTACCTATTCACTGTCCCTGGGGAGGGGGAGGGTTGCAAGATTTCAACCACCATATTGGATGACAACTCCCACAGCAATCTACATCTCAAGGCTTCAAGGCTGGATTTGCCTTGGGGGTTCTGAACCTGTCTTCTAGCCAGGGATTTTCCCTGCCTAGTGTGAGGCCATCCGATGAGCAGAGCCACCACACAGCTGTAAAGGCCTCCCAAAGAAGCTGTCAAAGGTCACAAGAGTGCTGTGGGGATTGAGGGGTGGTCTGTTTACCACATGACCCACAGCAAATGACACCTCTGGGAATAATAAGAAAGCCTGCCTTTTCCTGACCTCTTTTGTCATCCAATTTTACAGCATATAATCAATATATTATTTCCTATAATAGCATTTTTTTTGTCTCTTTGAAGCAGGGTCTCCCTGTAGCCCCAGCTGTCCTGGAACTCACTATGTAGACTGGGCTGGCCTTGAGCTCACAGAGATCCGCCTGCATCTGCCTCCCAAGTGCTGGAACTATAGGCATGTGCCACCATGCCTGGCTATAATAGCATTTTTAAATTCATGAATAACATCTCACTGTAGAAAAGTTAATTCCATGGAGTGACATTTTTACAGAAGGCCTGAAGTTTTCCCACCAGTATTTCACATTTGGGTATTATACAATTGTTCTGGTAGCAGGCCGCATTTTAAAGATAGGAGAGGCAGTGTAACTCATGTGTGATGTTATCTCATCTCAACAATGCCCTTCTTAGATGAGTTTACATTAAAAAAAATCACATACAATAAATAAGATCCATCCCCTCGGCCTACCAAGAGTCCCATCCCTGTAAGTTACTGTCTCTCCCTCTTCCAGCAGCCATCAATTACCAAAAATTCCTTAGGTTAGACTAAGGTTTCTTACCCACTTCCCCATGTCTATGCTGAGATTTTGTCTGATTTTAGCTTGCATAGAATTTGTGCATGCTGTTACCATTGCTGTGCATTTATATAAGTAACCAACCAGCTGTCTGAAAGACTCTGTTTCCTTGTAGTAATCTACCCCTTCTGGCTCTTACAATCCTTCTGCCTCAATGATCCCTGAGCCTTGGGAGGCAGAGGATTGAAATTGGTGTCATACTCAGGGATAAACACTCTTGGTCTCTTGTTCCCTGCATTGGCCACACGTGGGCTTCTGTGTTGATCATCCTGTACTGCATAAGGAAACTTCTCTGGTAAGGATGGATGATGCATTCATCCTATATGTAGAGATTACATTGAAGATGTGTCACTTAGGGTTGAGTTTCTCACATATACTTATTCTAGCATTTGACTAGTTCTGGAACTATGTAATAGTCTCCATCTGTTGCAAAAAGAAGCTTCTTTGATGAGATGAAAGTTACACTTGTCTGTAAATATGAGGGTACATATTTAGAATATGTTGGTCTAGGGATGTGGCAAAAGTAAGTTTTTCTCTAGGATCTATGACCTGTCCAGCCATGTGTATTTGAGTTTATAGTACCACACATGAATTCCTTCCCATTGAGCGGACCTTAATTCCAATGAAGCAGCTGTTGATTACACCCAAGATAAAAGTGCCACTACTGCACCAATAACAAAAGTTTCCTAAGCCAGTCGTTGTTGTTTATTAGACTTTATAGATGAGTAGGACCATTGACTTGTTTTCTCCCTTGGCAGCTTATATTGTATCCTCTGATACCATGAGAGCTAGTCTTCAGGGAAAAGGCTTCCAGGTCAGTTCCAGCTCCATTGCTCCAACTCCTGTCTTCAGTAATAGGGTCTTACTTTTAATTTCTAGGAGGCAAGCAAGGGCACTGGCAATACTTTGTGAAATTATGAGAGTCTTGGACTACCCTGACCAACAACTGGAAGGGAAGTTTCTCTTGCCTGGAACTGTGTTTTTTTGTTATATAGCCTTCAGCATGTACACACACACACACACACACACACACACACACACACACACACAATACAGTACAATACAATGCGTGCGTGTCAGTAGGATTTTTGAACTAAAACATTTCCATCTGCTTTTTCATACCACCTGAGCATTATTTATTTCTCTTCTCACTCCCCTGTATAAAGCTCCCTACTTCCTCCCCAGTTAAAATATCCCCCTTTCCCCTATTTCCCTTTTGAGAGCAACTGTCTCCTACTAGCCCCCTCTCACAAACTCCTCTTTCCTCCTTTACCCACATAGTTCCTTTCTATTTCCTCGCTCCTGTGGTTACTTCAGGATACATACTTATATCTAGAGATTTGGAGCTAAGATCCACAAATGAGAGAGGACATATGTCATTTGTTTTCCTGAGTCTGTGTTACTTCGTATAACAGTCTCTAGTTCCATCCATTTACCTGCAAATTTCATGATTTCATTTTTCTTTACCACCAAGTAGAATTCCCAGGGGTTTTGTTGTGTTGTATCATCATTTTCATTTCATTTCAGGAATACCTTCATTTCTTTCTTGACTTCTTCTTTGACCCATTCATTACTCAGGAGTGTGTTGTTTAAGGAGTTTCCATGAGTTCATGTAGTTACTAGAGCTTCTTTTTCTGTTGATTTTAAGTTTTATTTCATTGTTGTCTGATAGAATGCATGGAATTATTTCAATTTTTTTGTTTTTGTTGAGGTTTGTTTTGTGCCCCAGCACATGGTTAATTTTAGAGATACTTCCATGGGCTGCTGAATAGAATGTGTATTCTTTTGTGCTTAGGTGAAATATTCTGTAGATGTCTATTAGGTCCATTTAATATATGATATCATTAGAATTTCAATACCTATTTGTTTCTTAGTGTCATTTGCTTGGAATATTTTTTCCCATCCTTATACCCTAAGATAGTGCCTATCATTGAAGGTGAAACATGAGTTTCGTATAGACAACAGAAAGCTGGATTTTTTTTCTTAATCCATTCAACTAGTTTGTCTTTTGACTGGGAGTTGAGGCCACTGATATTTAAAGTTCTTATTGAAAGATGTGTATTGGTTACTGTTATTTTAATTTCCGTTTGTGTTCTTGGTCCTATTTTGTGTTTCCGTAATTACACCCTCATTTGTTTTCTTTCCTTAGTCTCTTAGGTATGATTATGTCTTTCTTCAGTTCTTTGTATCACTTTGAGTGTTCTGTCTAGGACCGGCTCTGTGGACACGAATTCTTTCAGTCTATTCATGCCATGGAAGAGTTTTCTTTCACCTCCGACTATGATAGGCAGTTTTTCTGGGCGAAGTGTTCTGTGTTGGCATCTGTGATCATTTAGAACTTGGAATACTTTGCTCCAGGATCCTGTGGGTTTTATGGTTTGCATTGAAAGGTGAGTTGTAAATCTGATAAGCTTTCCTTTATATGTAACTTGTTTTTCCTCTTGCAGATTTCAGTATTCTCCATTCTGTACATTTAGTGTTTTTACTATGATATGCCATGGGGAGTTACTGTTCTGGTCTTATCTATTTGGTGTTCTGTGTGCTTCTTGTATCTGTATGGGTATGTCTTTCCTTAATTTATGGACATTTTCCTCTATAATCGTGTTGAAGATCTGGTCAATTCTATTCACCTGAGATTCTTCTTCCTCTGTGCCTATGATGCATAAATTTGGTCTTTTCATGATGTCCCCCATTTCCTACATTTTCCATTCCTGTGTTTTTTAAATTTTTAAATATTCTTTGCTTGTAGTCCAATTCTTCAACTTTATAGTCCAGTCTTGAAATTCTGTTTTCCATTTCATCCATTCTGTTGGTGAGACTTTTTCCTGTCATTTCAAATTGGCTTCTTGAGTTTTTCAATTTCATCTTCATTTTGGTCTGAGTTTTCTTCAATATTTCTTTTTGTCTTTTTGAGACAGGATCTCCCTGCAGCCCCAGCTGTCCTGGAACTTACTATGTAGACCAGGCTGGCCTTGAACTCACAGAGATCTGCCTGCCTCTGCCTCCCGAGTGCTGGGATTAAAGGCATGCTCCATTACGCCTGGCTCTCTTCAAGCTCTGAATTGTCTCTGTCATTTCATTTATCCATATATTTGTATTTTCTTCTGCTTCAGTCAGGAGTTTATCCTTATCTTCTTTGTGTTTGTTGTTTGTGTGTGTTAAATTGATTGAATTATCGGGGCTGGAGAGATGGCTCAGCAGTTAAGAGCACTGACTGCTCTTGCAGAGGACCTGGGTTCAATTCCCAGCACCCACATGGAGGCTACAAACCATCCTTAACTCCAGTTCCAGGGGAATCCTTCTGACCTCCAAGCATGGGTGCACTCACATACATGCAGACAATACACTCATACACATAAAATAAAAATAATAAATAAAATATATTTTTTAAAATTTGAATTATCTCATCATGTTTATGATTGCTCTTTTAAATTCTGTGTCCTGGGATTCCTCCAAGTAGTTATTATGTAGAACACGTCTATAGGACTGGTGAGGTTTGGCGGGCACATGCTATTTCAGTTTTTCATATTATTTTATTTTTTTTCATTGTGATCTGTGTATGTGGATTTCTTTTGTTGTTTGTGTGTCTGATATGAAACTGAAGCCTGCCTTTGTTGAGTTAAAGTTTGATTCTGTTCATATTGTTGACATAGCTTGGTTGCATTCTGATTCGGTATGAATAGATAGCTGATCTGGGCTTCAGGTTCTCTCTTTTGATTTATCATTGGAGGGACTAGATGGATCCAGGCAAGCTGGTCAGGAGCTCTCCAGGAAGGTGAAGGAGTATGGGCCCAAATCAAGATGATGGGTATCACCTGGGCTGGTTATAACTAAATAAGCAAAGAAGGTGTAAGCCCTGGAATCAAGTGACTGGGGCCAGTCATAAAGCACACTCTAGCAGCCACAGTAGGACAGGGCAAAGGCCCAAGGAAGGCTTATGGGAATAGTATGAGCTGGTTCTTACTAGCTAGTAGAGAAGGCTTGAACTCTGGAGTAGTGGGAGGGACTGGAGGTTGTCCCAAAGCAGGGGAATGGGCACAGTGGGATTTGGGTAACTCACCCTACTAGTCAGGGGCTTCCCAGGAGCCTCTATGGGACCATATTTCAGATTTTAAAAAGCATTTTTCAAACAGATGACCAGTCTAGGAATGTTCAATATGTCAGATGATTTCTGTTCTGCTGACTGGGGCTAGCTTACTGACCTTCAGCAACGGCAATGCCAAATAGTTACTGTGTCCCATGAGTTCATCCATAAATTGTTAAACTGAAGGTGCAAATGAATCCCAACAGGAGTCCCCGCTACTCTTCTGACCACACTTCTAAGATAACACACCCTTGTCCCACATACTCATAATAAATCTGCCAGACTTCACCCAGGCCCTACTGTTACCATAAGGCAGTGTGAATTTGAGTCAGATGGTTCAATTTCAGGGGCTGTGATCAATCCCTACAAAGGCCTAGGAAGTAATCAGCTTCTCTGTCTACCAGAGAAAGCCAATTCATATGCAAGGACTTGAAGAAGCAGTGGTACTGGTATCTGGGGTCCTTCCAGGGTGAACCTGGGAGCCACCTAGTTCTAAGTTTCTGAGATCAGTTAGGTTTTCCCCATGAGATTTGACCTAATGCACTAATTTCCATGTCTTTCAGGGATGGCTATGAAGGTTATGCTCCACAAAAAGCAATCAAATGCTCTCTATCTTTGGGTTTGTGCCAACACTTTTTCATCAGCAAGTTGAATGAGCTTAACATTTTACCAACTTTAAAAAGAACTTTCAAGGTCTGGAGATGTGGATTAGTGGCAGAGCACTTGCCTAGCGTGTACCAGTTCTGGATTTTAGTACCAGCCACATACATAATAAAAGATGTTTGCCTTCTTCACAGTTCCAGTAATCTAGCAGAATAAATAGAGAACTACAGGAAAGTAGACAGAGAACCACAGACAGGTAGGTATGAAGCATCACAGACAACTGACCCAAGAGAACCAGTTTGCTGAGCAGAAACAGCTCTAGACCGCACTGGGAAAGCCAACTTTAAAATATAATTAACAAATTGCTGGTTGTTCAATACAAGGCAGCTTGAGAGCTGTAAGGGGACTCATAGGAAACCACACCATTATGAATTTTACCTCCAAGAACTCACCCAGGCTGTCCTAGTGACTACCTGAGAAAAATCCTCTTATGGTTCCAGCATGGGGAGAAGAAAGACAGCCACACTAAAATACACATAAAGTATTCTGGCTTGTTTTTTATTTGTTTTGCTACACTAGAGACCATTTCCAAAACATACCATTTTTCCTTTTCAATGCCGGTGATCAAACCCAGGACTCTGCATGTGCTAGGCTAGCACTCTATTACTAAACTATACCCCTAGAGTTTATTGCTTTTAAAAAGAAATTATTTTGCCTGAGACTGAGATAGGAGGGAAAGTGAATAAATAGTCACTGTAGCCATCCCACCTCACAGGATAGGATGAAGACTGGGAAGCAGTGTTAAGGCCACAGCACAGGGCATGGGCACTCTTAAGGACTGAAAACTCACAGGAATGGAGAACATTTCCTACACTTTCCCACCAGGTCCATAATGTACTGTCTGATAACAACAAAGAGAGACTGAAAGCACTAAATACCAAGCTTACAGAAGAAGTTGCAGGAAAACCCAGAAGACAGCAGGAGAGACAAAACCAAGGTACTACAGGAACTGCAGCCTCTAACCCTCAGCTGGAACAACTGTAGTTGGAGAACATGCAAACTCACCGTACACTAGTTCCTCTATGCAGTATACCACACCAGCTTTCAACAAGAAATCACAAGGCACACTAAAAGACAAAAGAGAATTTAAGGAGACAGAACAAGTAGGAACCGGACTTAGAAATGGCAACAATGCCACACCAGGTATTTAAGACAACCATGATGAAGATACTGAGAGCGCTAATGAAAAAAATGGAATATACAACATTAGGTGACTAATATAAGCAAAGAGGTAAGACCTCTAAAAAGGAATGAGAAATGTTAGGAACCAAAACACCATGCCATAAATAAAGAATGTCATTGAGACTTGTAGAGAGGAGGAGAGTTTGACAAGGAGGAGAGAGAAGTGAGAAGGTAGGTGAGGGTTATCAGAATGCATTATACACAAGTCTTTAGTTGTCAAAGAATACATTTAACTTTTCTTAATTAAAAAAAATACTTCTGATTGTGTCTGGAGAGATGGCTTAGTGGTAAAGAGCACTGACTGCTCTTGTAGAGGACCCAGGTTCAGTTTCCAACACCTACATGGCAGCTAACAACTGTCCTTCTATAACTCCAGTTCCGGGGCATCTGATGTCCTCTTCTGGTCTCCGTGGGCGTTGCAAGCATGGGTGCACTTACGTACATACAAACAAAACACTCATACACATAAAATAAAAATAGATAAATAAATGAAAAAAATATTTTGTAAAATGCCTCTGATTGACAGCTGAGTAGAGAATCTGTGATCCTGAATATATATGTCAACAGAAACTTACAAAATTAAATATAAAAACCTGGGGCTAGAGAGAGGCTCAGTGGGTGACACGCTTGCTACATAAACAAAAGGACCTGAATTTGGATCCCTAGCATCCAAGTTTTAAGAACCAGGCATGATTGTACATGCCTGCAATCCAGGAAGGCAGAGGAAGGGGGATCATGGGGGCTTGCTAGTCAGTCAGCTAGCCAGTGGGTAATAAGTACATGAAACAAATTTTCTAAAACAAGAAAACACATGTTTTCAGGGACTTGTAGATTAAAGCAAGATGCTGTACATATTTGCTAGAATGACCGAAATCCAGAGCAATAATAATACCAAGTGCTGGAGTGAATATGGAGCAACAGGAGCTTGCAGTCTTTGCTGATGGGGATGTGCAACAGTACAGATAGTTTGGCATTTCCTTAGAAAATGAAATATACTCTTTTCAGCAACCTAGCAGCTGGGCCCCTTGGTATTCTCCCAAATAAACTGAAAATATGTGCATACATTACCTACACACAGATGTTTACAGTAGCTTTATTCATAACCACAAAATTCAAAAACAACTAAGACGGTTTTCAGTAGGTGAACCAATGAATAAACTGTGGTACACTCTGACCATGAGCTAGTATTCATTGCTAAACAGAAATTAGAGGAGGCCTCCAGGCAGGGACTTCTCTGAAAATGTTGAGAACTACTGCAGTGGAAACTTTAGCAGAACTAGCCAGATCTTCCCAGGCACCCAGGGCTCCAGGCATGTTTACAGAGCCGCCAAATGTACGAATGGAAATGAGGAGAATCACAGCCTTTTAATTAGTATCTTGTGGATAACATCTCCCTAAAACAGACACAGCATTGGAGTTAATTAGTGTAGGAGTCAATATTCTCAGAAACATACTAAAATTAAGAATAATATGGATATTTGTTTTGAACATGGTCACCTGAAACAGAAATCTGTTGTTGTTCTTGCTGTAAAAAAATGCATAAGGAGACTGCAGAAACCAGGTGGTACATAGAGAAACGGCTTCTAAGCTCCTGCTGTAGAGACTATGGTGCTATTCATGTGACAGACACCATCAGAACACAAAGATCAGAGAACCTGAAATGAATGGGACAGGCATTGGCCACCCTGGTTCCCCTAGAGTCTACACTGAAGATATTGGAAGGAAAACTTTGAGTAAAACATGTCACCAGAAAAAAAAAGAGAACTGCAGGAGAAGAGAAGGAAGAAAAGGACAACGGAGAAGAAGGACGAGGATGGAGGATAAGCAGGAGCGATGAGCTGTGTAACTATGAGAAACCATAGAGGGACTTTTATTTTGAAAAAAATTAACTCTTTTTAATGAATTTTTTTTGAGAAGCATTTCCTTACAACAGCATTGACATATTCAATAACAGTTTTCTGAGCTAAGATGCATCTTTTTCAAAATTGGCTGTAAATTTTTAGGTTTACAGTTGAATTAATACAGTTATACAATATTGTACTCAGTATAAACCCTATAAGGCATAAAATTAAATGAGGTTTTGACCTTTAAAAAAGATCTCCATTTCATTATTAGATTACAGTTTCATACAGAAAAATTCATTTTCAATGCAATTGACATTAAGATATTTGCACATACATTTCTAATCTCTATATATCTGATTATTACTAGTCACAGTCGGTTACTTTCTGAACTCCTTGGCATCTGAGCATGGATATAAAGTCACCAGGTAGATTTCAATGGTAATGTTTTCACATTTACTAATTATTATTATTATTATTAATCATTTTTTATTTTTAATAACTACATGACTAGAAGAAGCATTTCACTACAGATTTAACATATTCAGTAACACACTCCAGAGCAAGAGTACATCTCTTTCACAAGTGGGTGCAAGTTTCTAGGTTCACAGTTGAGTTAATACAGTTATACAATATTGAACTCAGTATAAGCCCTGTACGACATAAAATTGAATGAGTTTTTTAATCTTTAAAAAAGGTCTTCATTTCATTTTAGAATATATTGTTCCTTGCAGAAAGACTCATTGTTTTTGCTACTAACACTGAGATGTTGGCGCATGCATCTCTAATCTGTAGGCATCTGATTATTATTAGTCGTAATGGGTTGCACTTGGATCCTTGGCACCTGTGTGTGTCTATGAAGTCATCGGGTAGATTTCAATGGTAATATTTATCACCTCTACTAATTAGGATGACATAAATGTTCATGCTTCCTCCTCAAATATAATACATTTTTAAAATTTGTTGATTTTTTTGGGTGTGTATATCACACAGAATATCCCAAACCATCTTATTCAACTATACACCCACTTCCCAGATGGCACCCTCCCATAGCCTCCCTCCCCCAACTAGAGCCCTTATACTCTAATATCCCTGCTACTGTCTGCTGTGTTGTCGGCACCCCAGCCAACCCCCACTACTTGCCCTTCTGGTGAATCTACTCAGCCTATCTAGAGATCTTTTTTTTAAAGAGGGTCAGCTGTTCCTATTCTAGCAGCAATCAGTTGTCAATACTCCTTTAGATAAGATTAGGGTCTACTGTTCATTTGCCCAGTTCTATGCTGGGTTACTATTTGGGAGTCCCTTTGATCATCCTGGCCAACAACTCAAAAGAAGGTATCTCCTATGTGGCATTGTTGCTTGTTATGAAGCCTTTAGCTATGCATATGGCCTCTTAAGAAATTATATTGGCCCCTTTAATCTTTGGTTATACTTTCATTTTGGATGTTTAAGACCATACAGTTGGTCCCAATAAACAAATTTATTTTTACTCTAAGGTCATTTGAGGATCTGTTCCTCAGGGGTCATATGGGCTTGGGAGGAGCCCCTAGCTCCTTGCTTTTACCAGTTCTGCCTATGTGAAGATAAATCGAAGGTCCTGTTTGACCATGGTTGGCTTCACTTGGAATCATGGAGGAAGTGATTCCTCTGTGTTCACCCTCCTCTTTGTAGACTGGACACTCCTTCAAGTCCATCTCGTGGGGTCTCCTCGGCCTCCTTGATCAAGAGGACAGATGATCCACTACAATTACAGGACATTTTGAAAGATGCTCATAGTCCCCTGGAACTAGTCGACTTAGGAGGGCAAGGAGCAAAAACTGTCCTTTATGTCCCTCTGACCAAATTAGTATAGGCCTCAAAGTATGTCTGTTAAACATCCAAGAAGGTTAGTTCCACCAGTCTGGAACTTTTAATTACTGTGTGCCATGTAGATAAATTGTGGGCAAAGACCAGTTGTTCTCAGATAAACCATACCTAGACATTTATTTCTTGATCTGCTGCGTATAAGTTTGTCAGTAGGTTGTAGGGGTAATATGGTTCCCTCTGGTTTTAAAACCTCTCGCATTGTCTCACCCCTCCACCATAGTTTTCCCACTTAAGGTGCCCTCATTTCCCCCCTTTCTCTCTTAATAATACACTTCTCCTACGGTCCTACCTCTGCAGATAAACCATACCTAGACATTTATTTCTTGATCTGCTGCGTATAAGTTTGTCAGTAGGTTGTAGGGGTAATATGGTTCCCTCTGGTTTTAAAACCTCTCGCATTGTCTCACCCCTCCACCATAGTTTTCCCACTTAAGGTGCCCTCATTTCCCCCCTTTCTCTCTTAATAATACACTTCTCCTACGGTCCTACCTCTGTTGAGCTCCTTTCCCCTTATCCCCTAGGTTCCTTGTATACCCTTCCCTCCCCCTCCCTTAAACAAACCCAAATTTTATCTATATCTCCCTTATCAACGCCTGTTTCCTACTGTTCTTCTCTATCAGGTTCTTTCTTTTCCTTTACCTCCCTGTTTCCTTTTCATTATCCTGATTCCTGTAGTTATGTCTGTATACACACTCACTT
>NW_008335593.1:210672-212190 GCF_000622305.1 Nannospalax galili | reverse complement strand
GGTTACCTCTTCACCTGGATGATAGTATCCTTTGTTGTACAGAAGCTTTTAGTTTCATGTGGTCTCATTTGTCAATTGTTGACCTAATGACTGAACAGAGTCCTGTTCAGAAAGTTCTTTCCCGTACTTATAAATTCCAATGTATTCCCTACTTTCTCCTCCATCTGTTTTAGGGGATTGGGTCTTATATTGAAGTCCTTGATCCATTTGGAACTGAGTTTTGTGCAGTGTGAAAGATAGGGGTTTAGTTTCATTATTCTACAGGTGGAGATCCAGTTTACCAGCACCATTTGCTGAACATGCTGTCTTTCCTCCAGTGAATATTCTTGGCCCCTTTGTCAAATATCAGGTGGCTGAAATCGTATTTACTCATATTTGGGTCTTCAATTTTGTTCGATTGATCTATGGGTCTATTTTTGTGACAGTACCATGTTGTTTTTATGACTATAGCTCTGTAATACAGCATAAAATCTGGTATAGTAATCCCCCCAGAATTGCTCTTATTGCTCAGGGTTGTTTTGGCTATCCAATGTCGTTTGTGCTTCCATATGAATCTTGGGATGTTTTTTTCCAATTCTGTGAAAAATGTCATGGGGATTTTGATTGGCATTGCATTGAACCTATAAATGACTTTTGGTAGGATAGTCATTTTCACAATATTAATTCTTCCAATCCATGATCATGGGAGGTCCTTCTAACTTCTGATATCTTCCTCAATCTCTTTCTTTAATGATTTAAGATATCATTATAGAGCTCTTTAATGTCTTTGGTCAGGTTTATTCCGAGATTTTTTTTTCACAGCTATTGTGAAGTGGAGTGTTTCCATGTGCTCTTTCTCTGCTTATTATTGGTATATAGAAAGGCTACAGACTTTTGTAGGTTAATTTTGTAACCTTCCACTTTATTGAACTTGTTAATAATTTCTAGGAGTTTTCTGGTGGAATTTTTGTCATCTCTTAGATATAACATCATATCATCTGCAAAAAAGGATAATTTGATCTCTTCTTTTCCAATTATCACTCCTTTAATTTCCTGCTTTTGTCTTATTGCTCTTGCAAGAGTTTCAAGTACTATGTTAAAGAGAAGTGGAGATAGTGGACAGCCTTGTCTGGTTCCTGATTTCAATGGGAATGCTTCCAGTTTTCCTCCATTTAGAATGATGTTGGCTGTGGGTTTGTTGTATATAGCATTAATTATGTTGAGGTATGTTCCCTCCAGTCCAATTCCCTCTAGGCCTTTGAACATAAATGCATGTTGAATTTTGTCAAAGGCCTTCTCTGCATCTATTGAGATGACCATGTGGTTCTTGTCCTTGAGCCCATTTATGTGATTTATGACGTTTATTGACTTACGTATATTGAACCATCTTGCATCTCTGGGATAAAGCCAACTTGATCATGGTGGATGATCTTTTTGATGTGTGTCTGTATGAGGTTTGCAAGCACTTTATTCAGAATTTTTGCATCTATGTTCATTAAGGATATGGGTCTATAGTTTTCTTTTTTGGTTGTATTTTTA
>NW_008335593.1:193117-210635 GCF_000622305.1 Nannospalax galili | reverse complement strand
TCATAGAAGGAATTTGGAAGTTCTCCCTCCATTTCTATCTTTTTGAATAAATTAAGTAGTATTGGATGTAGATCTTCTTTAAATGTCTGATAGAATTCTGCTGTAAATCCATCTGGTCCTGGGCTTTTTTAAGTCAGGAGATTTCGTATTACTGTTTCAATTTTGTGTTATGGGTCTGTTTAAGCTGTTAATCTCTTTTTGGTTTAGTTTTGGTCATTCCTATGCCTTTAGATATCCATCCATTTCTTTTAGCTTTTCAAATTTAGTAGCATATAGGTTTTTCAAGTATTCCCTTATAATGTTCTGTATCTTTCTGGTATCTGTTGTGATGTTTTCCCTTTCATGTCTGATTTTGTTGATTTGGAGGTGCTCTTTCTTTCTTTTGGTTAACTAGGCTAGCGGTCTGTCAATGTTGTTTATCTTTTCAAAGAACCTGCTCTTGGATTCATTGATTCTTTATTGTTTTCTTTATGTTTCTATTTCTTTAATTTCTGTTCTCATTTTTGTTGTTTCTTCTTGTCTGCTGGGTTTAGGTTTTATTTATTGCTCCTTTCCAAGTGTTTTGAGTTGCAATGTTAAGTCATTTATTTGTGCTCTTTCTGATTTTTTTAAATGTAGGCACTTAGAGCTATAAACTTCCCTCTTAGGACTCCTTTTTTTAAAAAATTTATAAATAATAGGGATTTATTTATCCTGGTTCAGGAGGCGGGAAGTACTGTGGTCTGATAGAATGCATGGAATTATTTCAATCTTTTTGTATTTGTTGAGGTTTGTTTTGTGCCCCAGTATATGGTCAGTTTTGGAGAAGTCTCCACAGGGTGCTGATTAGAAAGTATGTCCTTTTGTGCTTGCATGGAATACTCGGTAGATGTCTGATAAGTCCATTTGATATAGGGTGTTGTTTAATTCAGATGTCTCTCTGTTAACTCTCTGCCCTGTTGACCTATCTAATGGAGACAGTGGGGTATTGAAGTCCCCTACTATTAATGAGTTGGGATTAATCTGGGTCTTAAAGTCCTGTAGTATTGTTTTTATGAAGTTGGGTGCACCAGAGTTTGGTAAATATATGTTCATGATTGTAATATCTTCTTGATTTATTGTTCCTTTGATCAGAATGAAGTGGCCCTCTTTATCTCTCCTGGTTAGTTTTTGTTTAAAGTCCATTTTGTCATGTATTAGAATTGCTACACCTGCTTTTTTCTTAGTACCATTTGCTTGGTATATTTTTTTCCACCCTTTCAATTTAAGATAGTTTCTGTCCTTGAAAGTGAGATGGTTTCCTTGCAAACAACAAAAAGATGGGTTTTGTTTCTTAATCCATTCACCTAGTCTGTGTCTTTTGACTGGGGAGTTCAGTCCATTAATATTTAAAGTTATTAATGATAGATGAGTATTGAATCCTGTCATTTTTATTTCTATTTACATTCATGATGTAGCTGTACTTTTCCGAAGTTATACCTTCACTGAATTTGTTTCCTCAATTCCTTGGGTATAGTCATTCCTTTCTTCAGCTCTTTGTATTGCTTCCAGAACTCTCTGAAGGGCTGGTTTTGTGGACATGAATTCCTTCAGCCTATTTATGTCATGGAAGATTTTTCTTTCCCCTTTGACTATAATTGACATTTTGGCTGGGTGTCGTAGTCTGGGTTGGCATCTGTGGTCATTTAAAACTGGGACTACTTTGGTCCAGGCTCTTCTGGCTTTCACAGTTTGCACTGAAAAGTCAGGTGTAATCCTAATGGGTTTTCCTTTATATGTGACTTGTTTCTTTGTTGCAGCTTTCAGTATTATGTGTTTGTTTTGTATGTTTAGTTTTTTTACTATGTTGTGCCGTAGAGAGTTTCTTTTCTGGTCCTGTCTGTTTGGTGTTCTATATGCTTCTTGTATTTGTATGGGCATGTCAAAGAAAGGCATAGAGGGACTTTAAATGCATATTGTTAGGTGAAAGAAGCCAGTCTGAAAGTCTGTACATTGTATGATTCCAACCACATGACATCGGGCAATGGCGAAACTGTGGAGACAGTAAAGACAGAAGTGATCTTTCAAGGGTTGGGAGATGAGGGATGAACTCAGAGGGGTTTGGGGGTTATCATACATATTAACAGTATGTATTGATTTATACATATCATATATTTGTCCAAATCATAGCACATGCAACATCAAGAGCTTCAGTTAATAATGTATTAGTATTGACTTATCAGTTTTGACAAAAGGGTCACACAAGTGTAAGACATTAACAATAGAAGACCAAAAAGGAGAGAGGAGGTATGTGGGCACTCAACTTTCTTTTTAAAATTTTATTATTAGTGTGTGTGCATGTGTGCACACATGTGCACATACATGATGTGGGGAAGAAGGAACATGTGCCAGAGCACACTTGTGAAGGTCAGAGGACTACTTTGTGGAGTTGGTTTCCCCTTATATCTTTACTTGGGTTCCAAGGCCTAAGCTCATGTTTCCAGGCTTGCATGGAAAGAGCTTTTTACCTGCTGAAACAGTTTACCAGCCAAGAGAACTCAACTTTCTGCCCCGTTTTTCTATAAACTTAAACTACTCTGAAAAAAAATTAAGTTTATTTATTTTTTCCTGATTTTTTTAAGACAGGATCTCATATAGCCCAGGCAGGACTTGAACTCACTAGGTAGCCAAGGATAACCTGAACTTCTGATCTTCCTGCCTCCACCTCTCAAGTACTGAGATTATAGACCTGTGTTACCACACCTAGCTTTTTTTGCCATGCTAGGGATCAAATCCAGGGATTCATGCATCCTAGGCAAGCACTCTACCAGCTAAGCTACATCCCCCACCCAACAGTCTGTGAATTTTCAAATGTAGTATACAAAACTATAGAGAGTCTGATCTCAGTTATGTGTATAAATACTGGAAAAATATGTGCAACTGTTCCTCCTGATTACTTCTAATAATATAATGGGTTTTAAATTTTTTCCTTCTGTATATTTCATTGAATTTTCTTATTTTTGTGCAATGATTCTTCAATCTTTTTTTCAAAGCATAGTCACATTCCTCCCTCCTCAAGGCTCACCATTGAAGACCCCCTATATGTGGGAAACCCTGCCTGTTTTGAGGTGGGGGTGGTACTATGTTCATGCTCTTACCTGTTTTAAAAAAGTAGTTACTTTTTTTTGTTTAAATAACATTTACAGTCTCTCAAGGGTCACTGTACTTTGGGAACAGTAAGTCAGAGTTTTGAAATTGTTAGTAACGCAGAACATCTTGGGATAGTATTTCTGTTATATGTAGAACACCAGTTTACATCCTCCAAGGAAAAACACTAAAATGAAAACAGATGTTAGAGAAACTCACATGTGTCTCTTGCTGTTTCAAAGTAGCTGTGGGGTATATGAGAAACCATACTTTAGTTGTTCAAAATGTACCCAAGAACAAGACCAAGGTGAAATCAGCAATCAGGATAGTTGACCCCTAAATTTCTCTGGATATAGGAATGTGTCAAGGGATAGAGATGGACTGCAAGGTCATTACCTGTTCATCTATCTGTTCTGTATACTGAACAGTATTCCATGAATACTCTTTTCCTCTACAAGTTAGAACTCTAGGAGGGTTAAATAGTTTTCTGTCATTCTTTATGAGTGTTTTGAATACAATGGGAGGTTAGTTGAGTGCTGTCTTTTGTTTTTTGCTTTGGGTTTATCCTGATCTTTTATTTCTCTAACTGCCTTCATTTCCTTCATAGGTTTGCCATCTAGGCATAATGGCTGCCATTCTGGGCTTCCAAAGACTGTAATTTTGTAACTACAGGGCTCTAGCTGCAGGCAGCTTGACCCAGGTGACCTCTATCAGCAGGCACAGGCTGCTGGGTGGAATGAGAGACTCTGGGGGTTGGAAGATATGAGGTGGCCACATGTGATTCAAGAGGTCTGAGTCTGGGTCTTTGAGTCTGAAGACCAGTTGTAGGTCTGGATGACACGATTAATGCTTCAGGAATTGATCTTGGCTCTGCCAAACTGCTAGTTCTGTGACCTAGAATAAAACACATTCCCTTGGGGCTCCTAGAAGAAAATGAGGAGGTTGCACTACTTCAGTGGTTTTCAAATCAGTTATTTGGCCATGAAGCCCTATGTTTAGATGGACTTTAATTGTACAGAAAACCAACCAGGCAGAGACCAAAGAGGAGCCACTGTACTTCAGGTGGTGGCATGAGCCCTGAAGTCTGGTACTCTGCTGTTGCAGAGTAATTTGGACCCTTGTTTGTCACATGGCATATAGAGCTCCTTGAAGCTGCAGTGCAGTGGATGAGCATTGGGCACCTCGTCCAGTGTTAGCAAGGCCACACCATTTGACCAGCCACACAGCCTTAGGATGTTACTTTCTTCCAATTTAGGCATGAAAGAAGCATACAGGATGGGAATAAAATAGAAATATGAGATCTGGGTGGAAGGAAAATCACTTCCTCCCACCATCCTAGGTTCTTAGGCTGGTCTATGAATTCAGTTTAGCATGAGATAGACCAACAGGAGAAAACCATTTTAGTTAACACATATGTGTGAGGGTCCAAATAATCAGGGCTTGAGCATAATACAGAGCTACAGACAGAGAGTGTGGGCTACTGGGAGCAACTCTGGATATGTTTGTTAGTAAAATTTTATGAATACACAGGAACAAAGGGAAAACTTGTAATTTATTTAAGGCAGTTGAGGTGGTTGCAGAGTTTGTGCAGCATTAGTTAGTTCTCAGATTATTCTAGATCAAAATCATCACTATGCTAAAGTTGTATGTTTTGGAAGTGATGTATTGGAATCCCTTCCTGTCGAAGTGGGTGGTTGGTCTTAACCCAGCCACTAAACCGTGCTCTGACATCAGACAACAGCTTCAGCTCTCCTTTACTTTCCTCTGTAGAGAGGGAATGACACCAGTGCATCTTGCAAACCTTATAAAGGTGAGGAGAGGCTCCAGTCAAACAGATTTGTGAATTCAGTTCCATCAGCATCTATTGATCATTTGATGGATGGGATCCCATACTGGGGACAGTGCAGGGTTCAGCAGCCATTAAATGCAGTGCAGATCCAGGCTACCATGGTAACACTTGTGTGAATGTCAAGTACCAACCTTCCCTGCAAATCAGAATGTTCAGGATAAAAATTCATCTCTAAAATTGAAGCTGAAATCACAACACAGAATAAAAATCAGGAATATGTGTAAGGTTTCTGCTGAGATAAAGATTATAATATACAGAAAGACAAAAAAATGTGGCCTGGGGGTATATTTTGGTGGTAGAGTGTGTAGTTAGCATGTGAGGGGGCTCTGAGTCTAGCCCCTAGAACTACAAAAAAGAAAATATTTATCCTGAAAAACAGCTTTCATGTCATGTCATTCATAGCATTCTCAATAGTGAAGGACCCGTTTCTCAGGGAGAAATTACTCTGATTCTGCACTAAGAAAAGGATTAGAATATCCACTCATGAGAGGCAGAAGTAGACATACATTTCCCTGTTCCTGTTCCTAACACTGTTAAGCTAAAAAAATTAAAAGACTATACAGTGTTTGTAAAGGAAACATAAGACTGAAAGATGAAAGAACAAAACCGACTGACCAGGAACTCATATACATATGTAAAAATTTTTGTGTATTTCATACAGAACATCTCAAACAATGTTAATCATCTTTATGTCCCTGTCTCCACTGGCACCCTCCCATAGCACCCCCCCAAACTGGAGCTCATATACTCTGTCACCCCTGTTAAGGCCCACAGGGTTGTCAGTGTCCCCAGCTGTTCCCCCAGTGCAAGTCTGTCCAGTGAGTCTAGTCAGCCTATCTAGAGTCCCTTGTTTTATGAAAATCAGTTCTTCTTCATCTAGCAGCAATCAGTTGCCAACATTCCTTCATATAAGATTGAAGTCTGCTGTTCATTTTTCTGGTTCTATATGCTGGGTTATTGTCTGCCTGAGTTTGCATGGGACTTGTGTATGCTGACACCATTGCCGTAGAGTAATATGAGCAGGTTCCTGGAAGTTTGTAGGGACTCTGTTTCCATATTGTCATGCACCTCCTCCCTGGCTCTTATGATCTTTCTGCCCCTTCTCCCACGATGGTTCCTGAGGCTTGGGTGGTTGAAGTTTAATAAAGGGGTCCTATCCAATGACCATCATTCAGCAGACTCTTGATCGCTCTACATTTTAGTCATTTGTGACCTTTTGTGTTCCTGGCCCTCTGCTGCATGAGGGAGCTTCATTATTGAGAACTGAAAAATTCAGTAGTGTCCTCTTTACCCCTGTTCTATATTCCATGAGCATTAGGTGTAGAGGTTGCATTGTAGATGTGTCACTTAGGCCTGGGCAATTCATAGACAATGTCCATGTGTGACCAGTTGTGGTACTTGGTAATAGTCTTTGAATGGTGCAAAATGAGCTTCTTTGATGAGTGGTGACTGGGATATTTGTCTGTAATATAAGGATACATATTTTGCACATAGTAAGAAATCACATTAGTCTAGCAATGTGACAGTCTTGGGGTTCTCTCCATGATCTATGGCCACTCCAGCCATGTGTATTAGGTTATGTTTATATTACCTCACTTGAGTTTCCTCCCTTTGAGTGGGTGTTTAAGTAGCTGTTGATTTCCCCCAAGATAAAAGTGCCACTGCTACATCAATGGCATATGATGTGGTTATTTGGTCTTGAAGCTGGGGTTGGATCATCCATTGATGTTTTCCCTTGGCACCTTCATAGAGCTCTTCAAAGCTATGAGAGCTAGCTTTCAGGGGAAGTGGTTGCAGGTCAATTGCAGCTCTATTGTTCCAAATCCTGTTTCTGAAGTATGTTCTGTCTTCAGCAGTAGGGTATTACCTTCAAGTTCTGGGCGGCCATCAAGGGCTGTGGCAATAGCCTGAGTAATTTTGGGAGTCTCTTGGACCACCCTGGCCAACAGCTCAAAGGAAGGTATCTCTTGTCTGGCACTGTTTCTTGTTATGTAGCCTTTAGCTATACACATGGACTCATGTACAGATAATTTATGTATAATTTGTCAGTAGATTGTTGGACTAATATGGTTCCCTCTGGGTTTTTTAAAACTAGCTAGGCATGATTTATCTCCTCTCTCTCTCTCTCTCTCTCTCTCTCTCTCTCTCTCACTGTCTAACCCTTCTTCCACGGTTCCCCATTTAAAGTGCCCCCCTTTTCCCCATTTCTCCCCTAATAATACCCATCACCCGTGGCCCCACCTCTGTTGAGCTCCTCCTTTCCCTTTATCCCCGAGGTTCCTGGTATAACCCTCCCTCCCCACTCCCATTTAAATAAACCCATTTTTATCCATTTCTCCCTTAGTAACACCTATTTCCTACTGTTCTTCTCTCTCAGGTTCTTTCCTTTCCTTTACCTCCCTGCTGTCCAAGAGCTCTAAGCAGGCAACTTCATGGTGCTGACCCAAGCTCCAGGATCCTTTTCTGGCACATCTCAGACTCAGAACTGAGGGGACCAGCAGCCTGTCAAACCTTGAGATGTAGGCAATAGCAGCCCCTACAGGAGGCTACTCCCTCCAGGTTGTAAAAGAGAAGCTGAAAACGTGATATCAACAGTAAGCACTCTACTCAGCCACATGCTTCAGAACATCAGGGGCCACAGCAGCAGAGCCCTGGATGCCATGCCACCCTTGGGGAGTCTGGGAGTGCCAGACCAACAAAGCTCTACCTAAAATGATGAGAATAGAAAGAAAACTTATCTGCATCAGAAATGAGATCAAGTATATCCTTAATGGATATACTTAATAATGGAAGATTCATGCCACAATAAATACACACAAATCTACAGCATTTCTATATACTAGAAATGGAGACACCAACACTGAATACCATTTATAACTGTCAAAAAGAAATATAACACAGCATCCCTGGACTTGTGTGCTGAATTAACAGGACTAATGAAAGAACCACAATCTACATATGGAGACATCTCATTAATGGACTGTAGTCCCATATGATGCAACTATTTGTAGCATTTTCCTCCAGATTCATCAACTATTCAGAAAGAGGGACCTTGATTTTCTACTACAGAGCCCCATAAGTTCTTATTGCTCGAGGTGGTTTTTCTGTTGATTCTGTCAGATTTTCCAGATATGCCATCTGCCTTTGTTTTGGCCATTTTTGTGGTGAAATGCACATAATGTAAACTTCAGTATCAGTGACCTCTAGTTCATTTGCAGTGTTGCATGTTTCCTCTTTTCTAATTCCAAAATATTCCTTCTGTGTCCATTAGCAGTCACTCCTTGATCTTACTTCCTAAGTCCCCTGGCAATCACCAGTCTGCCTTCTTCTCTGTAGATTTGTTTACTCAGGTCATATCATGTAAGTGGAACTATATGGTGGGTGGCTCTGTAATCTGGCTTATCTCATTCATAATAGTGTTTGCAAGGTTCTTCTGTGCTGTGGGTGTATCTATACCACTCCACTCCTTTTTGTGGCTGAATAATATTCCATTGTGTGGATAGACCAATTCATTTATTGTTAGTTGACAGATATGTGGACTATTTCCACCATTCAGCTGCTGAAAGTAATGCTGCTATGAATGTTCATGTACAAGTTTTCCTTGAAACACCGGTTTGTGGCTTAGGGGGCAATGCACCATAAAGTGCATTTTGAGGTGATATGGCAATTCTATGTTTAACGTATTGGCTATCCCCTAAGCTGTTACCCTCAGCACCTATACTATTTCACATTTTACCAGAACTTCTACAGTTTACCAGAGGGCTCCAGTTTCTCTATATCCATATCTACTCTTGCTATTTTCCATTTCTAGAAAGTATAGAAGTATAGCAGAGACCACTGTGGTGGTGTATACCTGAATCTTTAGCATTAGGAAACAGAGACAGGAGAATCGCTGCAAGTCTGAAGCCAGCTTTGTCTACATAGAATCGAGACTAGTCAAGAATCACAGGGCAACCATGTCAAATGACAAACAAAACAGTGACATCTTAGTGCATGTCAAGTACCAATCATTTCCCTAAAATCTAATGATGTGAGCATCTTACTGAAGACTGTTGGGTGGTTGAAATGCTAGTTAATCTTTTGCCCATATTATAATTTAGTCATGGAAGTTTTTAAAAATAGATTCCAGATACTAGATCCTTATTATATAGTACTGTTCATGGTGGCTTTCTCCCTTTCTATACTTTTCTTTTTCACTTTCTTATGTCATTTGAGGCACATGAAAGTTCATTTTGATTAAGTTTAATTCTTTTGTTTGTGTTTCAGATATCATATCTAAGACAGCATTGACAAATCAAGGTCATAAATATTCATTATGTGTTATTCTAAGCACTTAATTATGCTTTTTATTCATTTTGGATTAATTTTTGCATGTGATGTGAGGGAAGAGTCTGAGGTCATTCATTTGCGAGTAGATCTCTAGTTGTTCCAAAAATACTTCTCCAAAAAAGTATTATTTCCCTATTGAATCCTCTTGCACCCTGGTGAAAGTGCAACTTTACCATCTTGTTTCTTTGATCTAAATAAACCCATACCTCCAGAATAAGGTTATATAATAGTACTGGTAGTGTATGTTTTTATTTCAGTGAGAACATTGCCCCAGTAATCGTGGAAATATGATTCATATTAGATATATTTTAATAGTAAAAAAAGTTCATTTATCTAAATCAGTTTTATTTTAATAAATGTTTTAAAAATAGTTTTAGCCAGGCGTGGTGGCGCATGCCTTTAATCCCAGCACTTGGGAGGCAGAGGCAGGCGGATCTCCGTGAGTTCAAGGCCAGCCTGGTCTACATAGTGAGTTCCAGGACAGCTGGGGCTATAGGGAGACCCTGTCTCAAAAAAACCAAAAAAAAAAAGTTTTATAGCAATTTGAAGATGTCACACAATGTCTTCCTAGACTATTGATGAGATGCACTATGTTGATAGGCTTCCTGCTTCAGAACCACTGTGTTCCTTGGTCATTCTGCATCCTTATAGATCTTTGTTACCAAGGCCTGCTTCTGTGTTTTGTTTGTCTTGGTTGGTATTCACTAATGAAACTGGTACAGTCTTTCAGGCTTTGATATCTTCTTTTCCAATGCCCTTGCAGGTCTTAGGTGCAATTATCTGTAGTGTAAAACTTGTGCCTGTTCAGTAAAGTGGCCTGGCTTGTGGCTTTGGGTATGGGTTGGTGTTAGGATGAGGCAAATTTTCATGAGTAATTCTCTTTTTCTTGTAAAGTGGTCAACTTAGAATTTCCATTTCTTTCCTGGACCACTGGGTTAGCATTTTCTTAGAAGGTTGTATGTTTTGTCTAGGAGCTCCAGATGATGTGACTGGCATGGAACAGATCGTGGCTTGTAATTCTTTCGATTTCATATTCTGTAGTCATTGTCTCTTCATCATTTCTTATTTTCTATATTTGTGTCTTCTTGCATTGTCTTCAAAGCTTTTTCAAAGACTCGGTGTTTCAGTTTGTGGCCCTACCTTTCTCAGTCTCATTTATCCCAGCGTATTCTTTGTTCCTCCTCCTCCATTTCTTGGTTTACTTTGTTGTTTCTTCTTTGTTATTAATTAGATTTGTTCCTTGATGATTCCATACATGTGCATTCCATACAATGCACATTTTACTCTCATTCCCTACCCTTTCCCTTGCAGCTAGCAAGGGTAGGCCTCATGAGCCCTTCCACTTGCCACAGCAGACTGTTGGCCAGGTCAGTCTTGTGCAGGTCCAGTGCAAGACAGCCTCAGCTGCTGTGAATTGTTTCCCCTTTTATTAGTCAAATACCTTAACTCCCTTGCTCTCCTGCATATACCTCTCCTTCCCTACAAATCTCTTTCTCATATTCTGGTCTATTTATTTTGATTTGTGATCCACTGACTTTAACTTGGGTCATACGTGTGACCATGGTTCTGGAGCTATCCACTGGAGCCTAGTGGGTACACAGCTGAAGCAAGGACTACCAAAAATAATTCCACAAGGGTAGGCCTCATGAGCCCTTCCACTATCTACAGCAGACTGTTGACCAGGTCAGTCTTCTGCAGGCCCAGTGCAAGAAACCTAAGCGGTTGAGAGTTTTGAGAGTCAAATACTTTATTTATTTATTCTTCCAGGCTGTTTTGAGTGTTCCAAGCTGTGTTCTTAAAATGCTATCCTAAAATTTACATGAAACCAGAAATGCCTACGAGATGCAGTAACTTCTTCCTAAAGGGTGAAGGAAAATGAAGCTTGAGACAGCAACCTGCTGCCACATGGAATTGTGGCTTCTGAGAGCAATGAAAGGTCCAAGTCTTCTTGGAGCTGGGGGTGGACATGCGACTTATGTATGAGAGCCTCTGTTCTTTTGTATTTTTAAATTTCAGGGATGAAAGCCTTTTTCTATTATAATACTACAACAGAATATGAATATTTTCACAGATAAATGGAGCAAGATAAATTGATATAATTTTTTTTAAAAAAGATATCACACAGCATAAGGAATTAAAAAATATGAACACCAGGGCCGGAGAGATGGCTCAACAGTTAAGAACACTGACTGTTCTTGCAGAAGACCCAGGTTCAAATCCCAGCACCCACATGGCAGCTAACAACTGTTCCAGGGGATCTGACAGCCCCTTCTGTCCTCCATGGGCATTGTATGACACAGGTACACTTACCTACATGCAGGCTCATACACACAAAATAAAAATAATAATAAAAAAGAACACCTAAATAAAAACAAGAGCAGTCCCCACATTACAACAGCCATGATAGATATATTTAGGGAGTTAAATCTTAACTGTTAAAAATTAAATCAGTGATGGCTGTAAGGGCCTTTGTGGATGGGAAAAGATTTTCAAATAAGAATCTGCAACCCTGATCCATAGGTTAGGAAAAACAAACAAACAAAATAGAATCTACTGTGGACACAAAACAGCTATCACCTCAAAGGGGATAATAGCTAGCCTATTTTGGAGCCAAATATGTATGACCGTGGCCCAAGAACATGGATTCAGGCTGCCCCAAACACCATATTCCAAAGTGATGACAATTTCAAGAAGTTTTTATAGTTACAGAACAACGTCAGGGTACTTTTCAAGTCCATTGGTGAAACATGAGGGAGGTGGGTTACAACAAGTTGAGATGATGTCTGCTGTGTTTCAGGTGCTGTCTGATGACATTCTCAGCTTTGGGGCTAGTAGAAGCTAATGGTTGATTAAGTCAGTACATCCCAAAAGGTTTCACATGATAGTCACAATGATGTGAGGTCAGGTACAGAGATGAGCAATGAACAGCTATTAAAGGGGCTAAAGATAGCCCAAGATAATTTGGCTCTGGATCTATAACATTCCAACTCTACCATTACAAAATCCTAGTCAGTCTGCCAGCCTTGTAAAATCCTTACTAGAGATAGGACTTTTTTCTGGCAACCTCACACAATATCAGCATCAATCATTTCCATTCAGTGATGGCTGCTGTGGAAGGTTCACAAGCCTTCACCCCACCAGGGGGAGATGTTTATATTACCTGAGACAATAAAGATTATGTTTAAAATACACAGCGTTTCTGCAAAACATCAAGAAAAAGTCATAAAATCCAACAGAAAAAAATTGCAAATGGCATAGAAAGAGTGATGATCCGAGGACATCTGCATCTGAACCCCAGAATCACAAATGTAGTCAAGAGTTTGAAGTGAGATTATCCTGCAACATCCTATAGCCAATGCAATTACCAGGGTCTCCAAATAGGAGGCTGGTAAGACCACAGGCATGAAGATGGAAGCGAGCAGATGCTATGAGCCACAGCCAAGAATTCAACCTCAGAGGCTCTAAAAGGCAGGAAGAAGCCCCACAGCTCTACCCTTATCCCCACCCCCAAAGCCCAGGAGACCCTGTGCAATTGTGAGAGCAGCCACAGGAAGCCAGTCCAGGAAACACCAACACTGGGCATACAGAGAGCTTCTCTAGTCCCTGGAAAGAAGAGGAAGGCATTATTTAAGACAACAGGAAAAAACAAAAACAAAAAACCTCTAAGTTCTGAAAGCTGTGGAGAGACAAATCCTCCTGTCCATCTGCAAAGTGGTGGCCACTCAACTACAATAATGAAGCAGATTAAGATCCTTGCCCTTAGGGCACTAACACTTCACATGTATAGTTAAAAATAACTTTTAAGTATCACTAAAGGAGGACAGGTGCTCCCAAGGATCCTGGGAACAAATCAGTAAATAAGGAACAAGAAGGTGCCTTTAATCCCAGCCCTCGGGAGGCAGAAGTAGGCAGAGGTAGGCAGATCTCTGTGAACTGAGGCCAGCCTGGTTTACATAGTGACTTCCAGGTGAGTTAGGACTAGGGAGAAGCCATAAAAAAAATGAAAAAATAAAAAAGACAACCCAAGGAACAAGAGGGATCATAAACACCCACAGCCCAGAAAGCATCTCAGCCCAACCTGAGAGGAGATACCTGCCCTCTGGACCTTGACACGTTGGCTTGCAAGGGTACAGCACTGTGCCATCGGTTACCTCCAGGCCGATGAGAGTCTGCAGACCAAGTGTTCTTGCTGTCTATTTCAAGCAGTACTATGTCTTCTGTGATTCCATGCAGAATGGCCTTGGGTCCCTAAAATTCATGGTGCCACCACTGGAGCTGCCAACATCCCTGAATGTGCCCATATACCTGAGAACATGTATGTTGCTCACTGACATGAGGAAGCAACTATTCACATGGGAAGTAGCCCACACCTGGCATGTCCAGACATGGTTAATGGGACCCGGCAGCCTTCATTTCTTCAGAAAGCACGGCCATGAATATAGCCAGTATGAACTGAAAGTTCCCAGAAAAAGACCTATATCTTCAAATTAAACCTTCTACAAAGCTGATCAACTGAGCAGAACTCCAATGATTATGGAGAGATTGGAATATTGCAGGTCCAGAGCCTAATTACAGTTTATCTTGGACCATTTTTAGCCCCCTAACTAGCCATTCCTTATCCACCCCTGTGTCTAACCTAGCATCCTATAACTAAGAGATAAAAACCTTTTGGAATGTATTAACCTAAGAAAACCCTAACTTACACCAACCAAAAGGCTGAGTGTCATCAGATAGCAACTGAGGCCTATAGATAAGATCTCTGCTTTGTTGTTACCACCTATTTAAAGTTTCCACCAATATATTTGAAAAATGTGTGGATTTATGACTTTTTTGTTTCATTACTATAAGAACTTCACGAAACTGCTTCCATGTTCAAACATGGAATTTGGAGTGCCTTAAATCTATGTTCCCAGACCATGGTCACTCATATTTGGCTTCACAATAAACTTTTATCCCATTTTTAGGTGACATTGTGCTTTTGCATCGATACCTGACTTGAGCCAGGTCAGGCAACAAGTAGCCACAGCTACAGTGTAGAAGCAGTGAGATGTGGCAATCACAATGAAAATGACTGTGGGTCTGGAACAAGACTTCCAGTAGCTACACAATGTTTCTCAGGTCCTCAGTGACCTCAGTACCTTTGAGTGTGGACTCCTTTACTATCTACATAGCCCCTACTGAACCAAAAGAGTTTTTGTCTTTACATGAGTCTTTTGGGGGAAATCAGAAAGTCATAAAGTACTGTGCTTGTCTAATGTGAATTCTATTGAGAAATTGTCTCCCTAGTCTATGTCACATAAACATTCCATTTGAAGTCAAAAGGCCAATTCTTTCCCCATTTTCTGTCCCTGTTCCCTTGACAGGGACTCTGTGGACCCTGTAAGAGGCAATCCTGATGTTTTTCCAAGAAAATCTCAGGGGTCCTCCCCAGTACCTCCTGGGTCCCCTCATGATGGGCATGACTAGTCATGTAACACAGTCTAGCCAAGGCAGGAGCCACACCAGTCATCAAGGCCTGCCCACCTCCTCTGACAAAGCACCGTACAGTGGATCTGATCCACCAGGCATATGTTTCTCGCTGCCCCAGAAGAAGTCCAAGATGAAATCATGCACAGAAGAAATTGGTTTCCTGGTTTGCAGATGGCACCTTTTGGGGGCCAAAGGCAGTTTTAGTTTCTTTTTCTTTCCATAAGGACACCCCATCATGAAAGTCCCATCCCCATGACTTTATTCATCCCCTGAAAACCTCCCTAAGGCCCAACGCAATGTGCCATCTCATATACATACCACAAAAGAGTCTGGGGAAGATGTAAACATCCAGACCACAACTGTACGGTCATATCTGTCAGTCCTGACTGCTGGAGCATGTGAGAGTTCCACATCACAGTGGGAGAAGCCAATGAAGCAGACCACATCAACAAGAATCCTTGAGTGTGGGAGTCCCTTAGATTACTACTGCAAGGATGTAGCAAAGAAAGTGCTTAGCCCATCATAGGATAGAGGCCCCATAGAGGGAGCTGTTATGGTACATAGTATTATCACTCATAGAAACACAAGGTTACTTGTAATTTCATTTTAGGGTCCATGTCTTTGGTGATCTTATGTCTCTTTGGAACTACTGATCTCTACAGCATGTAGCCCATCAGGTCAAGGGCTGCTGAAAGGACATGTAAGCCTCCTGAAGAACTATGAGAAGGTGCAAATGTGGCACCCATGGAGCCCCAGAGTCTACTTCTAGTCAGTATACAGGTCCACATGGTCAGCACTGATTGCCTGAGACTGCTATGTCATTGAAAAAGACTGAACTCTCTGGAAGAGGACTATCATACTGTAAGGCATAGATGAACAGAAGCATTTATTGTACGAGAAACAAGAAAGGGAGAGGGATAATTTTTTTTACCTGAGTTTAAATAATTACTCTAAATATAGGTATCTGTTATTCCTTGGTCTACATACTACAACTTTAGTTGCTTTGGGGAGACAGACCTTGAACTCACTATGGAAAATAACATGAACTCAAGCAAAGAACCATATTGAAGGGCTGGGAATATAGCTTAGAGGTAGAGCACTTACCTGACATGTGTGAAACCCTAGGTTCAATCCTCAGCACTACAAGCACAGAGAGAGAGAGAGAGAGAGAGAGAGAGAGAGAGAGAGAGAGAGAGAGAGAGAGAGAATGTAAAATGCCTGTGAGCCTCTCTTGCCTTATGCCTAAGCTGGGACTCTTGTTGGAGCCTGAGCACTTGGGTTATGGTCCTTCTGGGATGAGTTAACGTCCTTCTGCTCAGGGCGCATCTCCAGAGGAGAAGTCCATGAAAACAATGAGCTTGATGCACACATAACCTGGAGGACTTTCTGTGTCCTGCCACATTCCACATTCTTGCATGGTAAAGCAGATGATCCAGGAAACATGAGCCTTTTGGAACCCAGGCCAAAGTGTCCTTGAGGGTTTTGTCTTGTTCTAGCAGATGACTCATATTCTGGAACTGCATGTTTAGAAGTGTAAAATGAAAAAGTTCACAGTAAATGTGGGCTGTAGGTCTCTTGAAAGAAGCTGCAAACAGCTGAAACCATCGTACATGTCCCTGCAGGAGTGTTGAAGGTCAGCTAGGTTGGTGATCTCTGTAGGTCATACTGCCCCATTGGCAGCAGCATCCACAACTGTAACTAAAAGTGCATCAAGAGAAGCCATAGGAGCAAGTCCAGCAATTCCAAGTCCCTGAACACTTAAGAGTGATATCTAGGACTCCCAGAGCCAATATTAGTTTTTCATGTTCAAGAGAAACCTTCCAACATCACAGGTGCCAGTAAAATCACCAGACCACAGGCTGCAGCCAGATGGCCCTGTAGGCCACCAAGACAAAGGAGGGACTGAGGGATGGCAGTGAGCTCCAGTGTGTAGGGTGTACCCTGATTTACTCAGGCCCTTGTATATAGACACAAGGAGGGCTTCAACGCCCTATCCCCACTGCATAAAGACCAACCAAAGTTTCAAGGAAATACCAACTGGAACTGTATGTGATAAAACCTGGCCATTTCCTGCCTCCATGGGAAGCACAGCACATGGAGTATGTGACAAAGCAATATATATATATATATATATATATATATATATATAATCACAAACAAGCATATGCATAGAGATACAGTGTAGCTTACTGATGGACATACATAAGTGTATAACAGACACACGTGCATGAACTATAGGAGGAAAAATGCTTCTTTTTCTTTCCTAGCATATAACTGAGAGTTCTGGTAAACAGAAACAGATTAGCATGAAATAAATAAACAAGTTTTTGTTAACATGCATACACAGCAGAACACCCAAAGCAATGAGTCACCTCTAGAGTAGATATGAGTTTGTCTCCATTTGCTGGAAGAGTCATGGGGATACAGGGAAGAGTGGGATTTAGTGAGGCCTTTCCTTCAAAAAGGGAGAGCCTTTCTAAACAAAAATGTTCTTGTGAAGTAGCAACGTTTCATAGCTGCTTTATCAGGCCTTTCCTGAAACATAGCATGTCAGAGTGTACATTTGGGGTACATATTTCCAAGCTCCTACAATCATATTTTGGGGTGATGTGTTTTGAGTCCAATATTACACACATACACACACACACACACACACACACCAACCCACTTGGGATGATTGTCATCAATTATTACAGGTCCTGTTTACCACAGAGGAAAGGGAACATATCCAAACAGAAGCCAGGAAATTAATTCCTGGCAATACTC
>NW_008335593.1:184501-193094 GCF_000622305.1 Nannospalax galili | reverse complement strand
GAGAGAGAGAGAGAGAGAGAGAGAGAGAGAGAGAGAGAGACTTGCAGACACTTCTGCAAATCATTCTCCTGGGCAATTGCAATCACATATCAGGGTACAGGAAGCTGACTTGTCACCATGCCACCCACTTGAACGCTCCACTGATATATTGACCTTGCTCTGAGGACACTTGCAGGGCGAGGGGGTGGAGGGGAAGAGTAACCATCAATAAGGCAGGGAAAACCATGGGGAGAAAATGGTGCTATTGGCACAGAGATAAAAGATGTGGAAGCCACAGGGTATGATTTTCCAAACTAGAAAAGTGGTTTCAGTTTCTTTGGTATTTAAAAAACAGTTCTTGAATGATGGTTATTTCTGATTATTCAGTCTACTTTATATGCCCCTGCAGATCTTTAAAAAATATTTATTGTGATGAAAATAACACATGGGAATATAGGGAATGAAATCTTTTCCTCACTTATTGTTGCGTTCATGGCTGAAGCCTCCACAGCTAAAGACAGATTAGTCAGAAGACCACAGGCAACTCTGATCTTGGGAGCCTCCACCAGGAAATGAGGACCTGGAGACATATAGGGGTACCTATATGTCTTATGCTTGAGTTTGAGGGAGAGTGGACAGTCCTACATAGAACAGATGGGACTAATCTACTGTCAGCCTGGGGGTGGAATAAGTCCATTGGTTCAGATCCTGTCTGTGGCACTGTGTTTGAACAAGGTTCTGCCTCAGGGGAGTAGGCAGGGAGAAGTAAGGGAAGGTCAGATATCCTGTCCTGCCTCTGGTTTGCTGCAACCAGTTGTGTCCTGGGCTAATTCCGTCTTCCCTGTGGGAGTCAGGCACTCTGCAACAGCAGTCCAGTGGCCACATAGACACCTGGAGTGTGGGAAGCGAGCACAGCCGAGCCAGCCAAAGATGGAGCCCTGGCTGGCTGCCAAACCTCGTGCTGTTTACTTCAACTCTTGGCTGATTGCCAAGGCTCGTGAATCCCGCTTGTTTACCCCAACTCTGAAGTATGGTGAGCCCCAAAACAGGTGCTGCCAGCCTGATGATCTTGCTACGTGCCTATGGGCTACACTCTGCCTGGCCGCTGCACGTGTGTGAGCCCTGATTGGTACTGGCTGGGGGGAGGGCTGTTGGAAACGCTATATAAAGAGCTGAAGTGTGTAATAGGAGACAGACAAAGGAGACAGAGACAGACAGAGGAGACAGAGACAGCATCATAGGAGACAGCATCATAGGAGACAGCATCATAGTGAAGAGAATATGAGAGAGAATAAAGGAAGAAAGAGAAACAGAAGCTTGAACCTCACCTTGGTGTCTGTGTCATTTTTCCTCGGCTCTGCTGGACAGAGTCGTGGCTCGCGACACTGGAGCAATCAGTTTCAGTGGCCAGAGCTTTGTCTATCGCTGATTTTTGCACTGTTTCCAACTTAGGACCAATCAAAGAAAGTCAAACTCTTTCATTCACCCATACTGAGGTCCTTCCAATAAGGCCTCATCCCAGAGGATAGTTCTGGCTAGGCTACCAGAAACCTTATCCCCTCTTAAGCCATCAGCTCAGGGCACAGTCCTCTCTAGGCCACTATGAGCCACACCTTCTCTGAAGCCCCCACCCCAGCTGGCTGCAGGAGTCTGTTCAATATCAGTCATGGTGTTTCCTTCTTCTGGGACCTTGTTCATTTCCACAGTCTGATACACATAACTAAACTAGATATGAAAGTGTGGCATAACTCAGATAGGTAAGGTAAAGGCAGTAAATGGAGAGGAACATAACTGTAAATAGCAGCTCTTCCATGGTGGCCCTTCAGCCTCCTAGGGTATACTGACAGCTTCTTTTTTCAATTGAAAGAAAAAAAGGACGTCACATCAAAGACTCCATTCTGCCTGGAGAAAAAGGACTGTATCTAAGTACTTCTAACCTACTCCTGTACTACAAAATGTAAGGAAACGACCTTTTAGATTTACATGTGCCAAATTCATTTGAGAACTCATCCATGCAGACTTCAAAAATGTTGGCTGGTACTCATCTTCCACTGCACTGACAATAGTTTACCCCAAGTAACCAAACATTTCTCTCACTTGTTTCTTAAACCCATTTATAATTAGATATTTGTTTCTCATATTTAATATTTTATTTGGTATATTCCTAAGTGATAAAATAATGCTAATCTTGGGGCTGGAGAGATGGCTCAGTGGTTAAAAACACTGGTTGTTCTTGCAGAAGACCCGGGTTTGAATCCCAGCACCCACAACAACTATCAGTAACTCCAGTTCCAGGGGATCTGACAGCCTCTTCTGTCCTCACAGGCATTGCATGACATGGGTGCACCTACCTACATTCAGGCAATACACTCATACACATAAAATAAAAATAATTAATAAAATATTTTTTAAAATGCTAATCTTGGTTTTAATGGAGTTGTAAATGAGGATATTATTTTCTATCATTAATCATGGTTTTGTTATGATTATTTACTTACCCAGAGCCCCTATCTTACTTGAAACTACTTTTCCTGTTTAAAAGATTGAAATGTTTTTGTTCTTTGTTTAATATATATATTTCTCATTAGTCAGTATAATTTGGACTTTAAAATATAGTTTTTAAATTGTCTATTAAGATATGTATCTACACACATACATATGTGTAACCCAATCAATTAGATTAACAAAGTAGCTTTAACCCTATTTATTCTAATTAGACATACCCAAAAATTTGGGTTTACTCTTCTTATCCAAATTATGCAAAAGATATAAATATATAATAACCTGAAGTATTTATGTTTCTTGATTAGATGAATACTTAAGGTTTCCTATATAGTACAATTAGCCAGGATTAAAAAATTAATTTAAAAATATTCATATTTACTAATAAAAGAAAATGGACAATACTATAGTGAATACTTCTAGAGTTCAGTTTCCATTTCTAATCATTAAAATAAAAAGTAAGATTTGGTTATGGCTACAAGGCCAATAAAATTCTGGTTTCTAACAGGTCATTTCTTTTTTCTAGCAAATGCTATTACTATTTGGTACATGAATGAAGACTTTCTTATTTAAAGAAAGTTTAAAGAGGAGATCCTAATGGACAGCCTGAGAGGGTGGTTCAGACCTCCATCAGGGTAGCTACTCAGAGCTCAGCAGACTGCCAGAGAGTTTGGGGTTCTGGCCTCCCTCTGGCCTCCAACTACCAGAGAGGCCTGAGAACCCAGGAGACAGCCTGACAGCCATCCCCCCACCATCCTGCCTCTACCTGGTGGTAAGCTTCCCCTAATTGTGCCATACCATCCCCTACCTGGGATTTTGTGAGGCCTCTCCCAAGGCCCCAGGGAAGATCTGGCTTTGGTAGGGTAAGGCTGAGATCCTAGGGGACAGCCTGAGAGGGTGGTTCAGACCTCCATCGGGATAGCTGCTTAGAGCTCAGCAGACTGTCAGAGAGCATGGGGTTCTGGCCTCCCTCTGGCCTCCAACTACCAGAGGACCTGAGAACCCAAGGGACAGCCTGACAGCCCCCGCCCCCCACCATCCTGCCTCCATGTGGTAGTGAGCTTCCCCTAATTCCACCATACCATTCCCCTACCTGGGATTTTGTGAGGCCCGTCCCAAGGCCCCAGGGCAGATCTGACTTTGGTAGGCTAAAGCTGGGATCACAGCAGACCACCAGAGAGTGCCAAGTTCTGGCCCCCCTCTGGCTTCCCTCTGCCATAGGGTTTACAACACACAGGACTGCCCAAGAGACCCTGGATCCTGCCTCCATGTGTGAAGGAAGTCTGCATGTACCGGACTGGAACCTGAATTGGGCTTCTGTGGGTACCCCTGAATAGCTGATCTGAAGCCATCAGTTACTTCCAAAATAAACCTGAAAGAACCTGAACCCTGTACCAACCAGGTTTACATAACCAATAAAGAAAGGATCTAGGCACCCTGATAATACAAACAGAAGCATACTTCAACTTAATTCTCATATCAGAATCATAAACAATAAAAGCAATTCACATGCCAAAACCACAACGAAAGAATAACAAAATGGAAAGCCAAAACAATATGTCCCCAGAAAAGCCCACCAATCCTGTAGTAGAGTTCTACAAAGAGAACCCCCTAGGGATAATTAAAAGAACAATTATAAACACAATCAAGGTATTCAACAAATTTAAAGAACGCATGAACAAACAAGGAGCTAAAAGAAGATAGGGATAAACTTCTGAATGAGTTCACAAAACAAAAACATTAAAGAAAACTCAGGCAGAAATGAAGAAGGAAGTGCAAAACTCAGTAAGTTAACTTGAAACAACAGGGGAAAGCCTTACCTCTAGAATGAATGAAATGGAAAACAGAATATCAACACTGGAAGACAAAAGTTAAAGAATTGGACCACTCAAGCAAAGAGTATGAGGGAAATTGGAAAGTCCATGATAAATTTTAAAACAATACGAACAGATCATGGATGCTCTGGGATACCATGAAAAGACCTAATCTTTGTATTAGGGCATAGAAGAAGGAGAAGACCACCACAGAAAACACAGAATGTTATCAGTAAAACCACAGAAGGAATTTCAAATCTAGAGAAAGAGATGTCCATCAAGGTACAAGAGGCCTACAGAACACCAAATAGACAGGATCAGAAAAGAAACTCCCCACGACATATCACAGCAAAAACACTAAGTGTACAGAACAAAGAGAGAATACTGAAAGCTGCAAAAGAAAAACAAGTCACATACAAAGGAAAGCCCATCAGAATTACAGCTGACTTATCAATGCAAACTATGAAAGCCAGAAGAGCCTAGAACAAGGTATTTCCAGTTCTACATGACAATAGATGCCAGCCCAGAATACTATATCCAGCAAAAATGTCTATTATGAGAGGGAAAGAAAAATTTTCCATGACATGAATAACCTGAAAGAATACATGTTCACAAAACCAGCCCTTCAAAGAATCCTTGAAGCAATACAGACAGCAGAGAAAGAAATAACTGTATCCCAGGGGCAACAAAAGAAAATAAAGATATAATCTAAGAAACACAAAATTACACAAACAGGGAATCAAAATGACAGCAACCAACACACATCTTTCAATAATAACCTTAAATATCAATGGACTGAATTCCCCTGTCAAAAGACACAGGCTAAGTGAATGGATTAAGAAACAAAATCCATCTCTTTTCTGTCTGCAAGAAACCCATCTCACTTTCAAGGAGAGGAACTATGTTAAGGTAAAAGGATGGAAAAGAATATTCCAAGCAAATGGCACTAAGAAACAAGCAGGGGTTGCAATTCTAATATCTGACAAAATAGACTTCAAAGTAAAACTAATCAGAAGAGATAAGGAGGGTCACTTCATTCTGATCAAAGGAGCAATTTACCAAGAAGATATTACCGTCCTTAACATATATGCACCAAATTCTGGTGCACCCAAATTCATAAAAACAACACTACAGGACTTTAAGACACAGATTAACCCCAACTCAGTAATAGTAGGGGACTTCAATGCCCCACTGTCTCCATTAGATAGGTCAACTGGACAAAGAATAAACAGAGAGACATCTGAATTAGATGATATCATACATCAAATGGACCTAACATCTTCGATTATTCCACCCAAACACCAAAGAATACACTTTCTACTAGCACCTCATGGAACTTTTTCAAAAATTGACCACCTACTGGGCCATAAAACAAACCCTAACAAATACAAAAATATTGAAATAATTCCATGCATTCTATCGGACCACAAAGCAATAAGGCTCAAAATCAACACTGGACGAAGCTCTAGTCACTACACGAACGCATAGAGATTGAACAACACACTCCTAAAAGATGAGTGGGTCAAAGGAGAAATTAAGAAAGAAATAAAAGAATTCCTGGAATTCAACGAAAATGAAATACAACACAGTGCAACCTCTGGGACACATTAAAAGCAGTCCTAAGAGGGAAGATAGGGAAGTTTATACCTCTAAGAGCCTACATTAAAAAAACTTAGAAATAGCCCAAATAAATGACTTAACACTGCAACTCAAGACCCTGGAAAAGCAAGAACAAATGAAACCCAAACCCCGCAGAAGAGAAGAAATAACAAAAATTAGAGCAAAAATTAATGAAATAGAAACAAAGAAAACAATACAAATTATCAATGAATATAAGAGCTGGTACTTTGAAAAGCTAAACAAGATAGACAGACACTTAGCCCAGTTAACCAAGAGCAAATCGAAATCAACAAAATCAGAGATGAAAGGGGAAACATCACAACAGACACCCAAAAGATCCAAACCATTATAAGGGAATATTTTAAAAACCTATACATTACTAAATCTGAAAGTCTAAAATAAATGGATGAATATCTGAAATCATGGGAACCTCCAAAGTTAAACCAAGAAGATGTCAACAGTTTAAACAGACCCATAACATATACGGAAATTGAAACAGTAATAGAAAGCCTCCCAACTAAAAACCATGCAGGCTCAGATGGATTTACAGCAGAATTCTAGCAGACATTTAAAGAAGACCTCCAACCAATACTACTTAAATTATTCAAAATGATAGAAACAGAGGGATAACTCCGAAATTCCTTCTCTGAAGCCAGCATCACTCTAATACCCAAACTGAGTAAAGACACAACGAAAAAAGAAAACTATAGACCCATATCCTTAATGAACATAGATGCAAAAATTCTCAAGAAAATACTTGCAAACCGTATACAGACACACATCAGAAAGATCATTCACCATGATCAAGCAGGCTTTATCCAGAGATGCAGGGATGGTTCAATACACACAAGTCAAGAAACATCATTAATCATATAAATGGACTCAAAGACAAAAACCACATTGTCATCTCAATAGAGGCAGAAAAGGCTTTTGACAAAATTCAGCATACATTTATGTTCAAAGTCCTAGAGGGAATTGGACGGGAGGGAACGTACCTCAACATAATTAAAACCATATATAACAAACCCACAGCCAACATCATTCTAAATGGAGAAAAACTGGAAGCATACCCATTAAAATCAGGGACTAGACAAGGATGTCCACTCTCTCCACTCCTTTTCAACATAGAGCTTGAAACTCTTGCTAGAGCAATAAAACAGGAGAAGGAAATTAAAGGAGTACTAATTGGAAAAGAAGAGGTAAAACTATCACTTTTTGCAGATGATATGATATTATACCTAAGAGATCCTAAAAGCTCCACCAGAAAACTCCTAGAACTGATCAACACTTTCAGTATAGTGGCAGGTTATAAAATCAGTCTTCAAAAATCAGTAGCCTTTCTATATACCAATAACAAGCAATTGGAGAAAGAATACAGGGAAATGTTCCCTTCACGATTGCTGAAAAAAATTAAAATATCTTGAAATAAATCTAATCAAAGACACCAAAGACCTCTACAATGAAAATTTTAAATCATTAAACAAAGAGATTGAGGAAGACACCAGGAGATGGAAGGACTTCCCATGTTCATGGATTGGAAGAATTAATATTGTGAAAATGACCATCCTACTAAAAGCAATATATAGATTCAATGCAATCCCAATCAAAATCCCCATGACACACTTCACAGAATTAGAAAAAAAAATCCTTAAATTCATATGGCAGCACAAAAGACCCCACATAGCCAAAGCAACCCTGAGCACAAAGAGCAACGCTGGGGGAATTACTATACCAGATCTCAAAGTATACTACAGAGCCATAATTATAAAAACAGCATGGTACTGACACAAAAACAGACACATAGATCAATGGAACATCATTGAAGATCCACACCAGAGTACACGCAATTTTCAGTCACCTGATATTTGACAAAGGTGCCGAGAACACACAATGGAGGAAAGGCAGCATCTTCAACAACTGGTGCTGGTGAAACTGGATCTCCACCTGTAGAAGAATGAAATTAGATCCTTACCTTTTACCTTGCACAAAAGTCAGCTCCAAATGGATCAAAGACCTCAGTGTGAAACTGGAAACCCTGAAACTATTAGAAGACTATATTGGCAGTAACTTACAGGATATAGGTGTAGGAAAGGATTTTCTAAATCAGACAGAAGTTGCTCAGGAATTAAGGTCAACAATCAACAGGTGGACCTCATTAAACTAAAAAGCTTCTGTACAGCAAAAGAAACAATCAAAAAAGTGAAGAGAAAACCCACAGAATGGGAAAAAATCTTCACCAGTGATACATCTGACAGAGGTTTAACATCCAGACTATATAAAGAACTCAAAAAACCAAAGAATCAAGAAAGCAAATGACCCAATTAAAAGATGGGCTAAAGATCTAAACAGAGTTCTCAAAGGAATTAAAAAGATGGTTAAGAAACATCTCAAAAAGTGTTCAACATCGTTAGTAATTAGGGAGATGCAAATTAAAACCACCCTAAGGTATCACCTTACCCCAATCTGACTGGCTAAGATCAAGAAAACAAATGATGCCAAATGCTGGCGAGGATGTGGAGAAAGGGGAACACTCATTCACTGCTGGTGGGATTGCAAACTCGTGCAGCCTCCCAAAGGACTCATTCTACAGTAGAGACACTTGTACAACCATGTTCGTTACTGCTCTTTTCACAGTAGCTAAGAGATGGAAGCAACCTAAGTGTCCCTCAACTGATGAG
>NW_008335593.1:177099-183808 GCF_000622305.1 Nannospalax galili | reverse complement strand
AGGGGTACTCCAGTTGCCTCACCCTGCGTCCCTGTTCAGCATGGAAGAAGCCAGAGCGGTCTGTGTCCCTATTACCTATTGGCAATTTGGGTAACCCCTTCAGAGGATGGTGTGATAAAACTAGGAGGTAGGAATTGGCTAGGCCGTTAGGGTAAAAAGACCCCAAAGAAATGTAGCTAGTTTCTTGGCTAAAAGTCAAAATGTCCTTGGGCCTGTTAGCAACATACTCTGTTCCAAGGCCAAAAATTGTCAAAAGTATTTGGGAGCTTGTGTCTAATCCTAAAAGATTTTAGGGTTACCGCTTCAGAGGGAGGAATGTTGGAGGGGAGGGAGTAGGCATGGATTTGGTCAAAACACCTTATGTGCTATGTATGAAATTGTCAATAAATTTTTTGTAAAATTTTTTTTAAAAAAGGAAAGTTTAAAGAAATACTATATTACTATGTAATTTCTTCTACAGTATGATTTTCATTTACTTTCCCAAACCTAATCTGATGTGTTATCAATATCATAAGAGTAATCAAATAAGTATCCACAGACAATGATAGTTTAGATCTTAACTATCAGTCTTTCCTTGAGTTAGAGTTAGTCACTCCACATGAGGTCATAGCTATGAAATCAAACTAGTCAAAAACCAAAATTAAAATACTCAAAATATAAATAAGATAGTTCATAGAATACAAATAACTGCAAATATATATATCTTTGTGAATTCGAGGCCAGCCTGGTCTACACAGTGAGTTCCAGGCCAGCTGGGGCTAAAGGGAAACCTGTCTCAAAAAGACAAAATAAATATATACATATATGTGAATTTTGATGGTTTAAAGGGCATGTTCCCTTCAGCTGTTACCTTCACTCTGTTAGGCAAACTGATGTTCTTGATTATTTTAGTTTTAAGAATAATAATACCATTATGCGTCACATGTAAATGTTATATCATATACACAGGACAAAAGAAAAAGAAGTCATATGAAGACCATGATGGCTAATGGCTAATACTTTTGAGATGATCCAAAGTTTCTTCTTTATTGGTTTTACCAGCTACTCGTCTCTCCTGAAGACTGCTCTTCCTGGCTGCTACTCAGCCTCATCCACATCAGATCCTAGGAAGTATTTCCTAGCAATGTGGGACAATAATAATATTTATAGAAGTAAATCAGTTTGACACTTTGGAGGCAAAAATCTACTGGGATTTTTGTTTGTTTTGTTATGATTTTTGTTTTTGTTGTGTTGGAGCTCAAACCCAGGCCCTCGTACATGTTAGGCAACTGCTGCAACACCAAGCTATAGCCCCAGTCCCAAAGCTAAAAGAAACATTTAAGTTGCCACAGAAGCTCCTATTTGAAAAATAAAAGAAACAGATTTTAGAGGCGCTAGAAGAGCCTCTAAACCCAGAAAGTGGCTGTAGTCTGCTTAGATAAGAAAACAACAGGGGCTGGAAGATGGCTCAGCAGTTAAAAACATTGAATGTTCTTGCAGAAGACCCAGGTTCAAATCCCAGCACCCACATTGCAGCTGACAACTGTCTCTCTCCATAACTCCAGTTCCAGGGGATCCGACAGCCTCTTCTGTCCTCCACGGGCATTGCATGATATGGGTGCACTTACCTACATGCAGGCAATACATGCATACACATAAAAATAATAAATAAAATGTTAAAAAAAGAAAACAGGTCAGCAGAGAACCCTTGCCCTCATATACAATTCTTGAATGTTGCTTTTCCCTTGTCAAGATTTCTGTTGATATGGAAAATGAATTCCCTAGTCTCCCCCCTTTTTTTGCTTTCCTCCTTCCTCCCTCTCTCCCCCCTCCATCCCTCCCTCCCTTTTTTCCTTCCTCCATTCCCCCACCTTCCTTTCCTCCCTTTCAGACATATCTGGAGAGTCTGGAGATCAAAGGTCTTAGTAATAATTGCATTTTTGTTCAACTTTGTGAACTTACTGACTTACTTGTCCCCAGAGAACACACTTCATTTGACCAAAGGAGGAGGGGAGTTGGGGCACACTGATGTTCCTCTGTTTTAGAAAGTCAAAGCAGCCCTGGGTGTTTGCTTCTGCCAGTCCAGTGTCTGCTATCAGCAGGTGCATGTCACTAGCAGGATTTTTGAGCAGCTATGAGTTTCTACTTTCCACTCTTAACCTCTTCATTGTACTTTTATTACTATTTATTTTTATTTTATGTGTATAAGTGTTTTGCCTGCATGTATGCAAGTGCACATGTGTTGTACAATGCCTTTGGAGGCCAGAAGAGGGCATTGGATCCCCTGGAACTGGAGTTACAACACAGTTGTTAGCTGCCAAGTGGGTGTTGGGAACTGTAACTGGGTCCTCTGCAAAAGCAGCCAGTGCTCTTAACAGCTGAGTCACCTCTCTAGTCCTGATTTAAATGTCTTTATTTCCTTCAATAATCAATGAAGAGGGGCTGCAAGATGGTTCAGCAGTTAAGAGCACTGACTGCTCTTGCAGAGGATCCAGGTTCAGTTCCCAACACACATGGCAGCTAACAACCAGCTCTAACTCCAGTTCCAAGGAATCCAAAACCCTCTTCCAGCCTCCACAGGCATTGCATGCTTGCAGGACATTTGTATACATGCAGACAAAACACATACACATAAAAATTTAATTAATTTTTAAATTTTTTAAAAACATTTTTAGAAGAAGCATTTCATTACAGCTTTAACATACTCAATAACAGTTTCCAGAGCAAAGATACATCTCTTTCAAAAGTGGCTATAAAATTTTTAGGTTTGCTGTTGAATTAATACAGTTATACAATATTGAACTCAGTGTAAGCCCTGTAAGACATAAAATTGAATGAGTTTTTAACCTTTAAAAAAGATCTCCATTTCATTTTAAAACATACTGTTTCTTATGGAAAGATTCATTATTTTTGCTAGTAACACTGAGATGTTGGCACATGTGTCTCTAATCTGTATTATTTGATTATTACTAGTCATAATTTGTTGCACTCGTATCCTTGGCACCTGTGTATGTCTATAAAGTCATCGGTTAGATTTCAATGGTAAAACTAAATGACTATAAAACTATTTAAATATTTATTTTATAACTAGCTTCTAATTTTCAAGGCTTTACAAGATGCTTCTAGTGAGACACTAGCTTTTGGTTGTTTGCTTATAAAGTATCTTGGGGATTGATGTTTTGATATTTTTTTCAATTCTCCTGCCATACATAGGCATATAAACTTAGGTATTGACTAAACAATCTTAGTTTAAACCATTTTAGCCTTGCCCTTAGTTCCAGAAACTGGGCCTAAAGGAAATGCAGTTTTCTCTCAAACATCTACAAAGAAGCTCCGTGTCTAAGTCATAGTGAAGTTACTACGTAACGTGGCAAACTGCTTACCTGCAGGAAACCTGCATGTTTGTGATCACATTGGTGCTGCTCCTGTATCTGGCTCCAGTTATGTGGCTGCTTCTCTTTAAAGTGGCTCCACCTTAAATCCCAACCACACAATGGAATCATCAGGAACTCATGATCATTGCTGCCAATCTCATTTCAGAAAGACCACCCATCGCATAATAAGTGTCTTGTGCTCTGCCAAATCATGAAGAATAATTTCACCTTTGGCTTGATAATCAAAATCCCTCACCAACAGCTACTTCAGTTCCTGAAGGGTACAGTTGTCCATGTGTCCTAAGTTGGATGATCTGGGTGTAAGCAGGTGATAGCCTGATCATCAGACTTTCTGTTAGCCAGCGACCTCATTAACTTTTGATACTGGAGAAGGTAGATGACAACCTACAACAATGCTTCAGAGCCACCAGGAGCTTGTTCAGACAGACTGGTACCCCCTGAAGTCTTGATACATGGACATCAGGGGTCCAGTTCTATCAACAAAATACCTGGAGCCATCCCAGCCACTTGCCCTGAATTACTGTTATGGGAATAGGCCTTCGTGTTAAAGGACCATTTGTTTTAATAAACGAACTGAAAAATGGATACCAAATAATCTACTAGACCTATAATCATGGTGACTTTTCTAAACCCAAGTTCTAAACATAGACATGACAAGCATGCTTGTCTGGGGGGACCCCTGAACTTAGGGTGACTGACAGTCAACTATCTGGCTAAGCTTAGATGGGTAAATACGACCATTGGGGTAGGAAGTTTCCTTGACACTCTGTGACTATGCATGTTATCACCAATATCACAAACAGAAGCAAACGAAAGATCTCCTTCCTCCTCCTCCTTCTCCTCCTCTTCCTCCTCCTCCTCCTCCTCCTCCTCCTCCTTCTCCTTGTTCTCCTCCTCCTCTTCTTCTTCTACTTCTTCTTCGAGTTTTAAAATATTCCTTAGAATATTAACTGACTTCAGTGAAGTCACCAAAGGCATTTCTAGCTGGTCAGTGTCTGTAGATAGAAAAGTCCTTTCAACTGCATTATAGAATTTTCCATTTATCTTATACCTTTGGGGCCTCCAGGGACATTACACTTTCTTTAGACTATGCCTCTGAGTGTTCAGTACCCCAAGTTTCTTCTTCAGATAAAACAGAATGAGTAGGGGGTGGTAGGGCCCCACGTGGGCCCTGACTTGATCCTTGTGCTGGCACTTGCCCTGGACTCCTTTCTGGTTTTTTTTTTGCTACGACAAAATACTTGACAAAAGCAACTGGAAGGGTTTATGTGGTTCACACCTTGAAGGTCTAGTCTGTCAGAACAGAAGGCAAGGCAGGAAGAGCAGATGGCAGCTGGTCATACTATAGCTGCCACCAGGAAGAAAACAGTCATGCGTGCAGACACTCAGCTCACATTCTCCTTTTCATTCAGTCCAGCAGTAAGGGTGGATCTTCCCACATCAATTAATCTAATCTAAAAAACCTCATAGACATGCCCGGAGATTTGTCTTCAAGGTGACTCTAGATTCTATCAAGTTGACAATATAAGCCACTACACCTTTCTTCCTGACGACACCATGCTCAAAACCATTCTTATTAGGCTGCAGAAGCCTCATTAGAGTGGTGCCTTCCAGGGCCTTCTGGGAAGGGACTCAGTTTCTGCTATTGCAGACTCTCTTGCCCTCTCCTTAACCCACTTTCAACACAGCACCTGAAGTGACTGTCTAATGTTCCATTGGCCAAATAAGGTGCTGGGCTCTCAGAAACATTTGTTTCCTCAGAACGAGGATAAAATAACAGACATGTTTTGTGGATTTTTAAAAAATTATATTGTTGCTTTTACCTCCCTGGGCTGCACAGCCTCTGGGCGTCCTGGTGCCAGCACCTTTCCTGGTCCCCAGGAGCCCTCTGAGCCTGGTCCCACCCTCATCTCCCTTTGCTTCCTTGGTTGCACAGCCTCTGGTGTCCTGGTCCCAGCACCTTTCCTGGATAAGTCCAGCATGCCCACTGTGCCTCTTTTACCCTCCCAGCTCCCCAGTCCCATCTCTCCTAGCCTGGGTACAGGCCCATTTCTTGTCTTGGCATCCGAGACACCTAGTGCTAACCTCTTGGCCCAGAGCCACCACTACTTCCTGATCCTTTGCATCTGGACCAACCCAGTTCCTCCCTGCAGTCACCAGGAACCCTCTGGGACTGGTCCCACACACACCTCCCTTTACTTCCCTGGGCTGCACAGCCTCCAGTGTCCTGGTGCCAGCACCTTCCCTGGGTAAGTCCAGCGTACCCACCACACCTTGCCTCCCCAGCCTCTTTCACCCTCCCAGTTCCCTGGTCCCATCTCTCCTCCTAGCCTGGGCACAGGACCATTTCTTGTCTTGGCACCCCAAACACTGGGGCTAACCTGGTCCCACCCTCACCTCCCTTTACTTCCCTGGGTGGGACAGCCACCAGCTTCCTGAGACCAGCATGTATCCTGGGCTCTTCTCCCAGGCCAGCCCATCCCCCAAATTCTGAGGGCAGCATATTTCCTGGAGGGACCCAGACCTTAGGAGAAAGCCTGAGAGCATCTGAACCTCATCTCACTTGGGCCTCTGTGGGAACTCCTGAAGACAAAAGCAATTAGGTCACTCCAATATAGAAAGCAGTCCTTGGAGGGAAGTTTATAGCTCTAAATGCCTACATTAAAAACTCAGAAAGAACACAAATAAATGACTTAACATTGCAAATCAAGACATTTGAAAAGCAACAACAAATGAAGCCCAAACCCAGCAGAGAAGAAGAAATAACAAAAATCAGATCAGAAATTAATTAAATAGAAACAAAGAAAGCAATACAAGCAATCCAAGAGCTGGTTCTGTGAGAAGATAAACAAGATTGACAGACCACTAGCCAAGTTAACCAAAAGAAAAAAGAGCACCTCCAAATCAACAAAATCAGAGATGAAAGGGGAAACATCACAACTGACACCAAAGAGATCCAGAACATTATAAGGAAATACTTTAAAAACCTATATGCTACTGAATTTGAAATCTTAAAAGAAATGGATGGGTACCTAAAAGCATGGAAACCACCAAAATTAAACTAAGAAGAGATTAACGCTATTAAACTTTAAAACCTAGAAGAAATGGATGAATGAATATCTAAATTCATGGGAACCACCAAAGCTAAACCAAGAAGAGATTAACAGCTTAAACAGACCCATAACACATAAGGAAATTGAAATAGTAATACAAAACCTCCCGAAGGACCAGATGGATTTACAGCAGAATTCTACCACATATTTGAAGAGGATCTACATCCAATACTACTTAAGCTATTCAAAAAGATAGAAACAGAGGGAGAACTCCCAAATTCC
>NW_008335593.1:175641-176776 GCF_000622305.1 Nannospalax galili | reverse complement strand
CCTAGAGGGAATTGGACTGGAGGGAACATACCTCAACATAATTAAAGCCATATATAACAAACCCACAGCCAACATCATTCTAAATAGAGAAAAACTGGAAGAATTCCCATTGAAATCAGGAACCAGACAAGGCTGTCCACTATCTTCACTCTTCTTTGCCGTAGTGCTTGAAACTCTTGCAAGAGCAATAAGACAAGAAAAGGAAATGAAAGGAGTAATAATTGGAAAAGAGGAGATCAAATTATCCCTTTTTGCAGACGATATGATATTATATGTAAGAGATGCCAAAAATTCCACCAGAAAACTCCTAGAAATTATTAACACATTCAGTAAAGAGGCAGGTTACAAAATTAATGTACAAAAGTCTGTAGCCTTTCTATGTACCAATAACAACCAGTCAAAGGAAGAGTACATGGAAACAGTCCCTTTCACAATAACTGCAAAAAAAAAAAATCTCGGAATAAACCTGACTAAAGACATTAAAAACCTCTACAATGACAATTTTAAATCCTTAAAGAAAGAGATTTAGGAAGACATCAGAAAATGGAAGGACCTCCCATGCTCATGGATTGGAAGAATTAATATTGTGAAAATGACCATCCTACCAAAAGTCATTTATAGATTCGATGCAATGCCAATCAAAATCCCCATGACATTTTTCACAGAATTGGAAAAAAAACATCCTAAGATTCATATGGAAGCACAAAAGACCTCAGATAGCCAAAGCAACCCTGGCCACTAAGAGCAATGCTGGGGGGATTACTGTACCAGATTTTAAAGTATATTACAGAGCTATAGTTATAAAAACAACATGGTACTGGCAAAAAATAGACCCATAGACCAATGGAATAAAATTAAAGACACAAATACGAGTACATGCAATTTTAGCTACCTGATATTTGATCAAAGGGCCAAGAACATTCGCTGGAGCAAAGACAGCATGTTCAGCAAGTGGTGCTGTCAAAACTGGATCTCCACCTGTAGAAGAATGAAAATAAATCCCTATCTTTCACCCTGCACAAAAGTCAACTCCAAATGGATCAAGCCCTCAATGTGAAGCTTGAAACTCTGAAACTGTTAGAAGAGAACATTGGCAAAAACCTACAAGATATAGGTGTAGGAAAGGATTTTCTAA
>NW_008335593.1:165357-175495 GCF_000622305.1 Nannospalax galili | reverse complement strand
AGAGGTTTAATATCCAGAATATATAACAAACTCAAAAAACAGAGAATCAAGACAAGAAGTAACCCAATTAAAAGATGGGATAATGAGCTGAACAGAGAGTTCTCAAAAGAAGAAGTAAAATATCTATGAAACATTTTAAAAGATGTTCAACATCACTAATAATTAGGGAAATGCAAATTAAAAACACTTTAAGATTTCATCTTACCCAAGTCAGACTGGCTAAGATCAAGAGAACAAATGATACCAAATGTTGGAGAGGATGTGGGGAAAGGGGAACACTCATCCACTGCTGGTAGGGCTTCAAACTTGTTCAACCCCTATGGAAAGCAGTGCGGAGAACTCTTTAAAAACTACAAAGGAACCTACCATTTGACCCAGTTAACTGTAACTCCTTGGCATATACCCAAAGAACTCATCCTATTGTAGAGACACTTGTACATCCATGTTTCTTGCTACTCTTTTCACAATAGCTAAGAGATGGAAGCAACATAAGTGTCCCTCAATTGACAAGTGGATAATGAAAATGTGGTTCATTTATACAATGGAGTTTTACTCAGCAGTAAAGAAAGATGAAATCATGAAATTTGCAGGTAAATGGATGGAACTAGAAACTGTTATACTAAGTGAAGTAACAGACTCAGAAAACAAATAACATATGTTTTCCCTCATATGTGGATCCTAGCACCAAATCCTCATAAATGAGTGTATATCCAAACATAACTAAAGGAACCAGGATAATGGAAAGAAACCAGGGAGGTAAAGGAAAAGAAAAAATCTGAAAGAGAAGAACGGTAGGAAACAGGTGTTAATAAGGGAGGTATGGATGAAAATCAGGTTATTTTAAGGGGAGGGGGGAGGAAGGTTTATACTGGGAACCTTGAGGATAAAGGGAAAGAAGGAGCTCAAGAGAGATGGGACTATAGGAGAAGGGTATTATTAAGGGAGAAATGAGGAAAATTGGGGCACTTTAAATGGGGAAACCATGGTGGAAGGGTTAGACAATGCAAGAGATAAATAATGCCCAGCTAGTTTAAAAAAAAAAAAAAACAAAACCAAAAAACAGAGGGAACCATATTAATCGAACAACCTGCTGACAAATTATACATACAACTAGCTCAAGGAATATAATCCATATCTAAGCAAGGTTTATCTAAGAATGTTTGGACTTTGCCCAAGATTTATCTACATGGCACATGGTAATTTAAAGTACCAGATTGGTGGAGCTAACCTTCTTGGATGTCTAACTGTCATGCTTTGAGGCTTATACTAATGTGGTCAGAGAGACATGAAGGACCTTGACCTCCTAGGTGGACTAAGCTCCAGGGACTATGAGCATCTCTCAAAATGTCCTTGTAACTGTGGTGAGTCACCTGTCCTTTTGATTAAGGAGGCCATGGAGACCCCACCAAATTGGCTTGCACCAGTGTCCAGCCTTCAAAGAGGAGGATCAACACAGAGGAAGCTTTTCTTCCATGCTTCCAAGTGAAGCCAGCCACGGTTGAGCTGGTCCTTTGACTTATCTTCACACAGATGGAACTGGTAAAAGAAAGGGGCCAGGGGCTCCTCTCAAGCCCATGTGACTCCTGAGGAACAGATCCTCAAATGACCTTAAGAGTAAAAATAAATTGGTTTGTCTGGGCCAACTGTATGGTCTTAAATACCCAAAAGGAAAGTATAACCAAAGATTAAAGAGATCAATATAATTCTTTAAGAGTCCATGTGTATAGCTATAAGCTACATAACAAGAAATAATGCCAGAGCCAGACAAGAGATACCTTCCTTTGAGTTGTTGGCCAGGGTGGCCCAAGAGACTCCCAGACAGTAACCCAGCATAGAACTTGGAACATGAAGAGCAGACCCCAATCTTATCTAAAGTAATATTGGGAACTGATTGCTGCTAGATGTGGAAGAGCTGATCTTCCTAAAACAAGGAACTCTAGATAGGCTGACTAGATTCAGGAGATGGACAAGCACTGGAGAAAGGCTGGGGGCACTGACAACACAGTGGACAGTAACAGGGATGACAGAGTATATGGGCTCCAGTGGGAGGGGGGAAGACTATGGGAGGGTGCCATTTGGGAAGTGGGGGAGTATAGATGAATAAGATTCTTTGGCATATTCTGTATGAAATACACACAAAAAATCAAGAATTTTTTTAAAAAGAGTTATTTTTGAGGAAGAAGCATAAAAATTTGCTCCATGTTAATTAGTAGAGGTGAAACACATTACCATTGAAATTTACCCAATGATTTTATATCCATGCTCAGGAGGATCTCAGAAAGTAACCAACTGTGACTAGTAATAATCAGATACATAGAGATTAGAGACTCATGTGCAAATATCTAAGTGTTAGTAGCATTAAAAATGATTTTTCTGTATAAAACAGTATATATATATTGGTCTTTTTGAGACAGGGTCTCAGTGTAGCCCCAGCTGACCTGGATTCGCTATGGAGACCAGGCTGGCCTCGAACTCACAGAGATCTGCCTGCCTCTGCCTCCCGAGTGCTGGGATTAAAGGTGCGTGCCACGACGCCCAGTCGAAACAGTATATTTTAAAATGAAATGGAGATCTTTTTTAAAGGTTAAAACCTCATTCAGTTTTATGCCTCATAGGGTTTATAGTGAGTTCAATATAGTACAGCTGTATTAATTAAACTGTGAACCTAGACATTTACAGCCAGTTTTGAAAGAGATGCATCTTTGCTCTGGAAATTGTTATTAATTATGTTAATGCTGTAATGAAATGCTTCTAATCATGTGGTTATTAAATAATTTTTTAAAAAGATAGAATGTGTGTAGTAGGGATGGTGCTGGAGAGATGGCTCAGTGGTTAAGAACACTGGCTGCTCTTGCAGAGGACCTGGGTTCAATTCCCAGCACCCACATGGCAACTAACAACCTTCTATAACTCCAGTTCCAGAGGAATCCGATGCCCTCTTCCAACTTCTGCAGGCATTGCACGATGTGGGTGCACTTATGTACCTGCAGGTAATATACTCGAACACATAAAAAATAAAAATAATAAATAAAGTACTTTTTTTAAAATGATGCAAAGTGGGGTAGAGTTTAGAACCTTACAGCTTGCTGATTCATGGCTACTATTTTATTACATTTTATTTATTTATTTTGGAGGGTTGTGCATGCCACTGTATACATGTGGAGACCAGAGGACAATTTGCAGGATCTGGTTATCTCTTTCCACCATGTGGGACCTGGGAATCAAACTCAGGTTATCAAGGTTGGTGGCATATACCTTTTACTGTGGAGCCATGTTGCCAGACCTCATGGCTATAATTTTAGAATGAAGCTATAAGTTTTGTTTCTCTGAATCCCTGTGTTTGTCTCTTGAGGCATGTCAGATATATGTGATATTCCTTACCTATGCATTGTACTAACAAATTAATTTATAAAATATCTTAAAGTAGGCCTACTAAAATCAACTGAGCAGTAAGAAAACACTTGTATTAACTCAACAGTCACAAAATCCCAAAACTGGAAACAGATGAATGCTTTTTAGTGTCACATGACTTCAGTAAAACATTGGTTAAGTAGCATTAGTTTAACATTCTTGGTTTGATGAAAACAGGTGTGTTGCCAAGCCTAGGGCTATAACTCCATAGTGAGGTGCTTGTCTACTAAGCCTGAAGGCATGGGTTCAATCTAAATGCCATGGGGAAAGAAGCGTCTTCTGAGTTGTTAGCACTGAGTATAATAGTTGGATATACCTGCAAATATTAAAGGTTAAAACATTTAACAGGAAAACAGCTTGAGAAGGTGGCTTGGGTGATGTTTTATCTAAAAGTAGTTTCCTTGTAATAAAACTTTAAAGAAAGTGAAACATACAATACTAAGTGAAATTAAGTGTTAAATACTGTCTATTCATTAATTATCTCTACCTAGGAGTACCTTTTAGAATGCTGAGATCTTCACGGAGTCAATAAGATTAACTTCTGAGCCATAGGTCCCAAACAATGAGAGAAATGCATGTACTCTTAGCTTCTTGTTTTTCTGTAGTGTAGAAAGCTCACTGTTGGTAGGTCTGTAGATAAAAATGCTCTGGTCACACTGAGGATTTGTACTAGGAAGCAGCATGTGTCCATGTATAGTACAGAAAGGTCTATTCATGACAGTGAGCCCACAATCATACACTTTGCTTTCTCTACAAAAGGGACATTCCTAATGTGTAAACATTATAAAAGATATATTTAAAAAGACTACTAAAATAATAAGGGGAAAACTGAGTAAACAGTTATCAATGAAAGGTATGAAATATGAAGCATACATTTTTGTACTAGATTAATGACTGTTATTAGAATAAGAAAGGGGGAAAATAAAGGACATATCAGGAGTGGACACAGAAAGTCACAGAAGGCTTAAGGAAAGGGTTTTATGTGTGTTTAGACAGTGAGACTGAATGGATTTACCTACAAGATTTTCTTTGAAATAAGTTTTAATATCAAATTAGAATTTGGTCTTTTCTCTGTTAAGGTTCTTTTGGATCATTATTGATCTTGCTTTTCATAAGAGATCCTAAAAGGGTTTCATTGTCCTCATTTGTTCCTCTATCCTGTAAGCATCCTGCCTGGGAGGCTGATGTTAAACCCTTTCCATTAGGTGTTATCACATCCTTGGACACTTCAAGAATGGAGGCTTTGCACTTTTAAAGAAACTGAGGTTTCACAAACCTGTTTTATACTATTCTACCTTCCCAAATCAAACTCTAAATGAAATACTCCTGTCTGAACTGACCTTGAGATTCCCTGAAGGAGTCCCAGAAAAATCTTACCTTGTAAGAGAAACGTTAACAAATAGGTTTATTTGATATGTTGAAATGAGTGAAAAGTTATCAAATAAAGAGAACTCCCTCAGTTATTTTTATGTGGGTAAATATTGCAATACAAGTATTTAAAAATATACATATGTTCATAGAAACCTATCAATAACCTCACTACCCATGATATTATCAGCTTAAAATTAGGAGTTATAACTCGAACTCTTACTGTATTTTGTGTGTAAATTACTATATTTTGCAGAAAGATTAAATCTACATTGAAATGTGTCAAATTATCTAACAACACATTCGCATCTTGTGGGAAAGGTCATTCCAAACCCTCTTCTGTTGTTGTCTACACATTTAAACTATGGATAGCATCTTTATAACTTAATTTTTCAATGGCCTAAAATGAAAGCAAAACATAAAAGTCAGTTTGCAGTAAGATACCATATGAAAGTCAACACAGTTCTTAAAACCAATCAAGAATTGCATCAGGCAGAACTCCAACTTTCTTCTGCCTTCATTCCTATTGGTAATACCAGAAGTCCATATGCTATTTCCTGAGTTTTTATTTGGACACACTGTGCATAGATCTCATAGTGCATTATACTCCATCCACATTTTGATGCATCTGTAGGGAAGTGTTTCAGGCAAGTTGTTGTTAACCTCTTCAGTCCTTGGATATATTTTCATTGAGTTTCCTCATTTAAAACAGGAACAACATGCTTGGGGGAAAAATCTTTTCCCTGCTAGTTCTGGAATAGTTCATCTTGCTGCAAGAGTTTATACTCAGCTTTGCCCCTCCAACTACTCAAAAGTAGCCTCACTCTGCCAGCTCTCCAATTATTACTTTAAATGTTGGAGGATACAGAAAAAGAAAGTTGCAACTCAAATGAACTCTTATCGGAGTTTTATTCCCTAAAATAATCTGTGACCAGTCATATGCCAGAATGCTTCACAGTGACATTGCAAGGGCAAATCCAAGGCCAGGGAGCATTTCTAATGACCATCTGAAAATGAGTATTACCTGCCATCATATACTCTCTCTGTAACATGAATTTGATAATATCTGTTATAGATTCTTAATTTTATTTTGTTTTGTTTTTTGAGACAGATTCTCCCTGTAATCCTAGATGGCCTGACACTTTCTATGTAGACCAGGCTGGCCTTGATCTCACAGAGATCCATCTGCCTCTGCCTCCCCAGTGCTGTGATTAAAGGCATGTGCCACCATGCCTGTTATTGATCCTTTAGTATAAGTAGGAAGATTCCTTTTCTAGAGATTTCTGAAAAGGAGTCTGGGGTAGGACTCAATCTGCTTCTGAATAGCATAGTTCAATTTGCCCTACACACTGCATTTTCACATAACCAAATGCTAAGAAGAAACTTCAAGAATTTGGTGATGACGTCCGTATCCTTATAATCCTCTGCTCACTCAAGGTCTAATACAGGATTTGATGAAGTTAGGAGTTTCTGGTCCTCTTCTTTTAGCTATATCTTGTGGGTGCATCTTTCAAAATATGCTTCCTCTTTTTTCTTCACAAGTTCACTTCACTTGAAATATTTTCTCTTTTCTACCAACAGGTTCCTGTCCTCCACTAGTTGCTGCTGCTGAAGAATCTCTGACTTCAAAATGTTCATCTTGCTGCAAAAGTTTATGCTCTACTTTTCTTCTCTGGAGCCTCAAAAGTAGCCCTACTCTGCCAGCTCTCCAGTTATTACTTTAAATGTTGGAGGATACAGAAAAAGAAAGTTGCAACTCAAATGAACTCTCATCAGATTGTTTGTTTTACTCTGATTCTTCCCTAAAATAATCTGTCACCAGTCATATGCCGTAAGGCTTCACAGTGGCATTGCAAGGGCAACTCTGAGATCTGCATCAGGCAGGATTCCCCAGAGCCAGAACCAACAAGAAAGAGAGGTAAACAGAGAAACACACAGATCAATGGATAGATGATAGCCACATGGATCAAGAAACTGATGATTGGGCTGACCAACAAACAGATGACAGAAGGACAGATGATTGACAGAAGATGGAAAAATGGATGAATGAGAGGTATTTCTTAGAGAAACTGACTCATAATGGTAAGACTGAGCATTCTTATAAACAGTCCATTTGTAGGGAAAGAACTAGGGGAATGTGTGGTGTGTCTAAGTCAAGGTCCAAAGGCCCCAGAGTCAGGGAAACTGACAATGTAACTTTGTCCCGGCTCAAAGGCTTGAGAGTTTATAGGGCTACTAGTGCAAATCCAAGAATCCAAAGGCAGAAGAACCTGGCTCTAGCAGAAAAAGGAGTGTTACATTTCTTCTTTTTGCTTCATCCAGGCCTTCTGCTAGGTCATAGTGCAGCCCCACTGGAAGGACAGACCCCCTCCTTTAGTCCACTGACTTAATGCTAGTTTCTTTCCAAAATACCCACATAGACGCATCCAGAGGTAATGCTCTCCAGCTATCTAGAATCCCCTACTCTGTCAAGTTGATATCTAAATGACATCAGAAGATCACACTAGTGTGAGCTGACATTTCCAGAACTCCAGTCAGGGGAGCAGATGGTTTTCAAAGCTGGTATCCAGAGACCAAACAGAATCATAGTTAGAGTGGACCTGATAAACAATAGGGAAGTAATAATTTTTGCTTGCAATATTGGTAGCTCATTAAAGTTCTCTTTTCTGATAAACTGTTCTATTGTTATAAACAGAAACAGAACATTGATCTTTGATCCCTTCCTGGTCCCTCCAGAATTGGAGAAGTTACAGAGCATTCTTCTCTCATCGGTATAGTTGTTTACATGAGTATAGTAGAATCTATTCTTGAAACAGAACATAATTAGAAACATGGTTATATTATCAAGATTTTGAATGGACTGGTGTGTGGGAATATATAGAGTGTGATTAGACCCCTCATCTTTTGCAAATCAGCTGACTGTGGAGTTAATGCTTATGCTAGTACCTGAGTTGTAGGGTCTCAGCCTTAGATGTGAATAAGTTACTTCCTGGCAGGTTGAAGACCCTTAAGAAACCTCAGGAGCTGAACAAAAGAGGAATTCACCCAAATCTGCCATAAAAAGTCAAAGTCCGGGGGCCGGGCATGGTGGCGCATGCCTTTAATCCCAGCACTCGGGAGGCAGAGGCAGGCGGATCTCTGTGAGTTCAAGGCCAACCTGGTCTACATAGTGAGTTTCAGGACAGCTGGGGCTATAGGGAGACCCTGTCTCAAAAAGAACGAAAAAAAAAAAAAAGTAGAGTCTGGTGGTAAATTCTTGACTTTAATTTTGTAGTCCCAGGTACTTTTTAAAAAGTTGAACCTGAGAGATAGATGATGATAGAGATAGAGATAGAGATAGAGATAGAGATAGAGATAGATAGATAGATAGATAGATAGATAGATAGATTATATATATATATATATACACAGTAAGGCAAACTTAAAGCATTTTTCTGGTAAATTATCATTCTTATTATGGTCTGAATGTTTGTGTTCTCTCAGAATTAATAAGTTGAAGTACTAATCCTCAAGGAGATACTGTTAGGATGTGAGGCCTTTGGTCATAGGATAGACCCTCATTATGGGGTTAGTGCCCTGAGAAGGAAGCCCAAGAGAACTACCTGTCTCTTCCCACTATGACACAGAGAAAAGGCAGCAGAATTTCTGTGATCAAGGAATCAGGTCTTCATAGACACTGAAACTGCTAGTCTCAAGAACTGTGAGAAAATAGGTTTGTGTTCTTTCTAAGGACCCAACTTGAGATAATTTTGTTATAGAAGTCCAAACAGACCAAGACACTACACTGATGTAAATGATCAGCCAAATCTAATGAGACCAGGCTTATTTTGCAAGCAAGAATAACCTGAGAACTTGCAGGGACAAAGACCAATGGCTTGGTTTATTTTGGATCAACAAGAAGGGGACTATAGGGAGAGATTTTGTTTCAGTGGAAAACTGTAGCACTGGAGTTCTACAATGTGAATTCTCAGTTTTTCCAGTTCCTTCTTATACTGCCTACAATACTTCAAACCAAAGCTTCATTACCTACTTCCCTCCCTCCAGGTGCCTATGGAAGAAAGCTGCCATTTTCCCAGAGTCATAAGCAGAAGTAAGGTGGCTGGATATAAACTTCAGGGAGACTAGCATAATAGGATAATCTCTGGGCTACCCTGTTGCCCACCTGTACACTAGGCAATGCAACCCTAAGGTCCATGGGATGGCCATACCTCCCTCCTTTCACTTGCAGGCACCTGAGTTGCCCTATGGACTCAGATTCTGCTTGCCAACCATTAGTTGGGGTTTTTCTTTTAACTTCCTAGAAATTCCCTTCATTAAATGCTTGATCACTGGTACCACCCAGAAAATATCCCCAACACTAAACCCAAAGTACATACAGCTGGACCCTAAGAAACAAAAGCAGTGTGATGGGAAATGTTCAGAGAAGACCTTGGCTGACAGACTGCTTTGTTAAATTGAGTCAACCTCTCTGAGCCCTTTGTTTCAACAGGTCAGACACTGGGCTTTACTCTCCAGCTTCTTATGGTTCAGTTTTAGCAAGAATCTTGTTTCAAAATGAGAGAGAGAGAGTAATTTGGGATATAGCTTAGAAGTGGAGTCTGTGTTTAGTATATGTAACGCCTAGTGTTCCATCCTCAGCACTGGAAAAATGAAGACTCCTCTTGATTCTGCTTATCCAGAAGCCTCACTCTGGACACCTGATCTGCATTTTCCTCATCCTCCACAACCCAAAGGTAGTGTCTGCTCACCTGTCCTGCCCTCAACAAGAATCTTGTTAGGTTAGTTTAGCCAGAATCCCGCTCGCCCCTGATGTCTCCTTTTAGAGATTTTATGCATATTCGCATGTACACACAATCACTTAAAGGTTCTCTGGATCTAAATTCCCCACTAGCTCTCCTTGCATTGGTTTGGGCCCACCCTATCCCCTTTGCAAGGCCTCTTGCAGTGGTCCCTGTAACCCATGGAGGTGGTTGATTACAATCTTCTTCACTATTTTAACAAGTGTCAAAAGTAATTTGTAACATCTTTAAAAATGATAATGATTTCTCCTATCCTCAGGCCTCTTGGGGTAAGTCCATAGTGTAGCCCTCTGTGCCTTGACTCACCAAGCCACATTCACCCTTCCATCTCCTCTGCTGTTCTCTACTCCTAGTTTGGGCCCTGTGCCATTCCTAGTCTTGAGGCCCCAGACACCTGGGGAACCAATACTGCTTCCTGATCCTTTTCACCCAGACCAACTTAGTGCCTTTCTTGGGCCCCAGGAGCACTGATTCTGGACCAGGCCCCGCCCTCACCTCTCTCTGCTCCCCTGGACCTGCACCACCGGCTAACTCTCCTAGCCTGCACTCCTATCCTTAGG
>NW_008335593.1:148933-158964 GCF_000622305.1 Nannospalax galili | reverse complement strand
ATTTTGAAAGAGATGCATCTTAGCTCTGGAAATTGTTATTGAATATGTCAATGCTGTTGTAATGAAATGCTTCTTCTAATTAAAAAAAAATGATAATGATTTTTAAATCATTGTTAGTGAAGATCTCAGAATGATTCATATAAGACACCAGATACAAAAGATGCTTTAAAAATAGTATCTGCTTGGGAAGGGCAAGTGTAGTTACTATTCTTCTTGGTATTTTATTATAATCAAATAGGTTAATGCTGTTGTAATGAAATGCTTCTTCTAATTAAAAAAAAATGATAATGATTTTTAAATCATTGTTAGTGAAGATCTCAGAATGATTCATATAAGACACCAGATACAAAAGATGCTTTAAAAATAGTATCTGCTTGGGAAGGGCAAGTGTAGTTACTATTCTTCTTGGTATTTTATTATAATCATAATTTCCTGGGGAGGAAATGGGAAATAATGAAAAGGCCTTGACCTTTGAATGGTCTAGGGATATGAGTGGAGGCTGAATGCTGAAGGAGAAACCCACTGGCCCTGGCTTACTGGGTGGGGAGGCCTTCCTACGGCTGTGGGGGATACTTCACATTGCTTTCAGAATGTTAGGAGTGACTGCAGCTCCAGTGAAGAATAAAGCAGTGCCCATCAATCAGAGAGCTTATTGAAGGAGGAGAACCTTTAATGGCTTTAGGAACTTCATTCCTGCAGTCTTCATTGATTATGGAGAGCTGTACAGGTGGCAGAGAAATTATGCTCAGGTTACCCTCACTTCACAGCAAACTCCTATTACTGATGACTGTCTCCTATGCATTACCTGTGAACTGGAATTCTCTGAAGAAGCTACCCCCATATTAAAGATCATGCAGACTGCTGATCTCAACTGGCTACAGGACTGTGACTGTGGAAAGATAAAATGTGGCAGGTCAAGAACCTGTATTATCATGGGTTATTTTAGGACCTTTAATAGCCATTTACCATAGCTTTTATATCTAACATTCCTTTCAATATTAAGTAAACTTCTCAGATGTATCATTAAGCTTAGCAGACCTGTAGTCTCCCTCAATCCTAAAATTAAAAATGTAAACACTGAAGAAATTTTTAAGATTCCTCCCTGGCTTACAGCCCCCAAACCCTCCACCTGATACTTCCACCAATCTGGTTGAAAGAAATGTATCAACTTATGATTTGTTTTATGATTATAAAAGTTCACACCACAAATGGGACATAGCATCCAGGGCAACCTGAATCTGTGCTCTGAGCCATGGTCACTCATTTGTCTCAGAAGAATTTTTTACTCCTTTTGGAGCAAGAGCTTTGTTGTAATATCTCAGTAAGTTGAACTTTATGCATTTTGAATTCAGAGTGAGATAATACACTTAATCTTTTTAAAAAATATTTTATTTATTATTTTTATTTTATGTGTATATTGCCTGCATGTATGTGCGTGCACCCATGTCATGCAATGCCGCGGAGGTCAGAAGAGGGCTTTGGAGTCCCCTGGAACTGGAGTTAAGGACGGTTCATAGCCGCCATGTGGGTGCTAGGAATCGAACCCGGATCCTCTGCAAGAGCAGTCAGTTCTCTCTACTGCTGAGCCATCTCTCCAGCCCCACACTTAATCTTTTTTAAGCAAAAAGTTTCTATACCAATGAATTTTATTTTAGTCAATAAATACAGTTCAGTCTAAAATTATCAGTTTCCTCTAACTGAAGGTTCAGGAAAGGATTCTTTAGTCAAGACTTATTTAGATTCAAAAATGAATTTGCATGTGTAAGGATTGTGGTTTTATGAGCTGGACTATATAAAATACACCTCTTACCAACTTTGAAAATAGCAGGACTCAAAGATGAGGGAATGAATGACCTATGCCCAGTTCACTGGAGCTGAGTGTTCTTCACAGAGCCCATCTCTACTTTCCTCTCCTGCCCACCTTTCTCCCTTCCTAACCTGCAGTGCTCTTCTACAAAAGGAATTCAGTGCTGTTTGAAGTATTCTAGAATTTGGCATTTGGGATAGCAGGACTAGCCTTCTGAGTTGTTTGGGATTTTGAGGAAATTAGTTTAACTTACTGCTCTGATTCTGATCTGGATATGACACATCCTAAAAGGGAGTCCTGGGCTGCAACTGTAAATGTGCTGTTTGCACCGTGGCTTTGTGCCTCCTTCCTTTCTGTGGACTTAAAAGTACTGTGGTTGCTTATTCTTTCTGTGCTGCAGTCCCTAAACTGTCTTAGTCAAGCCAGGCCTGAGCTAGCTTGAAAAGGTATATACCCTGTGTGCACTTTCAATGTTTTTTAAAATACTTGACAAACGTGAAAAAGGAATTTCTAGGTTTAGCTAAAATATTTGTTTGTTTGTTTGTTTGTCTTTTTGAGACAGGGTCTCCCTGTAGCCCCAGCTGTCCTGGAATTCACCATGTAGACCAGGCTGGCCTTGAACTCACAGAGATCCGCCTGCCTCTGCCTCCTGAGTGCTGGGATTAAAGGCCTGCGCCACCACGCCCAGCCTATTTGTTTATTTTTTTACAAAAGCTTGCAGTTGTGGATTTTATTATTTATGCGCATAGTGTGTGAGTGTATATGTGTGGTGTACATATGCATTCCTGTGGAGGACAGAGGTTCAACATTAGGTGTCTTCCTCTATCACACTGCGTTCTATTTTTAAAGGCATGGTCTCTCACCCCAGAGCTCACTGATTGGCTAGACTGGCTGGCCAGTGATCTCTGGGAATCTGCCTGTCCTCTGCCTACCCCAGTGCCAGGGGTACCAATGTGAGGCCATGTCCAGTTGTTTTGTGGGTGCTAGAGATCTAAATTCAGATCCTCGTGCTTGTGTGGCAGGTGCTTTGCCAACTGACTCATTTTTTCAAGCCCCTGGTTTTATTTTTGTGTATGTGGATGCTTGTTCATGTGGGGGGGTGGGTACACAAGGGTGGACTTGCACATGTATCTGTGTGTATAAACCAGAGATAAACCTTAAGTCTTGTTCCTTAGGAGCTGGGCACCTTGCTTTAGATACAGCATTTCTCCCTGGAACCTGAGATTCGAGGATTGGGCTAGGTCGACTGTCCAGCAAGCACCAGTGATCTTCTCCAGTGATGGGTGCAAGCACTTTACCAACTAAACTATCTCCCCAGTTTTGGATCCTTTTTTAAATGATAGAAATTTGACCTGAAAATATATAAAAGGATATCAAGAAAAAATTTTCTCAATAAAAGATAAATTAAAAATTTGACAGAATCTCACAAAATTTCTCCCCAACGTCTGTGCCTGCTGGACCTTGCACACAGTCTGCCTGAATGTTTACTATGCTGTTATGTGGGGGTGTGTGAATTGTTTTGTCCATTACAATGTGTGGAGCTTTGGACTGTAGATTCTGGAAGATTTGCCTTGAAAACGCCCTACAGTAAGCTGGAATCACCCCAGGCTGGGATAGCCAGATATGGCAATAGTGGGACCCTGCAAGACCAACTGTGCTGGCCCAACAAAAGGTCCACAGGAAGCAAAGGGTGAGGACCCGGGTCCAACTGGCACTGCCGCCTCACCCACCTCATTTCCTCTAGATCCTTGGACTCTTCTCTGGACACTGACTGATTCTCTTTCCTCCCTTGTTGGTTACCATCTGTCTATCCCTTCATCAATGCAGGCCCAGTTCAGGTCTCACGGGAGCAGAAAGTGACCAGTGTCCACCAGGGACTCTATCTCTGGGAGACTCTCCTTCCTCCTGGGGTACCCACCCTTCTCCCGTGGTCCACCTCCTCAAATACTGCACAGACCCTCCAGAATCAGTGCTGACAGGTCTCATATGGACTCCTGCCCCTCAGCCTGCGGTCAGCAAAGCCCCGCCCTCGGTCCGAAGGCGCACAGGGGCGGACATGCGCATTAAGCGGTGGCTGCGCCTCGGCGTTGTCGTGGTGATCGGCCACGCCCATCCGGCCAAGTGAGGAGAGGGCCAGGGGTTAAAGGGGGGTTCCCGGGGGGTGAAAGGTCGCGTGGTTTTGTTGTGCCTGGGTTCGCAGTTCCTGTGTAAAGAGCTCTGTAGGCCCCATTACCCTGGGGAGGAGGGCACCCTGAGAGGGCTGCTGCGACCCTGGGGAGGCTGGGGCGGCCGGGGACCCGAGGGGCTGCAAAGACGCGGGCGGAGAGTCGGGGCTGAGGGCTGGGCCGGGTCCTACGGGACCCGAGGGGCTGGAGGAGGACCTTGGGCCGCCAGGAGAGGGGACCCCAGGGGCGGAAGAGACCCGGCAGAGCAGCGGAGGGGGTTCGGGGCGGGAACCGAGGGGCCGAGGGGCCCGGGGAGGACTGGGGGCGGGCAGGGGGCGGGGAAGGAGGTCGGGCGCTAGGATTCTCCTCCTGAGAGGCCGCGCAGCTCCTGCCCGCAGTCGGGGAGCAACGCTGTGTCGGACGCCCGAGATGTGGAAGCTGAGCCGAAGCCGGGTCCTGCTGGACGAGCCCCCCGAAGAGGAGGACGGGCTGCGTGGGGCGCCTGCGGCGCCAACAGCCGGCCCGGCACCGGTGAGTGCGCGCTGGGGGTGCGGGTGCCCAGGAGAGGTGAGGGGGGCGTGCAGGGTGCGGACTTGGAATGACCGGACGCCTCTCGGGGCTGCGAGGAGGCTGGTCCCGGAGGACTGGGGTCAGTGACCGGGTCCTGCAGGTCGCGGTCCCTCTTTACCGCGGGGCGCACCCTGGTTCTTCACGCTCTGGCCGGCGACGCTGCCTTCTCGCTGCGGCGCAGGGCTCCAGGGTTCCGCCTGCGACTTCAGGGGCACGAGACGGCCGCCTGCAGGCCAGGTGCTTCTGGGGTGGAAGAGACACGGAAGTCCTGAATCATGGTTACCAGGATGGCCTTTCCGCTCAGGCCGAAAAGCTTTAGGTGACCACAACAATGCTCAGAAGGCTACATACTTGTTTGCACAACACGTATTTCCTTTTCTTAAACCTTTGATTTATTTTTTTTTTTATTTTTATTTTTTTTGAGGAAGCTTGACGCCTTTATACAGAAAATTGAAAGGCTTTGGCCCGACGATTGTGAAGATATGTTTGGAATGTCTAGAATTTTTTAATTAAAATGATCCCAGGTAGATCCTGTATGCATACATAACCTGCGCCTACCCTTTTTTTCCAGTGCACTATTCGTTCCCTTTCGTGTGCAATGTAATTTGGGACACAAATCCAGCCTTTTTTTTTTAAGCATAAAATTTCTTTTGAATTAATGTTTTTGGTAATCTATTGCGGAAGTCGTTGATGGGGTAAATCTTTCTTTTGGGGACTTGGAAATAGAAATTGTTTCTACCCTAGTTGGAGCTAAAGAACTTTCTTAGGAATTAGAGTGGTTTCATCTCAAGTTTAATATCATTCCCAACTCACAGAAGTTCTAGTTGATGACCTTAAGCATTTAAGAAATCTTATTTGAGAAGTTACCTTTTGATAGTCTTAGTGCTTACCTTTTATTTTTATAAGCGCTTAAAAAATTATTGCATGTGAGTGTATTGCCAGCATGCCTGTAAGTGCACCCATGTCATGCAATGCCCTCAGAGGCCAGAGAGGGCGAATGATCCCCATGCGGGTGCTGGAATTTGAACCCGGGTCTTCTGCAGGAGCAGCCGCTGAGCCATCTCTCCAGCTCCCTTTTATTTTTAACTTTCAAACTTTTATAGCTAAACAGCAACAAGTAAGTAAAATAATAAGCCTTTATATGTGATCTTTAGCTTTTAGATTGGCTTCTTCTAGCCAGTAATACGTGAGGATTGTTTGGTGTCTTTTCATGGTTCAGTGGTACATTTATTTTTGGTGTTGAATAATATCCCATTGTCTGGATAAACCAGTTATCTCATCATTTACCTGCGGAAGAATATCCTGGTTGTTTCCAGGCTTGAACAATTGTAACTGAAGCTGCTGTAAACAAGCAGGGTGGGGTTTTGGGGGACATAAAATTTCAACTCATTAAAGTAAGTAACAAGAGTGTGATGGCTGGGCTGTCTTAACAATATGTTTAATTACTCTGTGTGTGTGTGTGTGTGTGTGTGTGTGTGTGTGTGTGTGTGTGTGTGTGTGTATGGTGCGTATCAGTGTTGGCACACGGGCATGTGGAAGTAGGGAACGACTTTCCAGATTCAATTCTTGTTTTCACTTCGTTGAGGCAGGGTCTCCCTTGTTTCTACCACCACACAGCTCACTCCAGTATAGCTGGCCTCTGAGGTTCAGGCTGATTCTTAGGTCTCCACCTCCCATCTTCCCATAGGAGGGTTGGGATTACAGATTAAACAAGGTTGTCAGGCTTGCATAGAAGGCATTTTTACCTGCTGAGCCATCTCTAGAGCCCCAGAATACATTTAATTTCATAACAGACTGCTAACCCATCTTTCACTATGGCTATAACATTTCCACCAGCAGTGAATTCTTCCTGAAGCCCCTGTTGCTCCAAATCTTCACCTGTATTTGGTGTGTAATTGTGATTTTAATTCACCCCCACACCCCTAAGATATAGAGCATGTGTTCATGTGCTTATTTGTCATCTGTATATTTTTGGCAAAGTGTCTTTTAAGGTGTTTGCCAGTATTTTTAAAACCTGGATGTTTGTTGTCTTAAGACTTTATATATTTTGGATAATGATCCCTTATCAGCTACGTTATCTTCAAGTATTCTCCCAGCCTATGGCTTATCTTCTAATTCTCTTCACATTGTTTTTCGTAGAAGTTTTTTAATTTCAGTGTGATCCAACTTATCAATCATTTCCTTCATGGATCCTGCCTTTTGGCATTGTATTTTGCAAAGCAATTGCTATAACCCGGGACCCATCTAGTTTTTTCCTATGTTATCTTCTAGTATGAAGCTTTGGGACTGGGGATATGGTTCAGTGGTTCATGATCTAGTATGGGCAAGGCCCTGGGTTCAATCCCAGCTATTACAAAAACAAATTTTGAAGTGAGCTTTTGATTGTGTTACTTTATTAAGGACATGTATACTATAACATGTTGAAAAAACTTTGCTATAGAAAACCAGGGAGTTGATCTTGGTGGTGTAGGGCTGTAATCTTGGCGCTCCAGAGACTGAAGCAGAAGATCACAAATTGAGTTTGAGTTATACAGAGAGATGGGAGATGGCAGTAGGGGAGAGGGAGACTGAGACTTGTTAATTGTGACAGATTGGAAACTCTGACTTAATTTCTTCAAGAGCATTGATATAAACCAAAGCTAACTTCTCTTGGAATTAAATTTTAAAATTCATGACAAGTCTATCATAAAACTGCTGCCTACAGAATTTTATTTTAAAGTTGAGAGAAGTTTGAATTAATAGGTGAGTAGGATTGATTGCTAAATTTGCTGTCCTATTTCAAATTTGTGCTCAAATCTGTTTCATTTTTTAGTCTTTTGGCCCTTCCCACTCCTCCAAGAGAGACTCAGCATGTGAACTGAGAGTGCAACAGTCTGATTCTAGAAAACATTGTTTATATTCATACTTATCCTGTGTACTTCCTTGAAAATCAGGTCATACAACTATGATCTGTTTCTGTTTGTGTGTTTGTTTTTAAGAAAAAGTAACTTAAGATTGGAATGTTGGGCTCTAAGTTTGAAATGTGGAACACTTAAAACACTAGTCAAACACTCAGATCATTACTTGGACTAAAATTGTTTTAACATTGTAAGAACAAATTTCCTTGCACCTCTCTTTAGATTATTGACTTTTTTGGTTGAAAATAAACAACTTATGGGAAGCACTAATTGGACTTACTGGGTTATTTAAAAATAAATAAATAAAAGGACACGAAGTTGGGGGACATATTGTGCAGGTTGGAGGAAGACATAGAGGTAGATACGATCAGATTTCATATATGTATACATGTATGAATTCACAAAATAAAGATGAGCCTCCCTTGGATAGGGCTTTATATCTAAGATGTCACTACGAAACCATCTGCTTTTCCTCCTCATCTACCGTCACTTTTATCCGCCATTCTCTGGAACAGTTTTTGTGAAATACTACTGCAAAAGATGCTGCAATGGTTCTACGTTTAAGCAAATCTAAGAAATAACAGGTTAGCTGGGCGTGGTGGCACACACCTTTAATCTCAGCAAAGGCAGGTGGATCTCTGTAAGACCCAGGCCAGGCTGGCTACAGGGGGACCCTGTCTGTCAAAAAAAAAAAAAAAAAAAAATTGAAGTTGCTGATTCATATGGTACAATATTTCTGGATGTTATTGTTGGGTCATAACTTCTTTCTTCTGTTCCAAGGGGATGCATTATTAAGCAAAGAACATTTATGCAAATATATAAATTTATTTGGAAGCGTATGCTTTTTCACTGCAGTTTTCTGTATCTTGATTTTTTTTTTTTTTTATAATGCTCAGTCTCATGGAACACTTCCTATTCTAGCTTTCCTAACTAAAAAACACTCAAGACTGTGTGATACCAAATGTTACTAAATAAGTATGCCAAAAACTATCTAATTAGGTCTCAAGGTTATTGAAATCACTGAGCTAATTTTTAAAAGATTCCTTAAAGTTTTGTGGAAATACAGACAAGGAAATGTAGAGTTGCCTGACATTGTCACAGTTTAGATAGGCTTCTCTTAGCTAACTGCAGGCATTACACATTTAGGTATAAACTAATGTCTTTACAAATAAACTTTGAGGAACTTACAACACATTTTCATTCTAAATTTTTTTTGAAGGCTTAGGTGTAATTACAGGCAATAAAATCAATCAACCAGTCAGATATTTTTAATGTTTGATGGTGGTAAGGACCAGAGTGGTACTCCTTGTTTGGTTAGCACACACCATCCTTTCTGGATATTTTCTGTGTATTTAAGGTGGATGGAAGATGTAAACAAGAAAGTTTGGTTGACTTGACTTCTGACTCCAGATAACCAACACTGGAGTTCCTTTTGAGGGATTACAGTGGGGAAGCAGTAGGCTCTTAGGATAGGATATAATTCGTTCCTCTATCCTGTCCCACTCTGTCTCTATAGCTAACATTTTATTACTGTTTTCCCTGAGTTGTTTTCAAAAACAGAAGCAAATGTGTGTCCTTGTCAATGCAGTGGTCAACCTATGGGATATGCATCTGTCCCTGACTTTTTTCACTTAGTCATGTTACAAATAAGTTACAAATCTCTTTATGAATACCAAATGTTCCCTCATTCTTTGTGCATTTCTGTGTGCTTATATGTTATGTAGTTGTCTAGCTAGGTGACCTCAACAAGAGTATAATAAGCTGACGGCTTACACAGCAGATATTTATTTCCTGGGGTTCTAGAGGCTACAAGTACAAAATCAAAGTGCTGTAGATTCTATTTGTGTTGTATGATAGTTTTATTCATATGAAAGGTAGAATAATGCATAGTTAAATGAGAAAAGTGGGTTGTAAGAGAACAAGTATAACTATTCCTCATTTTTTTATCTTTTTTCTTAGTGTATAGTCATTGTATGTAGTGTTGAGTTTCATAATTCTCCCCCGCCGGTCTCTCCTCCTAGCCTGGGTCCTGTCCCATTACTTGTCTTGGTGCCCCAGACACCTGGAGAAACACCACTACTGCCTGATCCTTTGCATCCAGACCAACTCAGTTCCTTCTCGGGTCCCCAGGGGCACTCTGGGCCTGGCCCTACCCTCACCTCCCCCTGCTTCCCTGGGTCTACACAACCTGCCAGCCTCTTTCCTGGATGCCAGGCTGACCTTTCCTCTTCCTGGACTTTTGCATCCAGACCAAACCAGCTCCTTGGTGCAGACCCCAGTGGCCCTTGGGGCCGCTTCACACCCCCATTTTCCTTTGCATCTCTGAGTGACACGGCCACCAGCTGCCCTAGATCAGCATATTTCCTGGGCCCAGCTCCAAGGCCAGTCCAAACCCCGAATTCCTGAGGCCAAAATCATTCCTGGAGGGACCCAGACCTTAGGAGAAAGCCTGAGAGCATCTGATCCTCATCTGACTTGGGCCTCTGTGGGAACTCCTGAAGACAAAAGCAATCTGGCCACTCCAATATGAAATCAAAAGAGAGAACTGGAAGCTTAGAGGAACCAGCTTTTCATGCCCAGAAAGTAAACCAC
>NW_008335593.1:146639-148706 GCF_000622305.1 Nannospalax galili | reverse complement strand
CTAGAAATATTGAAGACTACTCAGGCTGAAATGAAGAAGGAAGTGAAACACTCAGTAAGTCAATTACAAATGACAGGAGACAGCTTCATCAATAGGATGAATAAAATGGAAAACAGAATATCAAGACTGGGAGATAAAGTGGATGAACTAGACCACTCAAGCAAAGATTATGAAAAATTTAAGAAAGCACAAGAATGCAATATGCAGGAATTGTATGACACCATAAAAAGACCAAACTTACAAATCATAGGCACACAGGAAGGAGAATACCAAAATAATAGCATGGACCAGATCACAACAGAATCATAGAAGAAAAATTTTCAAAATTAAAGAAAGACATGCCCATACTAATACAAGAAGCATATAGAACACCAAACAGGACCAGAAAAGAAACTCTCCACGGCACATCATAGTAAAAACACTAAATGTACAAAACACACAATACTGAAAACTGCAACAGAGAAACAACAAATCACATATAAAGGAACACCCATTAGGATTACAGCTGACTTTTGAGTGCAAACTATGAAAGCCAGAAGAGCCTGGACCAAAGCATTGCCAGTTTTAAATGACCAGAGATGCCAACACAGATTACAATACCCAGCCAAAATGTCTATTATATTCGAAGGGGAAATAAAAATCTTCCATGACATAAATAGGCTGAAGGAATTCATGTCCACAAAAGCAGCCCTTCAGAGAGTTCTGGAAGCAATACAAAGAGCTGAAGAAAGGAATGACTATACCCAAGGGGTTGCTGAAAGAAATCCAATGAAGGTATAGATGCAGAAAAGTATAGCTATATCAAGAATGTAAACAGAAATTAAAATGACAGGGTTCAATACTCATCTTTCACTAATAACTTTAAATATTATCGGACTAAACTTCCCAGTCAAAAGACACAGACTAGGTGAACGGATTAAGAAACAAAACCAATCTTTTTGTTGTCTGCAAGAAACTCATCTCACTTTCAAGGACAGGCACGATGTTAAGGATAGAAAGGATAGAAAAAAAAATATACCAAGCAAATGGCACTCAGAAAAAAGCAGGCGTAGCAATTCTAATATCTGACAAAATAGACTTTAAAATTAATTAGAAGAGATAAAGAGGGCCACTATATTCTGATCAAAGGAACAATATATCAAGAAGCTATTACAATCATCAGCATATATTCACCAAACTCTGGTGGAGCTGACTTCATAAAAACAATACTACAGGACTTTAAGACCCAGATTATCAGAACTCATTAATAGTAGGGGACTTCAATATCCCACTGTCTCCATTAGATAGGTCAACAGGGAAGAGAGTTACAAGCACCAAAGAATATACTTTCTATTCAGCGCCCCATGGAACGTTCTCTAAAATCAACCATATACTAGGATACAAAAAACCTGAACAAATACAAAAAGATTGAAATACTTCCATGCATTCTATCAGACCACAATGCAATAAAGCTTACAATCAACACCTGAAGAACCCCTAATCACCACATGAACACATGGAGATTAAACAACACATTCATGGGTCAAAAGAGAAATTAAGAAGGAAATAAAAGTATTCCTGGAACTAAATGAAAAGGACAATACAATGCAACAAAATCTCTGGGACACACTGAAAGCGGTCCTTAGAGGGACCTACATCAAATAATCGGAAAAAACACAAATAAATGAATACAAAACCTCTCGACTGAAAAAAGCCCAGGACGAGATGGATTTACAGCAGAATTCTATCAGACATTCAAAGAAGATCTACATCCAATACTACTCAATTTATTCAAAAAGATAGAAATGGAGGGAGAACTTCCAAATTCCTTCTATGAAGCCAGCATCATTCTAATACCAAAGCTAGGTAAAGACACAACCAAAAAGAAAATGATAGAGCCATATCCTTAATGAACATATATGCAACAAAATTCTCAACAAAATAGTTGCAAACTGCATATAGATATACATCAAAAAGATCATTCACCATGATCAAGCAGGCTTTGTCCCAGAGATGCAGGAATGGTTCAATATATGAAGTCAATAAATGTCATCAATCATATAAATGGACTCAAAGACAAAAGCCGCA
>NW_008335593.1:146079-146299 GCF_000622305.1 Nannospalax galili | reverse complement strand
ATGTGCTCTTACTCTTTTTTAACACAGTGCATGAAACTCTTGCAAGAGCAGTAAGACAAGAGAAGGAAATTAAAGGAGTAATAATTGGAAAAGAAGAGATCAAATTATCCTTTTAGCAGATGATATGATATCTAAGAGATGCCAAAAAATTACGCCAGAAAACTTCTAGAAATGATTGACACATTCAGTAAAGTGGCAGGTTATAAAATTAATGTACAAA
>NW_008335593.1:137300-145336 GCF_000622305.1 Nannospalax galili | reverse complement strand
CACTGGAGGAAAGACAGCATGTTCAGCAAATGGTGCTGGCAAAACTGGATCTCTACCTGTAGAAGAATGAAACTAAACCCCTATCTGTCACACTGCAAAATAGTCAATTCCAAATGTCTCAAAGACCTCGATGTAAAGCCTGAAACTCTGAAACTGTTAGAAGAAAACATTGGGAAAAGACTACAAGATATAGGTGTAGGAATGGATTTTCTAAACAGGACATCAATTGCTCAGGAAACAAGGGCAAGAATTAACAAATGGGACCTCATTAAACTACAAAGCTTCTGTACATCAAAGGAGGGAACCAGGGAAGCTAACAGAAAACCCAGAGAATGGGAGAAAATCTTCACCAGCGACACATCCGATAGAGGTTTTATATCCAGAATATATAATGAACTCAAAAAACAAGAATCAAGGCAAGAAGCAGCCCAATTAAAAGATGGGCTAAGGAGCTCAACAGAGAGTTCTCAAAAGAAAAAGTAAAGATGGCTATGAAACTTCTTAAAAGATGTTCAGCATCACTCGTAATTAGGGAAATGCAAATTAAAGCCACTTTAAGATTTCATCTTACCCTAGTCAGACTGGCTAAGATCAAGAGAACAAATGATACCAAATGTTGGAGAGGATGTGGGGAAAGGGGAACACTCATCCACTGCTGGTGGGGCTGCAAACTTGTTCAACCCCTATGGAAAGCAGTGTGGAGAACTCTTAAAAAACCACAAATGAACCTACCATTTGACCCAGGTATACGACTCCTTGGCATATACCCATAGAACTCATCCTATTGCAAGGACACTTGTACATCCATGTTTGTTGCTGCTCTTTTCACAATAGCTAAGAGATGGTAGCAACCTAAGTGTCCCTCAATTGTGAGTGGATAAAGAAAATGTGGTTCATTTATATGATGGAGTTTTACTCAGCAGTAAAGAAAGTTGAAATCATGAAATTTTCATGTAAATGGATGGAACTAGAAACTTATACTAAGTGAAGTAACACAGACTCAGAAAACAAATCAACATTTGTTTTCTCTCATATGTGGATCCTAGAACCAAACCCTGATAAGTGAGTATATATCCAGACATAACTACAGGAACCAGGATAATGGAAAGGAAACAGGGAGGTAAAGGAAAAGAAAGAACCTCAAAGAGAAAAACAGTAGGAAACAGGCCTTAATAAGGGAGATATGGATAAAACTTGGGTTAGTTTAAGGGATGGGGGAGGGAAGGGTATACAAGGAACCTAGGGGATAAGGGGAAAGAAGGAGCTCAACAGAGGTGGGACCGCAGGAGAAGGGTATTATTAAGGGAGAAAGGGGGAAAATGGGGGCACGTTAAGTGGGAAAACCATGATAGAGGTGTGAAACAATGTGAGAGATAAACAATGCCTAGCCAGTTTTGAAAACCAGAGGGAGCCATATTACTCCTACAACCTACTGCCACATTATACCTAGTAGATCAAGAAATATATGTCTAGGCAAGCTTTATCTGAGAACAGTTGTTCTTTGCCCAAGATTTATCTACATGACACACAGTAATTAAAAGTACCAAACTGATGGAACTAACCTTCTTGGATGTTTAACAGACATACTTTGAGGCCTATACTAATTTGGTCAGAGGGCCATAAAGGACATTTTCTCTTCCTTACCCTCCTAGGTTGACTAGTTCCAGGGACTATGAGCATGTCTCAAAATGTCCTGTAATTGTGGTGGGTCACCTGTCCTCTTGGTCAAGGAGGCCGAGGAAACCCCACGAGATGGACTTGAACCAGTGTCCAGTCTACAAAGAGGAGGGTCAACACAGAGGAATCATTTCCTCCATGCTTCCAAGCAAAGCCAACCATGGTCGAGCAGGACCTTTGACTTATCTCCACATAGGCGGAACTGGTAAAAGAAAGGAACCAGGGGCTCCTCCCAAGCCCATGTGACCCCCGAAGAACAGATCCTCAAATGACCTTAAGAGTAAAAACAAATTTGTTTATTGGGGCCAATTGTATGGCCTTAAACACCCCAAAGGAAAGTATAACCAAAGAGTAAAGGGGCCAATATAATTTCTTAAGAGTCTATATGCATAGCTAAAGGCTACATAACAAGCAAGAATGCCAGATAGGCAATTCCTTCTTTCGAGTTGCTGGCCAGGGTGTCCAAAGGGACTCCCAGATAGTAACCCAGGATAGAACTGGAAAAATGACCAGCAGACCCCAAACTTGTCTAAGGAATATTGACAACTGATTACTGCTGGATGCGGAACACCTGACCCTCCTAAAAGAAAGACCTCTAGATAGGCTGACTAGATTCACCAGAAGGGCAAGTAGTGGGGAAGGGCTAGGGGTGCTGATAACACAGCAGACAGTAGCAGGGATATCAGAGTATAAGGGGTCTAGTTGGGGGAGGGAGGCAGTGGGAGGGTGCCATCTCGAAAGTGGGTATATAGTCGAATAAGATGGTTTGGGATGTTCTGTGTGACACACACACACACACGCACACACAAAATCAACAAATTTAAGAAAATGTATCATATTTGAGGAGGAAGCATGGAAATTTGCGTCATGCTAATTAGTAAAGGTGATAAACATTACCATTGAAATCTACCCGATGACATTATAGACATACACAGGCACTAAGGATCCAAGTGCAACTGATTATGACTAGTTATAGACACATACAGATTAGAGATGCATGCATCAACATCTCAGTGTTAGTAGCAAAAACAATGAGTCTTTCTTCAAGGAACAATATATTCTGAAATGAAATGGAGATCTTTTTAAAGGTTAAAAAACTCATTCAATTTTATGTGTTAGAGCTTATACTGAGTTCAATATTGTATAACTGTTTTAACTCAACTGTGAATGTAGAAACTTGCACACACTTGTGAAAGAGATGTACTCTTGCTCTGGAGTCTGTTACTGAATATGTTAAAGATACAGTGAAATGCTTCTTCTAATCATGTAGCTATTAAAAATTTAAAAAAATTAAAGTTATTAAAAATTTTAAAAATAATGATTAAAAAATAAGAATTAGTAGATGTGAAAAACATTACCATTGAAATCTACCTGATGACTTTATATCCATGCTCAGATGCCAAGGAGTTGAGAAACTAACCGACTGTCACTAGCAATGATCAGATATGTGGAGATTAGAAATGCATGTGCAAACATCTTAATGTCAATTGCATTGAAAGTGAATTTTTCTGTATGAAAGTGTGTATTTTAATAATGAAATGGAGTTCTTTTTTAAAGGTTAAAACCTCATTCAATTTTATGTCTTACAGGGTTTATACTGAGTTCAATATTGTATAACTGTATTAATATAAATGTATTAATTCAACTGTGAGCCTAAAAATTTACAGCCGATTTTGAAAGAGATGCATCTTAGCTCAGGAAATTGTTATTGACTATGTCAATGCTGTTGTAATGAAATGCTTCTTCTAAGTATGTGGTTAATAAATAAATAATTTTAAAAATTATAAAGCTACTAAGAAGTGACTGTGAGAAAACAAAAGTGGTTTTTCTGAGGTAGGAAAAGCTGGGGACAGAGAGGAAGGACATTGGGAAGTTGAAGAGCAGGAAGCAGAAGAGAAGGTTTTGGAATTATAAAATGCCTTGAGAGTTTGACTGTGGTGATGGGTATACAACTACTCAAATTTGTGAAAATGTACATCAAAACAGGTGTGGTTTTTTTCTATGTACATAGTACTTTAAGAAAGATGTTGGTAACTTATTATAATAACCAGAAAGAAAAATGTGCATGTTCCAAATTAGTGGAATAAATTTGATTTGAGGTCAAGGGTGAAAAGATACTACAGAATTAAAAAGTATAAAATAGCCAGGAGTTGTGGCACACGCCTTTAATCCCAGCACTTGGGAGGCAGAGGCAGGCCGATCTCTGTGAGTTCAAGGCCAGCCTGGTCTACATAGCAAGTTCCAGGCCTGCTGGAGCTACAGGGAGACCCTGTCTCAAAAAGACAAAAAAGAAAAAAAAAAGTATAAAATAATGGACAGAATCGAGTTGCCATCACATAATAAACCAGTTCATGCACGTTCATGTGGCTTCTCAGGCATGTTTCATGTAGTTGAGCCATACTTTCTAAGACATTTCTACAGTTTGGATCATGAATGGAAATTCAAGGCTATATGTTAGACTTGGTCCTCAGCCTGTGGAGCTATTGGAAGTGTTGGGGCCTTTTGGAAGGAAATAAGGTCACTGAGGGCATTTCCTTGAGGAAGTATTGGGACCTCATGTGCTCCTCATTTTGCCTTCCATAACTGTGAGATAAATGGGTCTCCTCCACCATCAGTTGTACTGTTCTTCCACAGACCCAAAGCAATAGAGTCAAGCATTACCAACAATGAACTCTGAAGCCACTAAAAAATGTTGAACATTTTTTCATATGTTTATTGGCCATTTGTACTTCATGTTTTGAGAACTGTCAGTTCATTTCATTAGCCCATTTATTGGTTGGGTTTTCAACATTTCATATTTTTTAGTTCTTTATATATTCTGTGTATTAGTTCTCTGTCAGATACATAACTAGCAGAGCTTTTCTTTATTCAGTAGACCGTCTCTTCACTTGAGTTGTTTCCTTTGTTGTGCCTTTTAAATTCCCTACAACCGCATTTCTCAATTCTCTATTATTTTATTCATCTCTGTTTGTGTGTGCCTGCTTGTCTGTTGGTGCACTATGCTAGTGCTCTCAGAGGCCCAAAAAGGGCATCAGATCCCCTGGAACTGAAATTAAAGGCAGTTGTGAGCCACCTGGTGTGGAGGTTTGGAGAACCAAACCTGAATCCTCTGCAAGAGCAGTAAGTGTTCTTAACTACTGAGTCACTTTTCCAGTCCTTCATTTCTCAAGTGTGAGTGTTTGTGTAGGTGTAGATGAGTATGCATGAGGCCAGAGAACAACCTTGATGTTGTTTCTCAGGTGTCAGCCACTTTGGTTTTTTTTTTTTTTTTGGTTTTTCTTTAATATTTTATTGAGCTTTTGTGCATTTCATACAACAGTTCTTAATCAAATTTAGGGCCCCTCCTCCACCATCAGTGCCCCACAGCCCTCCACCCCCAATCTCATGTGTTCCACCATACATGTTAAGTCCTATCCAGTCAAACATTTGTACTTAGATGTCCTTTGATTTAAGTTCTGCTGGAGTCTAGTCAGCCTATCTAGAGATTGTAAGGAAGATCTACTGTCCCTCATCCAGTAGCCATCAGTCTCCGACAGTTCCAGGCTAGGGCCAGATGGCTGTCCATTTCCCTCACTCCACTCTGGGCCCTTGTCTGATTGAGTTGGCATGGGTCTTGTGGTTGACGCCACCATTGCCACAAGTTCACATGTGCAAGCTTCCAGTGGCCTGAAAGCCTGTTTCCCTGTGTTCATGAACCAACCCTGGCTCTTACAATCTTTCTGCTCCCTCCTCTTCCACAATGGTCCCTGAGCTGTGGGTGTGTGAGGTTTAATATAGGACTCCTATCCAGTGACACACACTCTGCAGTCTCTTCTCTAAAATGTAGAGCCAGTTGTGCCTTTCTGTGTGCATTGCACTCTGTTGTATAAGGAAATTTTGGTGGTGAGAGTTGAATGATGCACTAGTATTCTTTCTACCCCCTGTTCTGCTATGAACCTTAGGTATAGAGGTTCCACTGTAGATATGTCGCCTAGGACTGGGCATTTCTCAGACGTATATTCTCTGAACCACCTTGTTTTTTGAGACAGGGTCTCTTCACTATCCTGGAACCCACCAAGTAGGCTAAGCTAGCTGTCCAGCAAACACCAGGGACTTACCCATCTCTCTGTCTTCCCAGCACAGGAATTAGCAAGGGTGTGACACCATACTTAACCTTTTGTTGTTTTTAAGTATTCAATTCTGGAGAGTTTGGACTCAGGTTCTTGTGCTTCCTAGGCAAGCATTTTGCCCATTGAGCCATCTCCCCAGCCCCCATTTCTCAATTCTTGCTACTATTTCTTGAGCTATTGAAGCCCTTTTCAGAAAGTCCTTGCCTACACATGTATCTTAAAATGTTTTCACTCTAACAGATTCAGGATTTCAGTTCTTGATCTATTTTGAGTTGATTTTTGTACCAAATGAGAAATACATACCTTGTTTCATTCTCCCGTTCTCCCATCATCATTTGTTAAAGTGGTGCCTTTTTTCCAGTATATGCTTTTAGCATCTTTGTAAAAAATCAAGTGAGAGTTTAATTATGCGTCTTCTGCTATGTTCCATTGACCTACATGCTTGTTTTTGTGCCAGTGCCATGCTGTTCTTGTCACTGTGGATTTGTTTCCTCTTTTGGAACTTCATATGAATGGAATCATGTTTTCTGTTTTTTGTTTTTGGTCTTTTTGAGCCAGGGTCTCTCTGTAGCCCCAGCTGGCCTGGATTCGCAATGGAGACCAGGCTGGCCTCGAACTCACAGAGATCTGCCTGCCTCTACTTCCCAAGTGCTGGGACTGAAGGCGTGTGCCACCACGTCTGGCTGAATGGAATCATGTAATTTGTTATATTTTATAACTGACCTATTGCACTTAGCATGTTGTATTGTGCATCAGTTTTTCATTCTGTTTCATAGCTAAATACTCCATTATGTTGATAAACTACAGCTTTGTTTATCCATTCCTCCTCTGATGGATGTTTGGATTGTTTCTATAATTCTGTCTGTTACAAATAATGTTGCTATAAACATTTGTAACCAAGATTTTGTGTTGACCTATTTTCATTCTCATAAATCTATTCCTGAACATGGAATTCTGTGCCCTAAGGTGAGTCCATGTTTTGTTGTTGAGGAAATGCCATTGTGTTTCCTAGAGTGGCTGCACTGTTTGATATTCCTACCATCAGTGTCTGAGGATTCTGAATTCTCTATATTCTTACCAACACTTGTTAGCTGACCTTTTATTATAGTTATCCTTGGGGGTATGAACTAGTTTTCATCCTCATTTTGATTTATGTTTTCTTGATAACTAATGAACATTTTGTAATATGTTCAGTGGCTATTTGTAGAGCTTCCTTAGCTCTTAAGCTCTCTCTAGTTCCCTTCCTCCTTCCCGTTCTCCTTCTTATAGTCAATCCCTCCTTTCCTCTTTCCCTCCCTTTTTCTCTGATTTTCGAGATGGGGTACAGGGACCTGGTCCAGGATGACCTGTAACCCACTAAATAATCCAGGCTACCCTCAAATTTATGGTAATCCTCCTACCTCAGTATTCTGAGTGTTGGGATTACAGGCCCAGCTTGAGACTTTTCTTTTTGATCTTTACTCATTAAAAATATTGAATGATTTATATTTTTATTATTGCTACAAAGTTCTGTATGTGTTCTAGATAGAAGTCCCTTGTCCTGTGCAGTTTTGCAGTTACTTATCTCATGGTGGGTTGTCTCCTGATTTTTTTTTTTAGCTCAAGCATAGTAGATTTATTAGGATAATGCATTCAAAATGACAATTACTCATACAGAAAATCAATGTTTGGAAAACATTCAGGCTTTGGAAAACAAAGTTTGGAAAACATTCAGCATTGTAGTATATTCCCTTCAAAGTTTCATACAACACAGGTACTTTCTTAACCTTTTTTTTTTTTTTGCTGGTTAATTTTTTTTATTATTTCTTTAATAACCACATACTTAGAAGAAGCATTTCATTACAACAGCATTGACATAGTCAATAACAATTTCCTGAGCTAAGATGCATCTCTTTCAAAATCGGCTGTAAATTTTTAGGTTTACAGTTGAATTATTACAGTCATACAATATTGTACTCAGTATAAACCCTATAAGACATAAAATTAAATGAGGTTTCAACCATTCAAAAAGATCTCCATTTCATTATTAAAATACACAGTTTCATACAGAAAAATTCATTTTTAATGAAATTGACATTAAGATGTTTGCACATGTGTTTCTAATCTCTATATATCTGATTATTATTTGTGACAATCGGCTGCTTTCTGAGCTCCTTGGCATCTGAGCATGGATATAAAGTCATAAGGTAGATTTCAATGATAATGTTTTTCACATCTACTAATTATTAAGGAGCAAATTTTTATGCTTTG
>NW_008335593.1:130328-137161 GCF_000622305.1 Nannospalax galili | reverse complement strand
CAAGATTCATAGTTGAGTTAATAAAGTTATACAATATTGAACTCAGTATAAGCCCTGTAAGACATAAAATTGAATGGTTTTTTAACCTTTAAAAAAAGATCTCCATTTCATTTTAGAATATATGCTTGATTTCTTAAGAATACCCTTTGGAGCCAGACGTGGTGGCACATGCCTTTAATCCCAGCACTCAGGAGGCAGAGACAGGCAGATCTCTGAGTTCAAGTCCAGCCTGGTCTACATAGTGAGTTCCAGGACAGCTGGGGCTACAGGGAGACCCTGTCTCAAAAAGACCAAAAAATAAAAATAAAAATAAAATCCTTTGAAGCACAAATATTTTTAATTTTGATGAAGCCCTATTTAATTTTGTTGTCGTTGTTGCTCCTTGTTTCAGTATCTCCTGAGAACCACTTTTCAAATTCAGAATCATAAAAGATTTGCTGTAATTGCTTTTTAAGTGTTACATAGTTTAAGCTCCTTCTTTTAGGCCTTGGCTCTTTTTTTTTTTTTTTTTTTTTTTTACATGATATGAAGTAAAGGTCTAACCAAATTCTTTTGTGTATAGGTCTTGTCACATCACCATTTGTTGAAAAGATACTCTTTCCCCACTGAATTCCCTTGGTGCTGTTCTGGAAAGTTGGTTGGCCATGTGTGTACCATCTTTTCTTTTCTGGACTTCTGGGTAGTTCTGTTTATCTGTACATTCATCTGTGTGCCAGTACCTTAGTCTCGATTGCTGCTTGTTGTGTGGCAAATTTTGAAATGGTAAACCTTAGTGCTTATTTATTCTCATTTTTGAGGCTGAATTTGCTCTTTGTTATTTCTTGTTATTCGATATGCATTTTAGAATCAGTTTATCACTGTAGAGAAGTCACCTGAGATTCCCATAAGGATTACATTGAATCTGTAGATCTGTTTTGGGAGTATTACTCTGTTAACAATGTTTTAGTCTTCTGATTCATTAAAAAAAAAAGAAATGTTTTTCCATGTGTTCAGATCTTCAAAACTTTAAAACATTTTGTAATTTTCAGAGTAAATTTGAAATCTTGCCAACATTATTCCTACTTATGTTATTATTTTTAATGCAATTATAAATAGAATTGTTTTCTTAATTTGATTTTCAGATCGTCCATTGCTGGTGTATATGAACAATGGATTTTTATGTATTGATTATGTATCTTTTGATCTTGCTGATCTCTTTTATTAGTTGTAATCAATTTTTAATGGGTTCTTTTTTCTTTGTTAAGGACCATTCTTCTGCACGTGGAGATGCTTTTCTTCTTTTCTTATCTAGATGCTCCCTGTTCTTTTTCTTACCTTTCTTGGATCCTCCAGCACAAAGTGGAACATGAGTGGCAAGAGCCAGTATTCTTATCTTGTCCCTTAAGGGGAAGCCTTCAGCTTTTTAACCACTGAACATGATGGATTCTCTTAGATATTCATTATAAGCTTAAGGATCAATGTTTTTAATCATGAAAGTATAATAGATTTTATCATGGGTTTTCTGTATCTGATCATGTAATTTTTATTGTTATCATCTGTTTCTTATTTTCTTGGTATGCTATACTAATGGGGTTCGGATGTTGAACTAACTTTGCAATTCTGGAATAATGGCTACTTGACCATAGAGCTTAATTCTTTAAGTTAATTTTTAGATTCAGTTTTCTAGCATTTTGTTGAAGATTTTCTGTGTCTGCATTTATAACATAGGGGCTATAGTTGTTTTTCCTATGATGTGTTTAAATGTTCCTTCTCTCGTTTTAGAGTTGTGAGGAATTACTGCTCTTTAAATAGTTGGTAGAATCCAATAGTGAACAGGTCTGGCCTGGGGTTTTTTTTGTTTTGTTTTGTTTTGTTTTTTAATGGTTTGATTGCTAGCTTGTTCTCTTCACTTGTTTTAGAACTGTACAGATAGTTTATTTCTTCTTGAGTCATTTTGGTAGTTTGTGTGTTTGCAATTACTCACTGTGTTCCTTTATGTTCTTTTATTTCTCTAAGATCATTCCTAGTTTTAATAATGTGAGTTTCTGTTATTTTAGTCTAAAGAAGAGTTGGGTTTTTTTTTTTTTTGTTTTTTTTTTTTTGAGCCCCTTTTGAGATAGACTCTCACTTTTTTGCCCAGGATGGTCTTGAACTTACGGACTCAAGCCTTGTTGCTTCAGCTTCTCAAGTAGCTGGGACTACAGGAGCACACTACCCATATCCAGTCTGATTTGATTTTTTTTAAATGCTGGTATTGTTGGTTTCTCCAGTATTATCCTCCATTTGTTTCTATTCTGCTCTGTTTCTTCCCTTCTGCTTTCAGTTTCATTTCTTTTTTATTTCCAGTTCTTAAGGTAGAAGCTTAAATTACTAATTTGAGATCTTTCTTTTCTATCAGTATTTGTGGCTATCTGCTTCCCTTAGGTTTCACAGGCACAGTTCTGATCTGAGGCTGATGTGCCTCAGTCACCATCAGTTCTGAAGTCATCTTCTGAGAAACAAGAGCTGGGGATAGCCATGGTTGCTGTGCTTGTAGTTATGATTTTTGAAGAGCATGATGGATGGATTGTCTAAAGATGCGTGTTTTTCCTTATTGATTTTTTGTCTTATAAGTGTGTGCATCTTACCTTTTAAGTTCATTTTATAATAGTAATCTATATTGCTGCTGCCCTGATTTGTAGATATAACCACTTTTAGTCAGTGTTTTAAATGTGATTTATTTTGGCTTTTTTTTCTACTTGGAATTTGTATTAGTTACTTTTTTGTTGCTATGATAAAACACTGTGAACAAGGGAACTTATAGAAGCAAGAGTTTATTTGAGCTTATGTTTCCAGAGGTATCAGAGTCTATCATGGTGGGGCGGCGTGGTGGCAGAGGTGGCCAGAGCACAAAGGTAAGTGCTCACATCTTCAAGCAGCCACAAGAAGCAGAAAGACTGGAAATCTGGCAAGGCTTATGAACTCTCAAAGCCTCCTCCCCTGCACCCCCCACAACCTCCACCCTCCCCCAGTTATGTGTTTCTTCTGGTGTGACCACACCTCCTAAAGCCTTCCAAAACAGTGCCACAGTCTGAGGACAAAATGTCCAAATACTTGCAGCCTATGGGGGATGTTCTCATTCAAACCACCACAGAATTCTTTGACTTTGACTTGTACAATTAGGCTCATGTTACCAAACTCATGTTATGGTTGCACATAATTAAAATTTGAGTGTCTGGAAGCCCTTGTGAAGAAACTCCAGTGGACTCTCATATGAACATTTGAAAATTGCCCTGTTCCTGACTTTTTTCTAGTTCCTTGTCTAGAACTTGTAATGCTAATTACTCTTGCCTTTACTTCTCCTTCATATCTCCTATTCAGGATTCAAGGACTTTCTTTTCCCCTTAGAGACAAGAGTTATGCAATTTGGGAGTCTTTTAGATAGACCCACTGAAGGGGTACTCCAATTGCCTCACTGTGTGTCCCTGTTCAGCATGGAAGAAGCCAGAGTGGTCCCTATTCCATATTGGCAATTTGGGTAACCCCTTCAGAGGACGGTGTGATAAGAATGGGAGGTAGGAATTGGCTAGGAAGTTAGGGTAAAAAGACCCCAAAGAAATGTAGCAATTTTTGGCTAAAAGTCAAAATGTCCTTGGGCCTGTTAACAACATACTCTGTTCCAAAGGCCAAAAATGTCAAAGTATTTGGGAGCTTGTATCTAATCCTTAAAAGATTTTAGGGTTACTGCTTCAGAGGGGGGAATGTTGGAGGGGAGGGAGTGGGCATGGATTTGATCAAAACACCTTATATACATGTATGAAATTCTCAAAGTTTTTGTAAAAGTTAAAAAAAAGACCAAAAATAAATAAATAAATAAATAAATAAATAAATAAATAAATAAAATTTGAGTGTGGTTGATGCCCAGCTTCACATCTCACTGTGGGAACTGAGAGTAGAACCTAGAACTTCTGGTGGGAATGCAGGTTACTTCTGTTCTGGACTGACCCAGTGTTGCATAAGGAAGTCTGGAGAAGGAGCATAGTATGCATTTTTGTTTCTGCCATTTTGCTGTGGGTGGTGATTCCTCTGAGCTCCTTTATCCTATCTGTAGCTCTAAATTCTGTTCCTCCTCATTTCCTGCCTTGGTACCCTTTGAGTAAGAAGGAGCTTGGCCTTGCCTGGAACAGGAAGACCAATGTGACTGGAACAGCACCTCTATACCTCACACTTAGATCCTTGCACAAGGCCTTAGGGTCTTGGCCTAGAATAGGTGCTTTACAGACAGGAGAAAAATGGAAACTGCCCACATGCCTCTCCACAGAAGAAGGGAGGCAGAGTGAGTGAACTGCTGCTCCTACTCCATGGATAAATCACACAGACATGTCAATTAAAGAAAGCAAGTTCACTTAGAAAGCTGAAAATAAGCAGCACCCTCAGTGCAGTTTTAGGAAAATGTGTAAGAAGTTAAGAATACAGAAGGCACAGGAAGAAGAACTGCAAATGTGGCTGGCCCTGTTTGTGGGTCGGTTCTGCTGTGTGAAGCACACCACACCTACCTGTGTCAAGGTGGCAGGAGGTGGGCCAAAGAGAACCAGCTCCAGTCTGTACAGAGCTCTGGCTGTCCTCGGTGCTGAAGGCTTGGCACTTGTCCTTACACAGGGTTATGTGAAGCTGGAACTGTTCCTACAAGTTTACAACCCTTTTCCCTTTTCCTTCCTTTGCATTGTTGATTTTGTTGCCTGATAATCTCTGTCTGCTTTGCCAAGCCCTTTTGATCTCCAGAGCTGCTCTCCAAGGGGGCTTCCATACTCCTGTTCTTTATGCATCTGCCTTACCTGGCACTTCACTAACCCTCTACTTCCTCTGACCCCATCCTCCCACCAACAGTTTCAATTTATTGTTTTAAGTCCAGGAAATCTGGATTCTCTTCCTCTCTAGTTTTATCTTATAGCGAAATCTTCCAGGCCTATTTATGTAATGCTTTGTTTAGAGAATGATATTTATGATCACAAAAAGTTACTGAGCCTGCAGTGCTGGCCTTGCCTTGGTCCCAAGCAATGAGGCTATAGTGGGCATCTTGTGGTTTCTATCTTATGCCTTCTGTTCTGCATTCCTTAGTCTACTGCTGTTCATCTTCTTCCTCCAGCTATCAAGACTGGCAGGCAGGTCTTCCTTTCATATGAAGCCATGTAACCTTCAAGTCTTTGACCAAACCACTGTTTTGTGCTTGCTGCATACTGCCAAATGTTGCTACATTTTCTTGTGTGTGTTTCACATGGTGGTTATGTGGTGACAAGTAGGCCTCCCAAGGTGTAAAGATCTAACACTGTGCCTGTGGCACAGGCCCAGTGGATCTTGATGGGTCTGTGGTAGTCCTGGCTAATTCTATATTGCCTGCCAGGCTGGTCCAGGCTGCCTCAGGGGAGCAAGTACTTCTTAGGGTTGGTCTTGGAAATGGCACATTCACTGTGAGGACGTAGTCATGAAGCCTTGGCAGCTCCAAGGATCGGCTGTTTTGACTATGACTGCCCTCTATTCCTTGTCAGCCCCATGTCCTTTAGTCTCTGAGCAATGAAGAAGGTGGATGGAAAGATAACAAGGTTGCTGTTTTCTTCCCCCTTACAGTGTCCTGGATATGTCTGCCTCTGTCCCTTGGCACTCACATACACCTCACCCTTTCATCTTGCTGGACACCTTGTGGCAAGCAAGTTCCATTTCTCTCTCACCTCAAAAATAATGAAAACCAGCAAACAAAAAAAAAGCCCCCAACTAGAGCATTAGTTTCCTGGAAAAGTAGCTAGTGTGAATCTTTTCTTTCTGCCTTAGAGAAGACTAGAAGCAGCTTGGGGCAGAGTATTTGTATTGGGAGGGGACTAAAGGGGGTTATAGGATGAGGAGGAAGAGCAGGGTTCCCTAGCCAAGAGGCAGCATCCTCAGGAGAGTACTACAGCATCTAGTAGCTGGCTGCCAGGAGCCCATGTCCTGTGACTAAGGGATTTGAGGTCCTACCTGAGCCTCAAGACATCCCTCTGGGTGTTATTGTGGGTTTCTGTGACAGCCTCTTAGTGCTGCTCCTGCTCCAGACAATCTTGGAGATGACCTGAAGCAACCTGAGTTATTTGCCTGGGACTGTTTACTCTCAGTGCATGATTTCCATAGGCAGCTCACAAGCCTGGGCTTTAAATGTTGGTGATTTTTATTGTTCTTGACCTAAGCCTCAGTGAAGTACTGATTATCTGAACACATTGGTTATTGTTAGATTGTACATTCCCCTTGCTGTAATTGGAGAGATTATTCAGACTGCATGTGGGGAGGAGTAATGAAATGTTATGCCGGCTTTAAGTTCATAGCTCTCCCTTCCAATCTGGTACACTGGGTTTTGGTTGGCAAAAGCAGTGTTTCTTGATTGGGGTTACTTTTTCCAAGTTTCTTCAGTGTTGTAAAAACAACATTCATCCTTGTAAAAGACCCTCTCTTCTATCCTGAATTTCAAAAGAGTCTGCATAATGAGCTGGTTATTAAAAGAGATTTAGTGCTTCATGGCAGAAGAATTCGTGATTTGTGAAGATCAATTAATACACTTATGGACTGAATCTTTTTCAGTGCTTTGCACGCATAGGACAAGCAAGTCTATGCACAAGGAGGTTGCACTGCTCTTTCAGGTCTGTGAGTCCACTGGCTGAGTAGGTCATCATATGTTTCTTTTAAATTTTACATTTAGGTAATTCCAGATGTACTAATTACTTTTGTTCATTAGTTCCATAAATTGAATTTTAAGTTATTATTTATGAAAGACTTCAGCAAAACTCTTTCAAAATTTGTTATATGAAGTATTACCTACTACTCCCAGAAAGTAACTACAATTTTTTAAAATA
>NW_008335593.1:126904-127804 GCF_000622305.1 Nannospalax galili | reverse complement strand
AAAGTGGTTTTAATTTGCATTTCCCTGATTATTAGTGATGTTGAACATCTTTTAAGATGTTTCATAGCCATCTTTACTTCTTCTTTTGAAAATTTTCTGTTTAGCTCCTTAGCCCATCTTTTAATTTGGTTGCTTCTTGTCTTGGTTCTCTGTTTTTTTAGTTCGTTATATATTCTAGTTATTAAACCTCTGTCGGATGTGTCGCTGGTAAAGATTTTCTCCCATTCTGTGGGTTTTCTCTTTGCTTCCTTGGTTGCCTCCTTTGATGTACAGAAGCTTTTTAGTTTAGTGAGGTCCCATTTGTTAATTCTTGCCCTTGTTTCCTGAGCAATTGATGTCCAGTTTAGTAAGTCCTTTCCTACACCAATATCTTGTAGGTCTTTCCCAATGTTTTCTTCTAACAGTTTCAGAGTATCAGGCTTTACATTGAAGTCTTTGATCCATTTGGAATTGACTTTTGTGCAGGGTGAAAGATAGGGGTTTAGTTTCATTCTTCTACAGGTAGAGATCCAGTTTTGCCAGCACCATTTGTTGAAGATGCTGTCTTTCCTCCAGTGAATGTTCTTGGCCCCTTTGTCAAATATCAGGTGGCTGAAATCATATTTACTCATATTTCAGTCTTCAATTTGTTCCATTGATCTATGGGTCTATATTTGTGCCAGTACCATGTTGTTTTCATGACTATAGCTCTGTAATACAGCTTAAAATATGGTATAGTAATCCCCCCGGCATTGCTCTTAGTGCTCAGGGTTGTTTTAGCTCACCGAGGTCTTTTGTGCTTCCATATGAATCTTAGGATAGGTTTTTACAATTCTGTGAAAAATGTCATGGGGATTTTGATTGGCATTCTGTTGAATCTATAAATGACTTTTGCTAGGATGGTCATTTTCAAAATATTAT
>NW_008335593.1:123510-125897 GCF_000622305.1 Nannospalax galili | reverse complement strand
ATTAGAATGATGCTGGCTTCATAGAAGGAATTTGGAAGTTCTCCCTCCATTTCTATCTTTTTGAATAAATTGAGTAGTATTGGATGTAGATCTTCTTTGAATGTCTGATAGAATTCTGCTGTAAATCCCTCTGATCCTGGGCTTTTTTTAGTCGAGAGGTTTTGTATTCATTTATTTGTGTTTTTTCCGATTTTTGATGTAGGCACTTAGAGCTATAAACGTCCCTCTAAGGACTGCTTTCAATGTGTCCCAGAGGTTTTGTTGTGTTGTATTGTCCTTTTCATTTAGTTCCAGGAATACTTTTATTTCTTTCTTAATTTCTCTTTTGTCCCATTCATCATTCGGGAGTGTGTTAATTTCCATGTGTTTATGTGGTGATTAGGGCTTCTTCTGGTGTTGACTGTAAGCTTTATTGCATTGTGGTCTGACAGAATGCATGGAATTATTTCAATCTTTTTGTATTTGTTGATGTTTGTTTTGTGCCCCAGTATATGGTCGATTTTGGAGAAGGTTCCACGGGGTGCTGAGTAGAAAGTATGTCCTTTGGTGCTTGGGTGGAATACTCGATAGATGTCTGTTAAGTCCATTTGATATATGGTATTGTTTAATTCAGATGTCTCTCTGTTAACTCTCTGCCCTTTTGACCTGTGTAATGGAGACAGTGATTGAAGTCCCCTAATATTAATGAGTTGGGGTTAATCTGGGTCTTAAAGGCCTGCACTATTTTTTTTATGAAATTGGGTGCACCAGAGTTTGGTGAATATATGTTCATGATTGTAATATCTTCTTGATTCATTGTTCCTTTGATCCAAATGAAGTGACCCTCTTTGTCTCTTCTGATTAGTTTTCGTTTAAAGTCTATTTTGTCCGATATTAGAATTGCTACGCCTGCTTTTTTCTTAGTGCCATTTGCTTGGTATATTTGTTTTCCATCCTTTCACTTTGAGATAGTGTCTGTCCTTGAAAGTGAGAGGAGTTTCTCCCGGGGACCGCGGAGGCAGACTGCCTGCAGACGCATTCGATTCTCATGACCGTCCCTTCCAAGGGTGGGTAGGCCTGACCGGGCCTGGAGTGTCACATGTGGCGGTCATCCTTTGTGTAGAGGCTGACAGAGGGGAAGGGCCTGGGTGAGTTAAGGAACTGGGACAGTCTCAGCTAGCTGTAGTTTGCTGGGTCTCATTTTTTTTTTTTTTTTAAATTTAACTACTCAATTTATTCGAAATCCTATCACACTCTTTTCATCAGGCAGTAAAGTTTCAATGGTAATGTTTTTTACATCTACTAATTATTAAGGAGCAAATTTTTATGCTTTGAAGACTTTTTTTCTTTTTTTTTTTTTTATTTATTTATATACCCACTTCCCAGGTAGAACCCTCCCATAGCCTCCTTCCCCTCACTAGAGCCCTTATACTCTGATATCCCTGCTACTGTCTGCTGTGTTGTCAGCACCTCCAGCCATTCCCCACTACTTGCCCTTCTGGTGATTCTAGTCGGCCTATCTAGAGGTCTTTGTTTTAGGAGGGTCAGCTGTTCCTCACCTAGCAGTAATCAGTTGTCTATATTCCTTTGGATAAGATTGGGGTCTGCTGTTCATTTTCCCAGCTCTATGCTGGGTTACTGTCTGGGAATCCCTTTGGATTCGTGGCCAACACCTCAAAAGAAAGTATCGCTTGTCTAGCATTGTTGCTTATTATGTAGCCTTTAGCTATACATATGGACTCTTATGAAGTTATGTTGTCCCATTTAATCTTTGGTTATACTTTCTTTTGTGGTGTTTAAGGCCACACAGTTGGTCCAGATAAACTGATTTATTTTTACTCTTAAGGTCGTTTAAGGATCTGTTCCTCAGGGGTCACATGGGCTTGGGATGAGCCCCTGGCTCCTTTCTTTTACCAGTTCCGCCTATGTGAGGTAAGTCAAAGGTCCTGCTTGACCGTGGTTGTTTTCACTTGGAAGCATGGAGGAAATGATTCCTCTGTGTTGACCGTCCTCTTTATAGACTGGACACTGGTTCAGGTCCATCTGTTGGGGTCTCCTAGGCCTCCTTGATCAAGAGGACAGGTGGCCCACCACCATTATAGGAGATTTTGAGAGATGCTCATAGTCCCCTGAACTAGTCGACCTAGGAGGGCAAGGAGCAAAAAGTGTCCTTTATGTCCCTCTGACCAAATTCTTATAGACCTCAAAGTATGTCTGTTAAACACCCAAGAAGGTTAGTTCCACCAGTCTGGTATTTTTAATTACTGTATGTCATGTAGATAAATCTTGAAATCAAGAAATATATGTCTAGGTAAACCTTACCTAGACATATATTTCTTGATCTGCTATGTATAATTTGTCAGTAGGTTGTAGGAGTAATATGGTTCCCTCTGGTTTTCAAAACTAGC
>NW_008335593.1:122831-123452 GCF_000622305.1 Nannospalax galili | reverse complement strand
CACTATGTTTCTTTCTGAACCCCTTGGGTATAGTCATTCCTTTCTTTAGCTCTTTCTATTGCTTCAAGAACTCTCTGAAGGTCTGATTTTGTGGCCATGAATTTTTTCAGCCTATTTATGTCATTTAAGATTTTTCTTTCCCCTTCGACTATAACAGACATTTTGGCTGGGTATAGTAATCTGTGTTGTCATCTGCGGTCATTTAAAACTGAGAATACTTTGATCTAGGCTCTTCTGGCTTTCATAGTTTGCACTGAAAAGTCAGCTGTAATCCTAATGGGTGTTCCTTTATATGTGACTTGTTGTTTCTCTGTGGCAGCTTTCAGTATTGTCTCTTTTTTGTACGTTTAGTGTTTTTACTATGATGTGCCATGGAGAGTTTCTTTTCTGGTCCTGTCTGTTTGGTGTTCTATATGCTTCTTATATTTGTATGAGCATGTCTTTCTTTAATTTTGGAAAAATTTCTTCCACAATTCTGTTGAAGATCTGGTCCATGTCATTATCTTGGAATTCTTCCCCTTCCTGTATGCCTATGATTTGTGAGTTTGGTCTTTTTAAGGTGTCACACAATTCCTGCATATTCCATTCTTGTGATTTCTAAAGTTTTTAATAATCTTTGCT
>NW_008335593.1:102398-122814 GCF_000622305.1 Nannospalax galili | reverse complement strand
TCTTCTGTCATTTCTAATTGGCTTACTGAGTGTTTCACTTTCTTCTTCATTTCAGCCTGAGTATTCTTCAATATTTCTAACTCTTTTCTGAATTCATTCAGAAGTTTATCCCTGTCTTCCTTCAGTTCTTTAATTTGTTCATGTGTTCTTTAAATTCACTCAATTCTTTTATCATGTTTAGAATTGTTCTTTTGAGTTCCATATTCTGGATTATCTCTAGGGGGTTCTCATCATACTCCTCTAGAGGACTACTGGTATTTGGTAGGGATATGTTCTTTTGGTTTTTCATGTTATTATTTTTTCTCTGATTTTGACATGTGAATTTCTTTTGTAATTTCTGATTATTTTGTGAGACTCAAGCCTTCAAGTTTAGGTCTGCTTCTTTTTGTGAACTTTATGTGTCTTTGTGGTTTACTTTTTGGGTGTGAAAAGCTGGTTCTAAGCTGGTTCTTTCTTTTGATTTTATATTAGAGTGGCCAGATTGCTTTTGTCTTCAGGAGTTCCCATGGAGGCCCAAGTCAGATGAGGATCAGATGCTCTCAGGCTTTCTCCTAAGGTTTGGATCCCTCCAGGAATGATTTTGACCTCAGGAATCTGGGGGTTGGACTGGCCTGGGAGCCTGGCCCTGGAACGAAGCTGGTCTAGGGCAGCTGGTGGCCCTGCCGCCTAGAGATGCAAAGGCAGATGGGGGTGGGAAGTGGCCCTAAGGACTCCTGGGAGGAGCTGGGTTGGTCTGGATGCAAAGGATCAGGAAGCGGAAAGGTCAGCCCCTGTGTCCTGGAAAGAGGCTGGTGGGTGGTGCAGGCCCAGGGAAGCAGAGGGAGGTGTGGGCTGGGCCAGGCCCACAAGCAGTGCTCCTGGGGACCAGAGAAGGCACTGAGTTGGTCTGGATGAAGAGGATCAGGAAGCAGTAATGGTTCCCCAGATGCCTGGGGCCCCAAGACAAGGAATCGGATGGGACCCAGGCTAGGAGGAGAGACAGGTGGAGGGTACGATGGACTTACCCCAGAGAGAGCCTGCAGTGTGGAGAGAGGCCTGCGGGTCCTGCATGCCCAGGGAAGCAGAGGGACTATTATTTTTATTTTATGTGTATGAGTATAATGCCTGCATATATGTGAGTACACCCATGTCGTACAATGCTGCGGAGGTCAGGAGAGGGCTTTGGAGTCCCCTGGAGCTGGAGTTAAGGATGGTTTGTAGCCACCATATGGGTGCTGGGAATTGAACCCGGGTCCTCTGTAAGAGTAGTCAATGCTTTTAACTGCTGGGCCATCTCTCCAGCCCCCAAAGTAACTACAATTATTAATAGCACTTACTCATCTAGTTTCCAAATAGCTTTATTTTAAAAAGACACAAAGTAGAACTCTGTAGAATGGGAGGTTTACTGAAAGTGCAGTTCACATGGACTCATGGTGTTTGGGTTCTGATGTGCATGAGCAGAGAACCAAGTGCATTTTGTCCTAAGCATGTGTAGTTACTAACCTGGAGTTCAGAATTTTGGCAGAGTTTAAATGGCATCAGTATCTTTATGTTGACTATTCTGAAAAAAGTGTTAGAGTTTAAAAGTTTGTTAGCTCACAATCCAAATTGAAGGCATTTTTTAGGATTTGACAGTCCTATGTCTAAAGTGATGGCTTTAACTGGGAAGACATGAAGCACAGATTGTTTTGAGGTGGCAGGTCAAGTGATTATTAGTGACCCTCCAGGGTCAGGACATCATGCAGATTGACTTCTCATGTGCTGAGGGAAACTGTTAGGTTCCCTCCTTGTGCTCTGTGCATACTTTCTGCCCTCCACTTGCTTCAAGACTCTCCTAATAAACTGTGTTGCTGCACACTCAGCTAAACAAGAAAAAGAAACTTGGAGGAAAACATAACTTCAAGGCAGGCATGTCAAAGAGATGTGAGACCTGCTCAGGCAATGGGGTCCCTCATGATGCCCTTTCTTCCTCCTCCTGGTGTGAAGGCAAGCACCCAAGAGAGGTTCTGAAACCCAGCCTATGAGTAGGGCTGTTCCACATGTTAGTAACAGAACTGTCTCACAACCTAGCAGCCAGTTTCCTAAATGATAGGCAAGAGTCAAGAAGAAGTCCCTGTGTCTTGAAGTGCCTTAGCTCTCTCTATGGCAGAGCTATCAGGCAAGAGGACCTGAGAGCGTTATATTATCCACTCATGCTTAGCATCACAAAAACAGCCTGATCTGATAGGTACAAAATTGCAAATATACTCAGGGTAGGACAGAAGAAGCTGGTGTCTTGGGCTTGCCATTATGAGCAGTGTAGACCTCAGACCCTGCTTGGAATGCTGTAAACTATGTCCTTGAAATAAAGTCCTTATGATCAGAAGATACTTTTGTTTTGCCCATTTTTTTTCTAATTAGTAGTTTAAATTTTTTCTTATTTTATAAAACTTTCATATTGAAAAAATGAGTTATATTTGAGGAAGAACCATAAAAATTTTTCAGATATACAGAAATTAGAGATGCATGTGCAAACATCTAAGTGTTGTTTGCATTAAAAATTAGTTTGTATGAAACAGTATATTCTACAATGAAATGGTGATCTTTTTAAAGGTTAAATCCTCATTCAATTTTATGTCTTATGGGGTTTATACTGAGTACAATAATGTATAACTGTATTAATTCAACACTGTGAACCTAAAAATTTCAGCCAATTTTGAAAGAGATGCATCTTTGTTCTGGAAACTGTTATTGACCATGTCAATGCAGTTGTAATGAAATGCTTTTACTAATTATGTGGATATTAAATAAATTTTAAAAACTTTAATATTGAGAACATTAGATTGATTGGGTGATTTTGGACAGGGTCTCACAGTGTAGCTCTGACTGGTCTGGAACTATGTAGATCAAGCTGGCCTTGAACTCATAGAAATCTGCCTGCCCCTGTCTTCCAAGTGTTGAGATGAAAGGTATGCACCATTACACCCAACTAAATATTTTTTTAATTTTTAAATTGGATTTTAAAAAATTTAAACAATACATCTTGATCATATCTAGACCCCCTCCCCATCTGCAACCTCCCCAAAAGCTCCCCCCACCAGATTTCATGCATTCTGTCATATATGTTAAGGCTTATAGAGCCACATTTGTGTCCCCAAATGTCCCTCAGTGTGACTCTTTCCACTGGAGTTCAGTCAACCTATTTAGAGTCACTCCCTTAAAGAAAACCAACTCTCCCTCTACAAGTAGTCATTGGTTGCCAATAGTTCCTCAGCTAAGGTTGAGGCTTCTTTGCTGGGTTTACATCTGTTTTGAGCTTGCATAGTTCTTGTACATGCTATCACCATTGCTGTAAGTTCATATGAGCAACTTCCCAGTCACCTGGAAAACTCTGTTTCCTTGTTGTCATCTACTACCCTGGCTCTTACAGTCTTTCCGTCCCTTCTTCTGAAATGGTCCCTGAGTCTTGGGTGGCAGAGATTTGATATAAGTGTCCTACTCAGGGACAAGCACTCTGCAGTCTTTTATTCTCTGCACTTTGGCCAGTTGTGACTTTCTAGGTTAGTTACCATCTGTTGAATTAGAAAGCTTCAATGGTGAGAGTTAAGAGATACATTAATATTCATTCTGCCCCCCTTTTCTACTACGTTCCCTGAACCTTAGATGTAGAGGTTGTTGCATTGTGAATATGTCACTTTGGGATGGACATCTCACAGACACTTGTTCTCTGCATTTGACCAGTTGTAGAACTCTGTACTAATCTCCATCTGTTACAATGAGAAGTTTTTTTGATGAGTGGTGAGAGGTGCACTTGTCTGTAAATATAAAAATACGCATTTAGAATATTGTAAGAAATTACGTTGGTCTAGGGCTGTGGCAAAAGTAGATTTTTCTCTAGGCTCTATGACCTCTCCAGCCATGTGTATTTGACTGTGTTAACAGTACCACACATGAGTTTCCTCCCATTGAGCAGGCCTTAGGTCCAATTAGACAGCTGTTCATCACCCCCAAGATAAGAGTGCCACTACTGTACCAGTAGAGATAGTTTGCTGGACCACTCATTGTTGTATTTATTAAGCTTTACAAGCTTGGTAGGATCATTGATTGGTGTTCTCCCTTGGTAGCTTGCATAGATAGTGTCCTCTGATACCATGAGAGCTGGTCTTCAGGGAGGAGGCTTCAGGTCAGTTCCAGATTAATTGCTCCAACTCCTGTGTCTAAAGTAATAGGGTCTTACCTTCAAGTTTTGGGAGACGATTAAGGGGAGTGGCAACAGCCCATATTATTTTAGGAGTCACTTAGACTACCCTGACTAACAACTTTAAGGGAAGTTTCTCCTGCCTGGCACTGTGATTTTTGTTATATAGCCTTCAGCTATATACATGCACATATATACATATGTATGTATGTATGTATGTATGTATGTATGTATGTATGTATAGTATGTATATTTGTCAGTAGGCTTTTTTAACTAATACATTTCCCTTTGGTTTTTCACACTACCTAAGCATTATTTCTCTTTCTCTCTCTCCCCCTGAATAACTCTCCTCCCTCCCCTGTTAATGTACCATCATTTCCCCCATTTCCACCTTGATAAAGCCTGTCTCCTACTATCCCCTTCTCTCGAGCTCCTTTTTCCCTTTACCCCCACAGTTCCTTTCCATTTTACTGGCTCCTGTGGTTACAAAGGACCTATGCTCACATCTAAGGATTTTGAGCTAAGATCCACAATTGAGAGAAAACCTATTCATTGCTTGTTTTTCTTTGTGTTATTTCACATAGTATAACAGCTTTTAGTTCCATCCATGTACCTGTGCATTTCATGATTTTGTCTTTCTTTACCGCTGAGTAGAACTCCTTTGTGTAAATATCCCACATTTTCATTATGCATTCATCAGGTGAGGGATATTTAGGTTGTTTCCATTTCTTAGCCTGTTAGTCTGGTGCTCTCTGGCAGCAGTGGCCTAGATTAGTAGTAGTAGTAGTAGTAGTAGTAGTAGTAGTAGTAGTAGTAGTAGTGGTAGAGTAGTAGTATATTGCAGTTTCCCCTAGTATTTTGCTTGCTTTTATTCTCCAAATTTAAAAGTAGCCGTATAGTTGATCATTCTGGTGTATTCTGATTCCTAAGGAATTGTTCATCTCTGTGTCTCCAAATATAGTTCTCATTTGTCGTTTTATAGACTAAGACTGATGTCAGTAGACAAAATTACAACAAAATTGACTGTAGAGCCTATTGAGCCCCACAGGATGAAGTGAGGGTGTGAAACACAACATCGAAAGGATTGACCATGGCTGAAATTGGCCTATTTGAGAACTGATTTCAAGTGGCCTGTTGGCCTGTAGCCCTAAGAGCAGTGAACCTGTTTTGGTTTAGTCTCTTGATTCCAGGGCAGGGGTTCAGGGCTCCTGTTAACCATCTTTAATGACTCTGGTTTGTTGTTGTTGTTGCTGTTGTTGTTGTTGTTGTTGTTGTTTGGTCTTTTTGAAACAGGGTCTCCCTGTAGCACCAACTGTCCTGGAACTCACTATGTAGACCAAGCTGGCCTTGAGCTCACAGAGATCTGCCTGCCTCTGCCTCCCGAGTGCTGGGATTAAAGGCATGAGCCACCACGCCCAGCAGAAATTGCTCTTTAGAGAGCACACACGGTGTATATGACCTTCTTTTTCTGCTCTGGAGTAGTTGCTCTCTGTGGGTATGAGCATTACTCTGCTTTTTGAGCCAGCTGAACTCTGGGTTACAAACATGGCTGCGTTTTTTGTTGTTCCTCTCTTTTACATCTTTCCTATGGCATAGAATTCTATACCATAGACCACTTCTGTTTGGTCTCTTAGTAAAGGGATATTTGCCTCATTCTCTCCCCTTAGGGATTCCCTCACTCTTACCCTTATGGCCTCACCCTGCCTCCCATTCTGACCCTAGCTCTATGAGTCAGTTGTGGGACAGCTCTGCTCTGTAGCTCTTTCTACTCAAATGTTCTAAGCTGGCCAAAGTCTCATGAAAACTTTTCTGTAGTCTGATACTCTAGTTCTGATAAAAAGAACCTTGGATTTGGTTTCAGTGTTGACTTAGAAGCCTGAATTTCTCCAAAGTACCAGTTTCTCAATAACTTGAGTGTTTTAACATAAAAATTATCTTGAGTCCCAAATTTAGAATCTGAATTTGAAGCATCTCTCTCGAACCATGATCAAACATAGCCTGGCCACATGGTGGCACATGCAGCCCTAACATTAGTCCCACAGTGAAGTCATGCCTATGTTGGTCTTAGAGAACAAGGGTGCTGGTAGCTGCTAATGACATCCAGGAAGCCTCTGGGGAGGCTTGCTTCTACTCCCACAAGATCATTCCCTGTGGTGAGAACTCTTTCTCTGGGGAGACATAAACAATCATCTACCTCATCCTTAAAGTACCAATGAGAAACCGAAGTACAATTCCTCCAAAGTCCAACTAGTGAACTTAGTAGGCTTCTTACAGGACATGGGTGAGGGGTTACTTACAGGAGTGTGGTTGATTCTAGAACAGTCATACCATTGAAAAGTTTCATCTCAGCATGTATGGTGATGACTTCCCCATAGCTGCCTAGTTGAATCACCATTCAGTTAACTCTTGATAGTCTATATACTTTAGCCTTTCTGAGACTATGTAAAATTAGGTTGGAATCACATTTAGCTGACTGGGAGGTGCAGGAGGGAGAGGCTGAATTTCAGTTGAGGGTCCAGTGACCCTTCCTAACACTTTCTTCCATGAGAGAGTGCAGTCAGCATACCTAATCTTGAAGTCTACAAGAGTCACAGATGCTCTGATGAAATGATAGTGCTCTACAACATCCCCAAACAACATGGTCTTAATGCCTTTTATATGACTAAACTTACAGGTGTGTGGTTGATTCTAGAACAGTCATACCATTGAAAAGTTTCATTGGCTACATCTCCATCCTCTCCTTGCAGATTAAGGGTAGCTACAGGCCTTGTACAGAAAAGTTCTGGATTTAGGAAGATCCCTGGCAGGGTGTGACCTCAGGCAATGTGTAGCTCCAAGTGTCTGCACTCACCTCTCAGCCATCCACACATGACTGTGGAGCCAGGACAGTTTTTGGAGGTATGTGTACAAGTAAACCCCTTATCCTTGGGGGATACTGTCCAAGACCTCCAGTGAATGTCTATGATAAAGTTTAACCTACAAGCTCAACACAAGCTTTTGACGGCATTGGAGTAACTTTTGTTGCTTGGTAGGTATCTGTATAAGTACCTGACAGGATAACCCAGCATCTTACATGTAAGTTTTTTGCTGTAATAATTTCTTTGGAGAGGGTGCAGCATTTGTGATCCTAATACAGTGAGTTTGGTGATAATGTGAGCAGCTGCACCATCCTGCTCTTTGTTGCAGAGCACAGCATGCATACACAGTCATGTTTAGCATGTATTACCTGATGGTGGTGACACATAACCATCTCGTTATTTATTGTGTTCAATACTTGTTTTCATTATTTTAGTGTGTTCATCACAGCCCTGAGGAAGTAGTTGAGGCCATATATGCACTCCATGTAGCCTAAGCATATCATAGGTTACACCATTTATGAGTGAGTCAGCCATGATGTGACATCCACATGGTGATAAAGTTGCCAGACCATGCATCTTTCAAGCTGTCTCCCCATCATTAAGGCACACATGACCTATGGGATGAAAATTGAGATCTATAGAGTCATAACTTCAGTTCTGATATGTCTCTTTACCTTTCACCAGATTCAGGGAGCAAGTTTCCGAGGCTGGAAAGAAGTAACTTCTCTGTTTAATAAAGATGATGAACAACATCTGCTGGAGGCATGTAACTCTCCCAAGTCCAAAGGGTGAGTCACATGCAGTCGTCTTGAATGGAGGCTGTCACCAGGAGAGCAAAGAGGTTGCTGTAGTACGGTGAGGATTACCACAGGCATGCCACAGCCCTGCAGAGGTCACTGCTTCCCTAGACTGCAGATCCAGTGGAACTGAGATACAAGTGCCAGGGTTTCTTTACCCCTGTAAGCACAAAGAGAAGAGTGTACTTTTGAATGTTCTGCAGACAAGTAAAATGTACTTTTGGTAAATGTTATAGTGGAATCCATAAGAATTTTGAAATACTAAGGAAAAGTAAAAGACTTAAAATTTCAAGTTGAACTCACTAGCCTTAGGTGGCCTGCAGTCATGCTTAGGATTTTAAGTCACTTTAGAAAATAAAGGAAAGCATTGTTAAGAATGTGCAACATTAAGGGCTGGGAATGTGGTGGAGAGGTAGAACACATGTTAAGCATATACCAGGACCTGGGTTTGATACCTTCAAAACCAAACAAAACTGCAAAGTTTTGATTGCAAACTGTAAAAGCCATTAGAAAGTTAAGCAGGCAAAAGCTCACCTGTTGCTCATACCATATAAATTTATCAGAATGTTACAAAGTGCATTTAGAGTTAAAAATATGTTGATGGACTATCTGTTGATAGTAGGAAGTAATCTTGAAAACCTATAGGTATTTCCTTCTGGTTGAAGACTGTGGCTACCTATGTCAGCTTTCTACACTACGGCAGATACAAGGTCTCTGTTATGGTAGAACAGTACCTTCACGGACACCCTTGGTATGAGGTACAGTGAAAGACCCTTTTGACTGTTAGGTTACCTGCTGATAGAGCAGCAGCTCTGGAGTGAGGTCTGAATACCTGTGTCCAGTGTCTTCAGCAGTGTCCTGGGTGATGCTGACAGGTAGTATACTCTTTGTGTCAGTGTTCCTTTTCATAATAGATTTTTTGAGTTCTTATTTTTGTTGATCAAATTACCTACGAAATGCTTGAGATGAGTGTACTACATGAGTAACTCTACAGAAAACCCACTTGCTGTATAGTTTCCACCTTTTTTCCTAATCTGGACCTTGGGTTTTCATGTTTGGCTTGGCGCACCATATACTTTGGCCTATCCCAGTTGTTGTAACAGTGCCTTCCAGTCTCCTCTCTGAGAACTAGTCCTTTGCTCATGACACGTAGAAGCCCAAAACATGGCTTCTGTAAGCTTATGCTGGCCAATTTTTCCATGTTACTTTTAATGTTTATTTTAAAATTCACACATACGTTTATATTACTTTCTAAGCAATTTAAAGTTTTTAGAAAAGAATTTAATAAAATTGACATATTTATGAGATCACTGGATGACCAACACTAAACTCTTGTCATCTGTTACAGAGCTAATCTACGATTAAGAGAGTTGAAGGCAGAGAAGAAGTCTGGATTTTGGGACAATTTGGTTTCAAAACAGAATATCCAGTCTAAAAAACCAGATGAGATTGAAGGTTGGGAGCCTCCAAAACTTGCTCTTGAAGATGCGGCAGCTGATGCTGGGGACAGTATAAGTGGCTGCCCATCCTGGCCGGGCTGGGAGGATGACACCAAGGGCTCCACCAAGTATACCAGCCTGGCCAACTCAGCCAGCAGCTCCCGCTGGAGCCTCCGGTCAGCAGGGAAGCTGGTCAGCATCAAGCGACAGAGCAAGGGCCACCTGACAGATACCTCTGAGGAGGTGGAATAAGCGGAGCTGTATTGTGATATCACATTGCTTTTAGGGTTTGCCAAGCCTGGTGGCCTTTTGCTAGTGCACCATTAATTTGTTGAGTCTTCCCACATTCAAGAGTAGGAATCCATTGAGTGTCTGTGTTTCATGCTCAATGACCTACATGCCCCATGGCTCCCTGGTGACATTTGGTTGCCTTATTGCAAAAGCACCCACCCATTGGGTGCATGTCTGCTGAAAGGACATGTGCATTGTAGACACTGCCCCATAAAATAGAGTGATAGTTTGCAGTCTCCTCAAAGTCTCATGCCAGCCTCAGTCACTGTAGTTCTTAAGAACTTGCACATCTTCTCCCTGCATGTGACATGAGTGCTGCTGTTAACTGTGAACATGCCTCTGTGGCACCCTCTCTCTTTCCCAGAATATGAGCTGTGTCTTCCAAAGGTTACATTTTCCTGCTTAACCTGCAAGTTAATTTTTTTTCTTGTTAAAAAACAAGCAATGCTGAAAGCAACTGAGGTGGTTTCAGGTAGAATGTTAGGGCTTTGTGAGTGGTCCATCTGTTGCCAAGGAGGAGCAACCTCCAGTGTGGCCTTTGGTGGCAACTGCTTATTTTACAGAATTTTATTTTTACTTTTGAACTTTTAAATGCTGATTTTTATTTTCCTCAAAAAATTGTTTTTAAACTTACGGGTTAAAAATACTCTAAAGTGAGGATGAATTTTAGTCACTTGATAATCTTAACTTTGTTCAGAAAACATTAACTTGCTCATCGTAGAGTTAAAAACTGTATATAAAATACTCAAGTGCCTCTTTTGTATTATTCTCAGATGTTTAATTTTTCAAAATGAGATACTTTTGTGATTGATGTTAAATCTCTAAGAAGTGTATCTCCCTCACAAGCTCTGCCCTTCTCAAACTGCTAACTGCCTTGGGCCTTGAGATCCTGGGCAGGGGGCACTCAGCAACAGGTGGTGTAGATGTTTCTTCAGTAACAGTGCTTTGACAGAGGAGGTATGTTTCTCTTTGTTTTGGTTAAAAATAAAAAACCTGAAGTTACACTGTATAGTCCTTGGGAAACAACCAAAACCTTGTCCTTGAGTTTTTCGGTATAAACATTGTGCTGTTTCGTGTATCTGGATGTCCCACTTAACATTCTGTGGCACAACTGAATGGCCTGAGATAGTATCAGGAACATCTGTGTCTTTCATAGAACAAGTTTGCATCTGTCATCTATCATTATACATTCATCCATCTGTCCACCCACCTCTCCACACATTACTCTGTTCACCTATCTACCTAGCTATCTTTTAAAACTATTTTACTTACTTAACCTTGAGAGGGATTTACAAGGTGTTCAAATAAAAAATCATTTGCACCTTGAAATTGTGGGGATTTTGTTTCATAGTACAGAGGGAAGTTTACAATTTTTACTATAGCATCCGAGTTAGAAAATCATAAATATCCTCAGGTAAACAGTTGTGTGCAGGAGCTCTAACTCTCTTGTCTTCCCTAAAAGGTGACTATGGGGTGAGACAAAGGAGCAGGGGCCCATGCAGATGTTCACAGCAGGAACCCATTTGTTTGTGTGGCTGATGCTACCTGTGGCACAGGAAAATAAACCCAGCCTTGAGAGTGTAGGAAACAAACTAGGACCCATAGCCTCTGTTTTCACTGTGCCTGTGCTAAGTGCCTGTAGCTCACTGTGCTCATGTGCCTGAAACACAACAGTGGTGTGTACTGACACAAGGTCCTTTACTTTGTCCTCTTGCAGAAGGTAAAGATGCACTGTAAACCAGATTTTTTAATCTACAGAGATTAATTTAAAAATGATTTTTTTCTTCTGTTGTATCTAATTTAAATAGATTGTGTTCGGGTTTTTAGCATAAATATTTATTGGTATGCTTTGGGGAGAAAATGTCTTGAAAGAAGGACCTAAAGTGAATTTGCTATATTCACATGTAGAGAGGGTCTGAAGCTGTGATTCTGGGGTTAATAGTAAAAAGATCTGTGCCTTGCACTGTATTCTGTGGTTTTTAGCAGGAATGTGATTGGCTTTCAGGAAGGAGCAGATTCCTCCTTTAAGCTGAGAATTTAAAAAAAAAAAAAAAAAATAGTATTGTTCTATCTTCTTGATCAGTTAGAGCTAATGGCACTTTCCTGACCTTGTGAACCTCATTTTAAGATGCAGAGAATAGAAATCTACCTTTTTATAAATAAACTAACAGTTCCAGCTGATATGTCTTTTCTTATTTGAGTTACTGTTCTGGGTGATGTGTACACTGGGTACCCTAGTCTGCTTCTGGTTTGCGATCCTTAATTAAGAAGTTAGGCCCTTAAAGAAGTTGTTACCTTGAGTTTCATGTGAGAAACATGAATGCACCAAAAACGGTATGCTTCTTTACCCACTGTCTTTTTTTTCCCTTGGAAACAAGTCTTTTTGGAAATCATTGGCCTTTCTTAGGATTAACGCCCATAGGGACTGGACCCCATGCAAGGCCCCAAAACCTCTGTCTCTCTTGTTTTGGGAAGGAAATGAGGCATTCAGCTACATCTTCTTTGTCATGGCCCACTCTCTCTGCCGCTCACCACTTACTTACCTGGCCCTAGTCATACTCACTTCAGGCCTGTAGCACAGGCTTGCACTCACAGAGCTACTTTGGTATGGTCCCTGTTCTCTGCTGGCTGTGGTCACAGGAAACTGTTTTTGTTTCTCTCTCCCAGTTGACCTGAAGATTACTCCTTGCTCTCTGGTTGTTTCGGTTATTTTTCAACTGAGATTTGATTGACCAAATCATGAAAAGAGAGTGTGAGGAGAAAAGATGATTTTTCTAACTCTGATCAGGTTTTTAAAAACATTCGAACTAGTGCTAGGTGTGGTGATACATATGCCTTTAGTCCCAGCACTCAGAAGGCAGAAGCAGGCAGATTTCTATGAGATCAAGGCCAGCTGAGTCTACATGGTGAGTTCCAGGCCAGCTCGGGGTACAGGGAGACCCTGACTCAAACACCACAAACAAAAACATTCAAAGTAGACCTGGGGTGGTTTCTAGGATGAACCCCAAGAGCTCATTTTTGTGTGAGGGTATGAAGTGTCACACCCTATGTACCCATGTGCCTGGCCTCTTCCAACAAGATGACCTATCCACCCACCTGAGTCCATGCTCATATGGGATGCTTCAGGCTCAGCTCAAGGGTCACTTCTAGAGCCACCATTTATAGCTACTAAGTGGAGACACTGCTGTGAGTTCTGGTCAGGTGAACTATACCCCATTCCTTTCAGGTAAGTAGATCTCACATCCTAACACAATTGGTCCAAGGCTTCCATTAGGTGATTGTTAAGAGCCAGAGGTAGAAACAGTGTTTTCCAGACAGCAGGACTATTTCACATATGAGTTCACAGCAATTGTGACAGCATGCACAAGATATATGCAAGTTCAAGCTAGACAAAACCCCAGCATAGAAGTGGGAGGTAGGTGAGAACCCTCAATCCTAGCTGAGGAACTGTTAGCAACTGACAGCTTCTGGGAGAGAGTCAGTTTTCTTTAATGGTGTGACACTGGATAAGTTGATCTCAGTACAAGAGATGGACCCACACCCAAGAGCATTTGGGGACACAAATTAGACTTTGTAAGCCTTAAACTATAATAGAGGACATGAAGTTGGGATGGATAGTAAGGTGAAAGTGGAGATGGGAGAAGGGTGTGAGTATGATCAAAGTACATAGTATGAAATTCTCAAAGAATCTAATTTTTCAAAATTAAAGTTTAGATAGCTGAACTATTTTCAAGGAAATTAAATCAGTCTGTATCGGTTAAGCTGATATGAAACATTATTTGCTTTATTTGCATTCCATTTTTTGAGGTGTGATTTTTTTTTTTTTTTTACTCTCCTTCAGAGGCTAAGGGTTTCACAATCTCTTCTCCTGAGAGACAAATGTTCTTGCAATTTAGGAGATGTTGACAGTTTCTATTCTGTCGGAAATTGTTGAGCTGGGCATGGTAGCACTTGCTTGCAATCCCAGCACCTGGGAAGATCAGACAGAAAGGTTAAGAAGCCAGATTGTGACAGGGAGACCCTGTCTTAAATTTTAAAAAGCAATATAGAGCAATTATTGGAAAGAAGTCAAACCATAAATATTGTCCTAAAGAGATATGGGTGGCATCTCAATTTTTTTCCCTTTTAAAAAGAACTCTAAAATGATCAATTTTTTTGCAAGCAAAGAAGTATTACAACACAGAAATTAGCTATATAAGCTTAAATGGAAAGCATTAAACATGGAAAAGGAGCAGCAAGACAGCTGGCTGGCAGCAGACTTTTGACCAAACATGGCCCATGGCTCATTTTCACACAATTCACAAGAATATTTTTTCCATTTCCAAATGGTGGAAAAATATAAAGAAATAGCATAAAGGTTATATTTTAATGCCTGTAGAGTTTGATGGGGCCACAGCCATGCTTGTCTCTGTGTTGACATCTTACCTGTTTTAATCTTCCAAATTGAGTGGGTGCAGGAGACCACATTATAGCAGAAAGCTACTCCCTATCTGCAGTAAAGCACCTCAACCATGGTACACTCTCAGGCTCAGTGACAGTCAATCCTGACCAGTCTTGTCTGCATGATGTTGAAGTGAATCCCAGATGTCCCAAATTTCATCTTCATGTTGTTTTACTTTCTCATGACTGAATACCTGACAGATGCAACTAAGGGAGGGAAAGTTTATTTTGAGCTCATGGTTTCAGAGGGATCTCAGTCCTTCATGATGGGAATGGCGTGGCAGAGTTGTTCTGTGGCACCAGGAGCATCTGGTAGAGCTCCTCACATGGTGGCCAGACCTGGAAGCAGAGAATAGAATCAAAAGTAGGTCCAGATTATATCCTTCAGAGGCCTGCCCCAGTCTAATCAGAGCAATTAGATGCAAGAAAAAGAAAAGGTGAGCTGGCAAGATGGCTCAGTAAGTAAAGGTACTTGCCATACAAGCCTGGTAACTTGAGTTCAAGCCTGGTAACCTGAGTTCAATCTCTGTAACCCATTTAAAGGTAGAAGAGAACTGACTCCACAAAGTTGTCTCCTGACTTACACACACACACACACACACACACACACACACCCCACATACACAAACATAAAATGAAAAGGGAAAGAAAAGACAACCAAATTGGAAAGAAGAATCGAAAGTGTGTATTAGTTACTTTTGTCATCACTGTCACCAAATAAATGCCAAGAGACATCCTAAGGGAGGAAGGATTTATTTTGGCTAGCCTTTTTAAGGGTACCTTGGTGAGGTAGGTATGATTGCAGGAGAATAAGGTTGCTTGCTCACATCTTGGCAGGTCAGGAAACACAGAAGAGACCGGAATGAGGGCTGGGCTATAAACCTCAAGGCCCTCCCTGCAGTAAGCCACTTCCTCCAGCTAGACTACATCTTAAAGGTTCCACAGCCTCTCCAAACAGTGCCACCAGGTAGAGATCAAGAATTAAAGCACATGAACCTGTGAGGTAAATACAAACCATAACATTCTCCTTCTGACTTACATAGGCCCATGATCATCTCATTACACATAATGCATTCAATCCAACTTCAAAAGTCCCTATTGTCTTGCAGTTTTAACACTGTTTGAAATTCCAAGGTCTCCTCTGAAATCCAACAATACAATCTTTTAACTTCAAGCTTCCATAAATTAAAAAATAAGTTACATACTTACAATATACAATGGCACAGAGTAAGCATTCCCATTCCAAAAGGGAGGAATTGGGGGCACAGAAAGGAAAATTTAGATGAAAACAAACCAAAAACTCAGAAGGGCAAACAGCAAACTCTACAGCTCTATGTCTGGCGTCTTGGGCTCATGATGGCATCATTTGAGCTCCAAAGGACTGGGGTAGACCTGTGTTCTTATTTCTGTTGCCAGCAGCAACTGCGGCCTCTTTCTTGGGCCCACTTCATATGATGACTTCGGCTGTCCTCGGGTAGCATCTCTAATATTCTAGGGCACCCACTGCTTCTCAGGCTTCACCTTCAGAGCTTCACACAGTCTGCTATAGAGCTGCATGCAGGGAATCACCCTACTACACATTCCTTGGCCTTAGAAGCTTTTTGGAGCCTTGGTGAAAGCTTCCATGACCCCATAGCTATTGCGTTTTGCATCCATACAAGACCTGCACCACATGGAAAATTGCAAGGTCTGCTGCCAGCTTGAGATATAATTTGGTACCCTTAGGCTTCAGCCTCTGTGCCTTCCAGACTGATCTTGGGAAAACACCTCCCTAGGTGACCCTGCTAGAGCAGGACGCCCTTGGCGGACCTCTTTGTTCAGTTACTCTTTTCAAATGAAAGGTTTGAAAATGAATTTATGTTGAAACATCCTGGAGCCCAATGGGCAGGGTCTTGCTTTCAAGGCACCTTTCCTATTATCCTATGCAATGGTTATAATTTCTCCTGAATTGCATTACTCTTTTAAACAATTACAGCTGAAATTGTCAGCTGCAGCCCTTCCCATAATTTTTACCATATTCGTAACCCTTCCCTCACCACTGCATGCTTTCCACATCTTTCATCTCTCTTATGATGATGAGACATTTACAGGGAGGAATAGCATGCATGACAGTGACTAGAAGGCAGACTTCGGAGCGGTGAAGAGTAATCATGTCATAGCTTGGCTGTTATGCTATGAAATTTCCTCTGCCAAACAACTTAATCCGTTACTTTTCAATTTGTCCTCAAAAATTCAGGACATGAGCAGGACACAGATTATTTGTCAGAACGTAGCAGGATGACCTCAAGCCCATTTCCTGATGGAGCTCTTATTTCCATCTGAAATCCCATGAGCCTGACCTTCACTGTCCACATTTCTATCACCCTTCTCACTTTGTACACCAACCAGAATGACTCATTAAGCTCTGCTTACAGCATTCTGGGGCTCCTGTAGCCTGAAGCTCCATTCTTCTATACTCTTCCTGCAAACCAGCTCCAAAGGCCACAAACCATATGGCCATGTTTATTACAGCAATGGCTCCACTTTTGAGTACCAAAAATCTATATTAAGCAGAGTTCTGTAGAGGAACAGGACCTATAGAACATGTATATATGTGTATTTGAGTGTGTGTTTACAAGTGGATTTATTAGATTGACTTCTGTGATAGGAGTGGATAGTCCAGCAATGGCCATCTGCACACTGGAGAGGCAGAGAATCCTGGTAGTGCTGAATCCAAGAAGCCAGATGCCTCAGCAGTCCCAGTCTGGTACTGAAAGTCTGGAAGCTCCCCATAGATTTGCTTCTAACATAGAAGTTAGAGTCATGCTAACTAAGGATCCCAGCAGCAATGATAGACACATTTGCTCAGACAAAAAAGGGAAAGTACACTGACTTTTTTCTCAGACTTTATTTGGGCTATCTGTTGAAAGGCCCCACCCATGAGCAGGGTAAGTCTTTGCCTTCTAGTCACTGTCATGCATGCTATTCCTCCCTGTAAATGTCTCACAGACAAGGGTACGTTTAATCCCCAGCCAGTGAAACTGGCAACCAAGAATGACCATCACAGTAGGTTTGGAGATAACATGATCTCATCTTTAGAAAGCCCTGAAGATTTCACACACAAAACAAACTAGTAAATGAATGGATAAAATTGCATGATACAAAATCCTGCATTAATTCATTGCATTACATACACTAATCAAAAAAGAAACTGAAAACATTCATTTACAAGAGTGAAAAAGTGAAATACTTGAGAAATCAATTGGAAGGTTTAATAGTGCCAAGATGTCCATTCATTCTATCCAAAACGATCTACAGATTTAACACAATCCAATAAAAAGTCCAGAGGCATGTTTTGCTGAAATAGGAATTCTGTGCTGAAACGTATAAAGTCTCAGGACCCCAAATAACCAAAAAAAAATCTGAAACATAATGAAGGTGGAGATTTTTTTACTTCACTTCAGAATAAACTATAAAGCTACAATAATCACAACTATGGTGCTGGCATAAAGACACATTGACCAATGGAATAGACTAGAGAGCCCATAATTAAATCCACATATTATGGTCAATAGATCATCAAAAGGGTATCAAGACTGCTCTGTGAGGCAGGACAGTCTTTTCTAGTGGTTCTGGGAGAACTAACCCACATGCAAGGACCAAAGTTGGCCTATTTCCTCACACCATAGGCAAAAGAACTCAGGATATATCAAAGACTTTAAAAATTATATATATGGGGGCTGGAGAGATGGCTCAGCGGTTAAGAACACCGGTTGTTCTTGCAAAAGACCCAGGTTCGAATCCCAGTACCCATATGGCAGCTATCCGACAGCCTTTTCTGACCTCTGAAGGCATTGCATGACACAAGTGCACTTACCTACATGCAGGCAATACATGCATACACATAAAAATAAATGAATAAAATTAAAAAATTTTTTAAAAAAAATTATATATATGCATGTGGGTATGTCCACATGAGTGCAGGTGTCCATGGAAGCCAAAGAGGGTATCAGATCCCCTGGAGCTAGAGTTACAGGCAGTTGTGAGGCAGCTTCCCCACATGGGTGCTGGGAAACTATCTTGGCTCCTCTGCAATAACTTTTAACCTCTGAGCCATCTTTCCAGCCCTAGATCAAAGATTTAAATATAATGCCACAGGGCTGGTGAGATGGTGCGATGGCTAAGTTTGTAAAAGCATTAACTGCTCCTGAGTTCAGTCCTTGGAACCTACGGCAAAAGGGGAAAACTAGTCCCTGAAAGTTGTCCTCTTTCACATGCATGTGCATGCTATGGCACACCACACACACAAATTAAAACCATAAACTTTTAAAGTATTAAAATTAACATAGAAGAAATCCTAATGAAGTTTCACTTGGCATTGATTTTTTTGTATGTGATACCAAAAGTACCGGCAACAAAAGGAAAAATAAACAAGGCAGTATCAGATTTTAAAATTTATATATATTAAAGGACAACAGACTGAAAAGGCAACACACAGTGGGAGAAATGGCAAGTCATGTATCTGGTGTCCAGAGCATATAGAGGACATCTATAATTCAACAACAGCAAATCTCATACAACCTGATTAAAAATGAACAAAGTGACTTGAATAGACATTTCTCTAAAGAAGATGCATGCATATCAAGTACATAACAAGATAAAATGCTCATCACTAATCATTAGGGAACCTCAAAAGCAATCAGATCTATGACCTCACACAAAGTAGGATGAATGATGTTGAAAACAACAGGGTGGAAAGTGTGACCAGTGACAGCACACTTATGGCCCTGGGTTTGACATTCAGTAGCAGCACATACCAAAAATAGTGTTGGCAAGAATGCAGAGAAACTAGAACTCTTGGATACCGTTGGTAGGAATATGGAAGGCTTGTAGTCATTGTAGAAAAACAGTCTGGAAATTAATAAAAATGTTAATAAATAATAATCTTATTTATTTTAATTTTAATGCATATGAGTGTATTGCTTGCATGTATGAAAGTGCACCTATGTCATGCAATGACCACAGAGGTCAGAAGAGGGAGTTGGCTCCTCTGGAACTGGAGTTACCAACAGTTGTTAGCCACCATGTGGGTGCTGAGAACTGAACCTGGGTCCTCTGCAAGAGCAGCCAGTGCTCTTTACCACTGAACCATTTCTCCAGCCCTATTACTTAGTTATTTTTTATTAAATAAGTACAATTACTTATCCAGCAATCCCACTTCAACTCCTATGCCTAAAAGAATTGAAAGCAGAATCTCAGGTACTTATACACTGTATTTATAGCAGCATTATTCACAAGCCAAAAGGTTGAAACAACTGTTCACTGATGAATGAACAAACAAAATATGGAATACTATTGAGTCTTCAAAAATGAAACATTCGTATTATAGCAGATGAACCTTGATGACATTCTGATGAGTAAAATGGGGCAATTATAGAATGACAAATTCTTTATGTCTCCACTCATACAACATTCTTAGAACGATCATATTTATAGAAAAATGGTGGTGCCAGGCATTGAAGAAGAAGATGGAGTTAGTGCTTAATGGGTGCAGAATTTTTGTTTGGGAAAATGAGAACATTTGGGAGATGGATGGTGGTGATAGCTACATTAACAGTGTGAACATGCTTAATGCACTAACCTGGAAAATTAAGAATGATTAAGATAATAAACTGGTATGGTGATACACCCCTATAATCCAAGCATTCAGGAGGATCACAAGCCCAAGGCCAGCCTCAGCTACACAGTGATATGTTATCTCCAAAAGATATCAAAAATGGTATCAATATTGCTACTATAGGTTAAATACTTAAAAACTGCTTACCTTATGTTCTGGTTAGTTTTGTCAATTTGACACAAACTAGAGACACCTGGGAAGGACTCTCAACTGAGGAGTTTCCTCCCTTAGGCTGGCCTGTGGCCATGTTGTGAGGCATTTTCTTAATTGCTACTTATTGTAAAAGGGCCCAGCCTACTGTGGGTGGTACCATCCCTGGGCAGGTGGGCCTTGGCTATATAAGAAAGGTAACTGAGCAAAGCAGGGGAAGCAAACCCGTAAGCAGCATTCCTCCATTGTCTCTGTCTCTGCTTGATTTCCTGCCCTGACTTCCCTCAATGATGGATTGTGACATGGAAGTAAAAACCCTTTCCTCCCCAAGTTGTTTTTGGTCATGGGATTTTATCACAGCGACAGAAAAACAAATACACCTTAGGAGTTTCTCAAACGATTGTGAGGTTTCCACACAAAACACAAAGCAGGTAAGGTGTCCAGCTCTTATTCAAACAGGAAGATCAGCAGCATTCCCCTGGGGAAGCCCCTGTATAAGTGGAACATATTTGCTCCCTGCTGCGATGGAGAGGCAGGAGCTTTGAACCCAGGTGTTGCCAAGTCTGTCTTCTTTCCATCCATGCTGCTCTGGGTTTTGTTGTAGCTTTTGCATTCATAGATTTGTGTCT
>NW_008335593.1:99031-102355 GCF_000622305.1 Nannospalax galili | reverse complement strand
GAGAGAGAGAGAGAGAGAGAGAGAGAGAGAGAGGAGGGAGGGAGGTTGATTTCCAACAACCTTCGGTAACTCCAGTTCCTGAGGATCTGATGCCCTCTTCTGACCTCCTCAAGCATTGCACAATACAGGTGCACTTACATACATGCAGGCAACATACTCATACACATTTTAGAAAGTTCATACTTTAAGTCTTTTTATAATCTGACAACAAAATAATCAAAGATATCACAATAAAACTATAGACTAATACATCTTATGAACATATATTAAAGACTCCTTAATAAAATACTATAAAACTAAATTCAAGCATTATACACAAAGAGTATCAGAAACATGGAATTGCAGGGTTCTCTAGCACAGGGATTAGTCAGTGCAACAGCCTTACAGCCACAGAACAGAAGACAAAATAATACGACCTCTAAAGGGGCAGGAAAGTAAAGTCCATGCCCTTTTATTATACAAGGAGTTAGGAATAGCAGGGAACAACTTGAGCCTGATACAGAGTCTGTGAAAACCCAGTTAACATCTTCCTTAGAGGTGAAAGGTCAGGAAGTCTCCCAAGATCAGCAATGAACAAGATTTTGTATTGTGCAAATCATGAAGAATCTACCAAAACACTTATTTCAGGAAGGCTGCAGGACACAAGATCAAAATATTAAAATATTATACAAAAATTTGATTTTAAAAGCAATTAAGGTTGGAGCTGGAGAGATAGTTCAGCAGTTAAGAGTACTGATTGCTCTTGCAGAGGACCCAGGTTTATTTCCCAGCACCCACATGGTAGCTAACAACTGTCTGTAACTCTAATTTCAGAGATTCAGTGCCCCCTTATGGCCTCTGCAGGTTTGCACATGTACTTATATGCATGCAAAAGAACTCATACACATAAAATGTAAATAATAAATAAATAAATAAATAAATAATAAATAAATAAATAAATCTTGGAGGGGGATAGTGGTGAATAGATGTTACCAGGGGGGAGGTAGGGAAAATGGGAGTGTTTGTCAGGGAGGGGAGGAGGGAGGGATATGCAAGGGGCCACTCTGTGGAATGGGGGAAGGAAGTCAGGAGAGGGGAGATGGTGGGAGGCAGATGTTACTGAAAGGAGGGTGGGGATAATGTGGGTGCTGGGACTGGGGAAGGATGAGGGGGACAGAATGGGAGGAAGGAGAGTGGAGATGGGTGAGTCTTGAGGGGCTGGGAAACCCAGAGGGAGATGTGGTGCTCTTGGGACCCCATGGGAGGTGCATATACCATGTCTGAACATTGATGCATATGTATGCCTGGGAGCTGCTTGACAGGGGCCACAGTGCCAGACAGAGGAAACCTCCCTTTGAGTGATTGGTGGGAGTGGTCCAGGAGGCTCCCAGGATAACACAGGCTATTGCCAAACTTCTTAGTTGTCTCCCAGGACTAGTAGATGGGACCCTACTGCTGAAGACAGGACATACTTTGGATACAGGACTTGAAGCAATGGAGCAAGAATTGACCTGGAAGCCTTCTAACTGTAGTTTGGCTATCATAATGCTAGACGATAATATGTAAACTGCCAAGGAAGAAAAACAATCAGTGGTCCAATCCAGTACTAAAGTCTAATAACCATAACGATTGGCATGGCAAACTACCTCTTTGCAGCAGTGGCACTGTTATCTGGGGGGCAATCAACAGCTTTCTAATTGGCCTTAAAGTATCCTTGGTGGGAGTGAACTCATGGGTGGCACTGTAAACTCAGTCAAGTACACATCCCAGGAGAGGATGTAGATCCTAGAGAAAACCCTCTTTCATATCTCTAGACAAAGGAAATTTCTTACTATATGCTAAATATCTATCCTTATAGTTACAGACAAGCACACCATATACCACTCATTAAAGAAGCTTGTTTTTGAAAGAGACTGGGGTAGTCAAGGCTTCATGGTTGGAGCTGGACTTATCCAGGGAAGGTACTGGCACCATGACACTGGAGGCTGTTCATCCCAGGAAGCAAAGGGAGGTGAGGGTGGGACCAGGCCCAGAAGGCTCCTGGGGACCAGGAAAGGTGCTGGCACCAGGATGCCAGGAGGCTGTGTAGCCCAGGAAATTAAAGGGAGGTGATGGTGGGACCAGGCCCAGAAGGCTCCTGGGGACCCCAGGGAGGGACTGGGTTGGTCTGGATGCAAAGGATCAGGAAGTGGTGGTGGCTCTGGGCCCAGAGCTTAGTCCTGGTGTCTGGGGTGCTGTATTAGTCAGGGTTCTCCAAAGAAACAGAACCAGTAGAATGAATATGTATAGAGATTTATCAGCTTAGCTCACAGGATAGAGTCTGAGTAGTCCAACAATGGCTGCACCACACTGGAGAGGCTGAGAATCTGTAGTCACTCAGTCCACAAGGCTGGATGTCTCAGTAGTCCCAATCTGGTGCTGAAGGTCTGACAAATTCCAAAATATCAGCTAGTCTTCAGTCTACAGCAGCAAGACAAACTCCCCAGCGAGAGAGAAGCCAAGCCGCAAAAAGCACCACGTTCTCCTCTGCCTTGGCCTTTTATACCGGCTGCCATCAGAAGGTAACGCCCACATTTAGGGTGTGTCTTCCGGCTTTAGATGATCCAATCAAGAAGATCTCTTTCATTTCAGTTAATCTCAGATCAAATCAAGTTGACACCCAGGATTAGCCATCACAGGTGCCAAGACAAGAAATGGGCCAGCACCCAGGCTAGGAGGAGAGACTCGGCAGGGGAGCTGGGAGGGTGAAAGAGGCTGGGGGAGTCAAGGCCGGGTGGGCACGCTGGACTTATCCAGGAAAGGTGCTGGCTACATAACAAGAAACAATGCCATACAGGAGATACCCTCCTTTGAGTTATTGGACAGGGTGGCCCGAAAGACTCCCAGACAGTAGACCCCAATCTTATCTAAAGGAATATTGACAACTGATTGCTGCTAGATGAGGAAGAGCTGATCTTCCTAAAACAAGGATCTCTGGATAGGCTGACTAGATTTAGCAGATGGACAAGCACTGGGGAAGGGCTGGGGGTGTCAACAGCACAGTGGACAGTAACAGGGATGACAGAGTATATGGGCTCCAGTGGGCTGGTGGGGGGGGCTGGCTAAGGGAGGGTGCTATTTGGGAAGTGGGTATATAGAGGAATAAGATTGTTTGAGATGTTCTGTATGATATACACACAAATCAGCAAATTAAAAAAGACATATTTGAGGAGGAATCATAAATATTTACTTCATGTTAACTATTAGAGATGATAAACATTAGCATTGAAATCTACCTGATGACTTTATATCCATGCTCAGATGCCAAGGAGCTCAGAAAGTAACCGACTGTGACTAGTAATAATC
>NW_008335593.1:30447-98892 GCF_000622305.1 Nannospalax galili | reverse complement strand
ATGACTGTATTAATTCAACTGTGAACCTAAAAATTTACAGCCACCTTTGAAAGAGATGTATCCTTGCTTTGGAATGTGTTACTGAATATGTTAAAGCTGTAATGAAATGCTTCTTCTAATCATGTGGTTATTAAATTTAAAAAACATCTATTTTGAAGTGTTGTAAATACTAAATGAGATAGTCTACATAAAGTTCTTGGGATAAAATGGCCACTTAATAAATATCTTTTCTATTGATAGTGTCTTGAATTTTGACAATTTCATGGCTGAAACTTTATCTCATTTGAATTTGTGTTTTCTGCACTGATGGTGACTTTGAAGTCATTTTGTAATGATTCATCTTTTCCAGGTCACTCTCTACATTTCTAGTTTATCTGCCCATTTTTCTTTTTCATTTTTAATATAAACTTTTATTAATTCTCTGAGAATTTCATACATGTATACAATGTATTTTGATTGTAATCATCCCAAATTCCTCCCCTAACTCTTCCCAGGTCCCCCTAACCCTTTATCCCCCTCCCAATTGCACATCCTCTTTTTGTTTTTTAGTATAACCCATGGAGTCCAATCTGGGCTACCTGTAAAGTCATGAGTGTGAGGTCATCCACTGGAGCAGGGGTCACACCCTTAAAGAAATCTGACTTTCCCTCCCCAAGCAGCCAGCAACAGTCAATAGCTCCTCAGCTAGGGGTGGGTCTGCCCATTTTTCTAATGCGCTGTATTTTTCTTAAAAATGTCTGCACCGGAGAAATTTTAGTTCACATGTCATGTATGACAAATATTTTCTTTGCACATCATTATCTTTTCACTCTGTTCATAATATATATGAACAATGATAATTTAAAATCTTAGGTGGCTGCGGATGCCTGCCTTTGCCTTGCATCCTTGGGAATTCTTTCCTTTCTTGAAGTTCTGTAACTCTAGACACGTTCTAATGTGTTTGAGCTTTTACTTTTACTTTTAAAGTTTATATATTTAGTCCATACTTTCCTGAATTAGATATGAAGGTAGAGGTCTACTTTTGTTTCTTCTAGACAATAATTTAATTCTACTGTGAGGATTTATTTAAAAATTCATCTATTTCCTGTTTTTTTTGTTGTTTGTTTGTTTTTGTTTTTTTTTTTGTTTTTTTTTTTGTCTTTTTGAGACAGCTGTAGCCCCAGCTGTCCTGGAACTCACTATGTAGACCAGTGCTGGGATTAAAGGCATGTGCCACCACACCCGGCCCTGTTAAGACTTTAAAGGAGAATGGTGAGAGGCTGCAGATGTAGCTCAGTGGTAAGGTACTTGCCTAGCATGCCTAAGGCCCTTCAACCCCTCATCCTGAAAAAAAAAAAAAACAAAAGAAAAAGAAAATCAGAGGTAAGGGTGTTCTTGTCTTAGGAGATGGTAAGATATGGTATGAAGTCATAAAACAAAATATACTGTTAGCTGACGTGGGGAGAGTTATAGCCAACCACACAACTTGAGCAATGGTAGGCCTATCATTGAGATTTTAACATGTGACAGCAGGCCATAGTCTTCATTAAGTCCTTAAATGATTTCATGTCTCAAAAGAAATATTGTAACTCCAAGACTTATGTAAGAGCTGTAGGTTGTCTGATTTTCATTGAAAAAAGATCTGATTTTTTCCCCTTGTTATTGCAGAAAATTTGAGAAAAGGTTATGTGGTAAATAATAAAAGGAACTCAATGTTAGGTCTACCCCAAGTCTTATGGTTCAACATGGCAACCTTAATTGCTTGCTGCTAATCTTCCTCCCTCCCCATAAATACCTATGGAAAAGCATTTATAAATCAAACATCATTTATAATACATTGGTTTCTTCCATTCACTTGTGAATGTTATAATAATTCTGTATAATAAAGAAATATTACCAAGTGTCATTATCAAGGAAAAAAAACAAAAGAAGAAGCTTCTTTTTGAAACAGATGGAGACTACTGCAGAGCTGTACGACTGATCAGACACAGGGAATAAACATCTGAGAGATTCCCAGTCCTAGGTGATACATCTACAGTTGAATGTCTACAGCTAAGGCTCATAGAACATAGTGGAGCAAGGGATAGAGAGAAAACTAATGCATCCCTCAACTCTTACCAGTAAAGCTTCCTTGTATAGCAGAATGTGATGTACACAGAAGGTCACAACTTCCAGATTTTTAAAGAATATGAGACTACAGAGTGTGTATCCCTGGGTAGGACTCCTATATTGAAACTTACCTGCCCATGGCTCAGGGACAATTGTGAAAGAGGGGGTGGAAAGATTTTAAGAGCCAGGGCTGGTTCATGAACACAGGGAAGCAGAGGCCACTGGAAGCTTGCACATGTGCATTTGTGGCAATGGTGGCATCAAGCTTAGGACCCATGCCAACTCAATTGAATAAGGGCCCAAGGGGAGGAGAGAGATGTTGGGGGCTGGTTGCTGCTAGATCAGGGAGAGTATGCCTTGCACATGATCTCTAGATGGACTGACTGGACTCCAGTGGATGAACTTGCACTGAAGGGCATCTGGTTACAAATGCTTAAGTTACAAATGGATAGGACTTACCATGTGTGGTGGAGTACGTGGGGTCTAGTGGGAATATGGGAGAGCATGGATGGGGGAGAGGCCTGGGTTTGATTGAGACCTGTTGTATGAGAATACAGAAGCCCAATAAATTTTTTTACAAAATTCAAAGAGCACTGGCTGCTCTTGCAGAAAATCAAGGTTTGGATCCCAACACCTATATGACAGCTAACAACCCTTTCCTAACTCCAGTTCCAGAGGATCCAATGTCCATTTCTGACCTCTGCAGACATTGCACACATGGATGCACTTATGTACATTCAGGCACATCTTTTCTTTTTGAATATATTAAATTTAGTTAGGGTTGCTTGCATGACTATGGATGTGGGGCTATTTATCAGAGCATGGACAGCTTTTCAGTGACTATAACACTAAAGAAAAATGACTCTCCCTCCCTCAGAAGACATTAACTGCCAATAGCTCCTCAGCTAATGATGGGGTCTCTTAAGCCCCTCCCTATCCATGCTGGTTTATTGACTAACTTTATCCTGTGCAGACCTTGTTTAGTGACCACCACTGCTGTGAGTTCACAAGTGTAACAGTCATGTCATGTCCAAAAAACAATGTTTCATAGCACTCTTTCCACCCTTCGGCTCTTACATTCTTTCGCTCCCTTTTCTGTGATGTTCCCCAAGCCTTGGCGGGGAGATGATAGAGATGTCCTGTTTAGGAAGGAGTACTCCACAGGCACTTATTATAAGCATGTTGAGCAGTTAAAAGTCTCTGTATTAACTGTTGCCCACTGCAAAAATAAGCTACTTTGACCAAAGGTAAGAGCCATGGTAATTTATGGGTACAAACATAAGTGTTTGGAAGGCATTTTGACAACATAACCATTCAGCAAAACAGTAGTAGGTTCTACCCTAGAGCCTATAACCTCTCTGGTCATGAGCTTTTGATCAGGTTTATAGTACAGGATATGAATTCCCTCCTGTGTAGCAGGACTCAAATCCAATCAGAAAGCAGTTAGTTGCCCTCATAATATCATGCCATTATTAATTGTACCAGTGGGTACATCTTAGCTTGGCAAGTCAGTATTGTAACACACCATTGATGCCCTTTCTTCCCCAGCAGCCTACATAGCACCTTTGTTTACTATGAAAGCTAGCCTGAAGGGAAGAAGCTTTTAGTCCAGTTCCAGCTTGATATCTCCCTTGCCTTTCACTTAAGATTACCACTCCCCAGTATTTATCCTCTTTTTATTTTATTTTATTTTATTTTATTTATTTTAATTTTTTTGTGACTGCCAGTAGGGCAGCCACAGGACCTGAATGGATTATCAAGGAACTGAAAAAAGACCAGGGGACTGATGCAGTTTCTTTACTTTTATTTCTTCATCCATGAACAAGTGCCAAAAGCACTGGCAACTCTATTTATGTACTCATACTCATTGGAGCTACAGCTGAATATTTACAGAACAGTGAATAATAATAAAGAGGCTAGAATACAGCAATTTAGTAAAATAAAATGAGCAGGATAACAATACCACCATCACATGCCTACAAAGATCAAAGTGTCTTCTGAGAAACTAGGGGGATTCTGGCACTCCAAAGATGATTCCTCAGCAAGGGCCCTTGCATAAACTTTCTCTTGAGAAAAGACTCTCCAGACATACAAGTTAAAGTTTCATCTAAATTTACCAAGCATATTTTTAAAGCCGTAGAAACACTATTTTACAGTTCATTCCATTTTCTTATGACCTGTGTTCTATTATCTACTGTCTACCTTAAGGCTTCTTCCCCTCTCCTCCTCTCATGAGCTCTTTCTAGATTTCTGGCCTCTGCAGACACTCCAAATTCAACACACAAATCTAAAAATTTGAAACTAGAATCTATAAATGTGACAGAACATGCAGCACTTGAATTTCTGGACTTAGGTTACCTTACTTGGTATAATTTTTTCTAGTTACATCCATTTTCCTCCACAAATTTATTTCATTTTTCTTGAAGACTGAATAAAATACCGTTGTGTATATGTTCCACATCTTCATTATCCATTCAACAGCTGATGGACATATAGGCTGATTCCATTTCCAAACTATGTAAATATAACAGTAATTAACTTGAATGTGCAAGTATCTCTGCAGTAGGATATAAAGTTCTTTGTGTAAATGCCCAGGAGTGGTATAGCTGGGTCATATGGTAATTCTATTTTTACCTTTTTGAAAAAGTTCTACAATGATTTCCTTACATTCCTACTATAACTCATTCCCCTACATCCTCTCCAGCATTTGTTATCATTTATTTTCTCAATGATAGTCATTCTGATAAGGGTGAGATGAAATCTCAAAGTAGTTTTAATTTGCATTTTCCTGATGGCCAATGGTGTTGAATATGTTTTATTGGTCATTTGTACCTCTATAATTAAGGCTCACAGAACAGAATAGAACAGCGGTACAGAGAATACTAATGCATCTCTCATCTCTCAACCAGGAAAGCTTCTTTATGCAACAGGGGGTAACACAGAAGGCCACATCTTGCCAAAATGTAGAGAATAAGATAATGTAGAGTGTGTGTTCCTGAATAGGACTCCTATATCAAATGTCATCTACCCAGGGCTCAGGGACCATTGTGGAAGAAGGAGTGGAAAGATTGTAAGAACCAGGGGTGGTGAGTGTACGATCTGCAAACAAGGATATTTTTTACTTCTTTCTTTCCCTTTTTGGTCCCTTTTGCTTTTCTTGTCTTACTGCTATGCCTAAGACTTCCAGTATTATATTGAATAAGAGTGGAGAAAGTGGACACCTTTTCTTGTTCCTGATTTTAGTGGAAACACTTTGATTTTTTTCTCCATTTACTATAATATTGAGTAAAGGTTTATTGTGTATTTATTATGTTGAGATAATATCTTTCTATTCTTAGTTCTTTTAGGCCTTTTATTAAGAAGGGATGTTGTATTTTGTCAAAAGTCTTTTCTGCATTATCAAGATAACCATATGGTTTCTGTCCTTGAACTTATTTATGTAGCATAATATTTACAGATTTAGATATATTGAACCATCCTTGAATTTCTAGAATAAAGCCAACTTAATCATAGTGAATGATCTTTTGGATGTGGTCTTGAATTTGTTGGGTCTTTATCCAGTTTTGGCACCAGGACAATACTAACTTCATAAAAATGATAATATTCCTTTGTTATTTTATGGAATAGTTTGAGAAACTTTGGTGTTAGTTCCCTTTTGAAGTTCCAGTAAAATTCACCAGTGAATCCATCTGGAATTGGTCTTTTTTTGGTCAGGAGAGTTTAAATTATTGCTTCAGTCCTGCTGCTTGTTATAGATCTGGGCTTTTTAAAAATCTCATCTTGATTTAATTTTAGTTGGCCATGTGAATCTAAACATTCATCCATTTCTTCTAGATTTTATATATATTTATATTCTATATATATATATATGATGATCTAATGAATTTCTGAACTTCATTGGTATCTGTTTGAAAAATAATTAAAATTTCATTGATATCTGTTATGACGACTCCCTTTTCATCTTTAATTTTATTAATTTGAATTTTTTTTCTTTCTTCTGATTAGTTTGACTAAGGGTTTAACCAATCTTGTTTTATCTTTTCAAAGAATCAATTCTATGCATTGTTGATTCTTTGTACTATTCTCTTTCCATTTCATTAGGTTCTGCCCTGATCTTAATATTTCTGCCTATTGATTTGGGGTGGATTGTTCTTCTTTTTCCAAGCTCCTATGGCCATCATTAAATTATCTGAGCTCTTTCTGATTTCTTTTTTTAAATTTTATTTATTATTTTTATTTTTATGTGTATGAGTGTATTGCCTGTGTAAGTGCACCCATGTTGTGCAATGACTGCGGAGGTCAGAAGGCAGCATCCAATCCTCTGGAACTGGAGCTACAGATGGTTGTTAACCACCATATGGGTTCTGGGAATTGAACCCAGGTCTTCAGCAAGAGCAGTCAGTGCTCTTAACTGCTGAGCCATTTCTTCAGCCCCTCTGACTTCTTAATGTAGGCACTCAGAGCTGTAAGTGTTCCTCTTAGAATTACTTTCACTATATTCCAGAGGTTTCGGTATGTTGTTTTCACTTTCTTTTGATTCTAGGAATATTTTATTCCCTTATTTGTTTCTTCAAAGACCCATCCATCATTCAATAATGTGTTGTTTAACTACTCTGAAGTTTGTGTATGTTTTAGGGTTTCTCTTGCTATTGATGCATTTTATTCTATTGTGATTAGATAGAATACAATGAATTATTTCATTTTTCCTATATTTGTTAAAACTTGTTTGGTGTCTTAATATATGATCTATTTTAGAGAAAGTTACATGGGTTGCTGAGAAGAATGTGTAGTCTTCAGTCTATGGGTAAAATGTTTTGTATATGTCTGTTATGTTCGTTTGATCTATGATGTCAATTAATTCAGATGTATCTGTTTACTTTTTGTTAGGATGGCCTGTCAGTTAGTGAGAATGAGTATTGAAATCATCAGCTACTATTGTCCTGGGGTTAATTCATGATTTCATATGTAGTATTTTTTTTTATGAAAATGGGTATACCTGTGTTCAAGGAGTATTTGTTTAGAATAGTAATGTTCTCTCAGTGGATTGTTCCTTTAATCAGTATGAAGTGACCTTCTTCATCTTTTCTCACTAGTTTTGGTTTAAATCTATTTTTTTCAGATATTAGAACAGTTACGTCTGTTGTTTCCTACTTCCATTTGCTTGGAATATCTTCTATCCTTTCACCTTAAGATAGTGTTTGTCATTTATGGTGAGTACATTTCTTGGAGGCAACAAAGAGATGGTTCCTGTTTTTTTATGTCACCTGCTAGCTTGTGTCTTCTGATGGGGGAATTGAGACCATTTTATTCAGTTATTACTGAAAGGTGTGTATCAATTACTGTCATTTTGTTGATTTTGTGGTGTTTTGTTTTTTTTTTTCCTTTTCAACTATTATTTTAGAATGGCTTATTCCTACCTATGGCCTTGTGGATAGATTTTTTACTTCAGTCCTTCAAGTATGTTCTATAGAGCTGTCTTAGTAGTCATAAAGTTCTTTAGCCCACTTTTATCATGGAAAGTTTTTAAAAATATTTTATTTATTGTTTTATGTGTATGAGTGTTATGCCTGCATGTAGGTAAGTGCACCCGAGTCGTGCAATGCCTGTGGAGGACAGAAGAGGCTGTCAGACCTCCTGGAACTGGAGTTACAGACAGTTGTTAGCTGCCATGTGGGTGCTGGGATTCGAACCCGTGTTTTCTGCCAGATAGTCAATGTTCTTAACCACTGAGCCATCTCTCCAGCCCGGAAAGTTTTTTCTCCTTTAATTATGACAGATATTTTTGCTGGGTAGTCTAGGTTGGCAGTTGTCTTTCAGAAATTGAAATATATCCTTTCAGGCCATCCTGGCTTTTAAAATTTCAATCAACAAGTCTCTGTTATTCTGATGGGCTTATGTGTGACTTGTTCTCTTTTATCACCTTCAGTACATTTTCTTTGTCCTGTATATTTAGAATTTTAATTATAATGACAAAGAGAGGTTACCACCCCCACCCCCCTGGTCTGTTCAGTGTCCTAAATGCCTCTTTGTCTAGATTGGCATATTTTTCCCCTAACTCTGACAAATTGTTTTCTTTTGCAAATGCTCTGTGCTTTCAGCATGAGATTTCTTGTGCATTCATAAACTGTAAATCTGGCCTTTTCATAGTGCTGTGTGCATTCATCCTGGCATTCCCATGTGTATCTTACCTTTGTCCTGGCTGCATTGTTCTAGTTCCTCCACCTTGTCTTTATGCTGATAGTCTGTTCCATCCTTGATCCATGCCATTGGTGAAATTTCCCACAGAAATTCTTATTTTCCTTTCCAGCATTTCAGATAAAATTTTCTTTATCTTCCTTTTTATTGAATTCATCTTGCATCAACTTTCTTATTCTAGTCAGCTGTTGTGTTTTATATTAGAAGCTTATTTTTGCTGAGTATGGTGGCTCATGCCTTTAATCTCAGCACACATGAAGCAGAGGCAAGTGGATTTCTGAGTTTGAGGCCAGTCTGGTCTACATAGTATGTTCCAATCCAACCAGAGTCACATACTGAAACAGTCTGACATTTTTTCTTCTTTGATTTCTTTGAACATAATCATTCTTTCAAGTTCTTTGTCTGGGATTTCATCTAACTCACTCTCACTGGATGCCATTATGATAGGATTAGTAATTTTAGATGGAATTATGTTGCCTTGGTTCTTCATGTTTCTTGTATCACTGCATTGGAATTTACACTTCGGAGGTTATTTTATTGTTTCCTTTTTTATCAGCTATATTCTTTCAGTTGAAGTATTTGCAATATTCAAATGGGACTTGGATGTGGTAGAGTTGATGTATGTAGTTCAGAAAATAGTCCTCAGTCCAAGAGTTCAGGGTGCCTCATACTTCTATATTATTCCGAGTAGAAATATTAACTGTGAAAGCAACCATAGTAGCTGGATATTCCCAATATGCAAATGCTATACTAGTTAAAATCGGCCCCTTTGACAACAATAACTGTTGGATAAACAAATAAGGACAGTATGCTGTATACTCAGATTGTAGTTACTCAGATTGGGTGTGGGAAGGAAGTGGAGTGGGTAAAGATAGGCGTGTTAGATTGATTTTGATGAGAAAAAAAAGTGAGAAAAGTAGGCAAGAGTCCGGGAAAGTTAGGATACAGCTAAGAGTCTACAGATTTTAGAGACTATTAAATCTATGAAAGATTATAGTTAAGAAGTAAAAGGAGGGGGCTGAAGAGATGGCTCAGCAGTTAGGAGCACTGACTGCTCTTGTAGAGGACCTGGGCTAACAATTAACAACACCAGAGCTAACAATTCCAGTTCCAGGGGATCCGACACCGTCTTTTGACCACTGCAGACATTGCATGACATGGATGTACTAACACACATGCAGGCAATACATTCATACACATAAAATAAAAATAAATCTTTTAAAAAAGTAAAAGGAGGGGATAATGTTGAGACAAAGAGGGAAAGACATAGAAATAAGTAAGGAAGTATATAAGATGTGAGTGAAAAGTAGAGTGTCTGATAAGTAGACTGAGTGGATAAACATACACAATAATCCTAAAACCATCCTAAGACATATATGTAAGAATGGAAGCTAAATAATAGAAAATAAGAAATTAAAGTTCTCAGATCCCATTGGGTCTGGCAGACATTGTTTTGTACTGGGGACAGGAGTGGGGATTGGGGAGTCATTGGTTTCTGCAGCCTTCCTGTCTTATTCAGTTCTGGTGTGTGGAGCAAAGGTGGCCTTTTCTAATGCAGGTTCAATGTGAGGAACAACACTTCCCAGTGCAGTTTCTATGTTCTCTAGGCAGCTTGCTTCAGCCCATGTGCTGCTGATTCAAGAGGATTTAAGGCTGGGTCCATTTTTCAGCTTCCAGTACCTTTTTCTCTTTAGAGATCTCTTTTGGCTTACTAAGTTCATTCATGGATTTTTGTCTCTTGCAGGAAGAGAGCTTGTGTCTTTCCTTGACTGTTTTCTTCCACTGTCTCAGTGGTAAAACCTGATCTGACATGTTACCCATTAAGTTCCAATCTTGAATTTCTAGTACCATTACTTTCAGCTGAGAGGAATTTCTTGGTGAATACAAGTTAAACGCAGGATGTGTCATTGCACAACACAATCAAACTGCATTAGATTAAAAGGTTATGACCACTGTGGGAGGGAGAGGAGGGACATTCAACTTTCATGTGGCTAATGTTTTCTCGTGATGGTTAATAATTAACTTTATCTAGGGTAGGTTTTGATTGAGTTGAGGTGGGAAGACGCATGGGCTGCACCATTTCATGAACTGTGGTCCCAGACCACAGAAGAGAGAAAGCAAGAAGAGCACCAGAATTCATCTCTCTGCTTCCTGACTATGGATATGTGACCTCCTGGGCCTCAATGGGTTGTATCCCCTCAAACTACAAGCCCAAATAAATCCTTCCTCCCTTACGTTGCTTGCCAGGTATTTAGCCAGAGTAATGAGAAAAGTAACTAATAATTCACCTCTTGAAGAAATTAACATGAAAAAAGGTTAAGTTCCCAAAAGAAAGCAGAGGACATGCAACACGGCTAAGAAGTACACAGAAGACATGTTCAACCTTACAATAAACCTCAGGTCCACGTCTTCATTTAAAAAGGCACCAACGGGGAGGTATCTGTGCCACAGAAATGGATACTCAGTATTCACCTTCAAAAAGCCTGAAGCAATCTGGAAATAACTGTGAAAAAGTGTGCCTTGCTAGCTTGACTCTACGTCGTTTGGTACAAGATGAATTCAATTGCTGCTGGTCACAGGAAAGTAGGAGTAATCCACCTGCCCTGCAAAAGTTGCACTTTCTGTGTAGTGCTATAAGTCATGAAAACCATGTTCTCAGACAGTATTGGGTGTTTCTGGTTATAAATGGCAGACAAGATGCTTATGGTTTTAAGAAAACTGTGACTCTAATGTGCGCGAGGCCAGGTACCTGTATTGTGTCAGAGAAACTAAGCTGACAATAGGATGCTGTTTTTGTCTGTTATGTCAGTTCAGCACAGAGCAAGAGGCTGGAAATTGAAACATTTCAATCCATATTTATAAATATGCAGTTACAAATTTTAATATACTTAGAAAGTTTAAAGAAATGGTGAACTTGGGTCTCCTGACTCAAAGACAGAATACAGAAATTCATTGCCATCATCGCTGCTGAGAAGTAACTTTTCATATTCTTTAGCAGAGTTATCTGTTTTAGGCAGAATTATATAATTTTTTTCATATACCTTTATTTTCAAAATGTCTAAAGTACACATGCATTGTTTTAAAAATAAAACTATCTTTTAAAGACTCAACACCACACTTTCCAGTTATATGCAAGTTTGATGAAGCTGAATCAGTAGATAAACATGGTTTATTACTTTGCCTGTGGAAGTAATTTCTACACAAGTCAAGGTTTAGGCCTCTTCAGGCTGTTTCTGGCTCCTAGGCAGAGGCTCTATTCTGGTTTTGAGCCTACATCCTAGGTATAGACATAAGATGGCCTCAATGACAGGAATTCCAGGAACACAGAGACAAGTGTTGCTGGGCTATGGACAGTACACACAGTTCACAGTCCAATCCAGAATAGTAGGATGGAGTATGCCAAGCATGTCCCTAGATTTATCTTTTATACAAAGAGGAGTCATTTGGGCACAGCCACCGAGGTTGTGAAAATACATTTTAAGAAAAATAAATATTCTGCAGAATGTATTTACAAGGATCAATTGTTTTGTCCTCCATCCCAATTATTATAAGATGGGAAACCATAATTTCACAACTAAGAAGCACATTCTTGGTTGTTCATGTCAGTTCAGCACAGAATGTGGGGCTGAAAATCCCAAACCTTTTTTATCCATATTTATAAATATACAAAATTGCAAATTTTCTATGTTTAGAAGGATTTCAAAGAAATAAGTACAAATGGTTTTAGGGTCTCTGCTCTTCCAATGATGCTGTACAGCTGTCAGAACATCTTCCACATCTTTTCTGATTCTTCCTGGAAGCAAGGGCCTCAGAGACCGCCAGTCGCTGACCCTGTCATTACTTTGCATCAGAGAACACTTACACCAACTACAGAATGCACAGAAAGCACAAGGGACAACTGTAGACAGGGGCACAGGGTTGAGGGCACCATTAAAACTTGAAGAGGTCAATGAAGTGCTGTGGGGACACAGGTGTAAAGCAGCTGTCAGGGTTGGCTGCAGTGCAGGGGTGTCCTGAGTCCTGCAGAGAGAGAAAAAGAAGTTAGGACACATCATCACACTTTTACAGTGACATCTGCATTTGGTCAACTGGATCCCAATCCCACTTCAGTGCTACACAACTAACTCAGCTGGGAATCAGTAGGTTAGTTAGATTCAGGGGATTTCTAATTGGTAATGTTTCATCTCTGGAGTCACTCTGCGAAATGTGGAAGCTGCAAATTTCTGCCTCTTCCTGGCCCACCCCTCCATATCCTACCTCCTGGTTCCTTCTACACCTTACAATCCTGGGAAGTTGGCAAAGGGTCTCCAGATGGGACATCACAAGCACTGTCTCAAGAGGTGTGAAAAACTGGCAGTGCTCACAACCAAGGAGTTATAATTACTCTTAGCAGAAGGGTTAGGAGAAAAGTAAGATTTGCAGAAGAAAACTGACACCATCTTGAAAGGCTCAGTGTGGTTGGAGCTGTTTGTGTAGCCTCCAGCAGACCACCCTGAGGTGCATGGCTGGCTCTTCAGTAAGTTTTCTGGGACAAGTATACAATTGTTAACAAGAGCTGAACCTTATCAAAGTTGTCACCTGGTAGGGCAAGGACAATGTATGAGTTGGAACAGCACACAGCCACATGAAGTACCTTGAATAACCAAGCAAGATGGTAGTCCTTTGCGATCATGAAGAAAAGAGTCAGCAAAGGAAGCAGCAAAGGGACAAAAAAAGAAAAGTTAGGGTTAGACAGAGCCAGATGTAATTAAGCATTTAGGTTTGAAGCATATATTTACAGAAATAACTAAAACTGTGTAACTAAGTTTGGGTAATACAAATTATGAAAAGACAACCAGTAGACATTCCAAATCTTATACAACTTAAAGACAGCCTAGGGCAAAGCTGGGTGTGAAGGCACACACCTTTAATCCCAACACTCAAACCAGGAGGCAGAAGCAGGTGGATCTCTGTGAGTTGAGGCCAGCTTATTCTACATAGCCAATTCCTATACAGCAAGGGCTACACAGTGAGATTTTCTCTTAAAAGGAAAAAAAAAGGCATTCCCTTAACATGGAGGAAATGGTTCTATTTCCTTGTAACTCTCTAACAACTCAGGAGGCCATACCACTTAACTATTTCTATGAAAAAAGTAACACTTTTAGTTTTTTTGGCCAGGGGAGTGCCTCATCTTTTTCTTGTTCCGAGGGACTAATCTGTGCTTAACAATGTGGCTAACTGGAACCCACATGTACCCCACAGTCCTGCATCCAGCCCTGATCTGACACCTAATTTCTTGGGGGTACACCAACATATGTTGTTGCTTCTGCATGATCAGCAGTTCTGCACTAGTTGCTGCCTCTGTGCTTACACTACGACCCGCAACTGGAGGGTTTCTGTCCTCCTCTGCTCAGAAATGGGGTGACATTTCAGATGTTTGTCTGACAGTTCACAAGGACCAAGCAGCTAGAGAGGGTCTGGGATCTCTGCTTCATCACTGGTTTAGGCCACAGCCTTACTCCTGATGCCTACACAGGCCTCAAGATCATTGCTAGGTGTCCAGCACTCTTCTTGCTACTGATACATTGAGAGAAGAAAGGAGAACGGAAAAGGCAAATCTCCATCCTGGCTTTCCTAACCCACTCTATGAGCCCACAATTTCTGATAGGTTTTACAGAGTCAAGATACTGAGTAGGGATGTAAACATGCACACAATGACTCTGGCCTTCTCAGCATGCTGATAACTTGGAAGGGAACAAACTGACTAGGCCTTGAGTCTTCCTGGAAAAATTAACAAGAATCACTCAAATACAGTGGAACTAGGGCAGATGGATAAACACTTTGGGAGCAGGTTCAGGAACCCCACAGGGACTGTGGAACTGGGAACACACCAGGCACAAGCCAAAATGGGGGCCAGTCATGATGTGGCTCCTGACTAACCACATGGGGCCAGATGAAGACTAGCTACCTGTCTCCCACAATTCCTAACAGGCGAGTTTCCCTGAGTGTCTTGGTAAATAGTACTTCCCAGGGAGCTGAGGTATACCCAACATTAGGCACCATTTTCAGAGCTGCATCACATTTCCACCACCTGGGCTGCATGTAGCTACACTAGTAGCGTAGAGGAAACCACCTGGGCCTGCTTGACTATGCTCTACCCAGAAGGTTGCCTCTTCTGGACAGTGGCAAGGCAAACTGCAGAAGAGGGAAGTACCTGACAGCTTCAGGGATTAAGAAGGAAGAGTGGTCTTCCTCATAGTTTCAAGTTTATGTTCAGAAACAGAATCTCAACAGAGCAGGGACTCTGGAAGGGTGGTGGTTGGGGAAGTTGTACTGGGCTGACTCCCTGGGGCCTGGGACACCTTGCCAGGTATGGCACTGCCCACTCTCTGGGTAAAAAAGTAAAGACCAACAGGAGTATGACTTTTCAAATGTGATCACTATGGTAGGAAAGGATACTAAATATAGAAATTTGCAGGCCAATTCTTTGGAAAACTAAAAATCATCTTTCAATTAAAAATAATCAGAACTTACATATTTTAGGAAATTTAAACAGCACATTCTTATATCACCAAACAACACAGAAACTAGAGAATATAAACATGTTTCTTTGTGCTGTTTTCTTTAGCAGATAAGGAAACTGCCATTCTTAGAAATTGTTCCAAGAAAAACACTATCTCATACAAAACTGAAAAGTCTTCAATCCCATGAATTTATCCACACTTTTAATATTTCTACAGAAAATTCCTAAGAGAAGCCCAATTCAAACTGGACATTATAAGTCTCACCTTCTCTGACTGTGCCAGAGAAAGGTCCTTGTGTTCTCAGAGTATGAATGATTCAGAGATACGAGATGGGAATCCTGGAAGGAGCTATAGAGATCAGCTAGGATCTTGCTGGGTTCGGGTATCAATGTGGGGCCCTTTCTTTCTACAGGCATCTGCCCACTTTATGCTCCATGACTAGGGATAGAGGGTACAGTAGAGGGCTATTTCTTGTATGCATAGCCTCAGCAAGGACAAATCTGGACATAAGATGACCCTGTTCTTAAGAGAAAGTATTCTAGAAAATAGCTGTCCGGCAAAGCTTTTCAAACACTGGTGTTTTTTTTTTTTTTTTTTTTTTAATTTTGAGAGAGAGGAATTAAGATCAGAAATGAAAAACCCTTCTAAACTATTCTTGCTGGAAGGATCAGCAACTATTACTAAGAAGCCTGTTAAAATAATATGACAACTGAGCAATTTTAGTTCTCTGCTCAGCTGTGGATCACTGTAATAAAAAATGTCATGTTATTATACATGGAGTTTTAAATTAAAAATAGTTGTCCTTCCGCCAACAATTTAAATATTTTATTTATTATTTTTATTTTATGTGTATGACGGTATTGACTGCATGTAGGTAGGTGCACCCACACTATGCAATGCCCATGGAGGTCAGAAGCAGGTGTTGGATCCCCTGAAACCAGAATTACAGATGGTTGTTAGCTGCCATATGAGTGCTGGGAACTGAACCCAGGAAAGACCAGGCAGTGTTTTTAACCACTGAGCCAGCCATCACTCCAGCAGCTCCCCACACTTTTAAAGCATTTTATTTATTACTGCCAACAATTTTGAACTTGTCTTGTGACCCATCTGACAACAAATTTAGATAGGTGTAAAGTAAAACAATCTAAACACGTTATTGTGGCTACCAGGCAAAAGAAAAGATACAAAGGGCTCTCTTCTGGTTATGGGCAACAAGTCAATATTACCAGAAACACAGTATGGGCAGTGAGATTCCAAAGAATAGGCAGTGACAGGGTGAAGGACTCCCAATTTACTATTTGAATATGGAAATCTGCTGATAAGAACACAAGTTTTCACTAAGGGATCAGTCTTGCAGGTAAGTAATGATAGTTTTGTAAGTTTTAATAATCGAAGTGAGAAAAAGCAAGTTTGCTTTCAAACTTGTGTTTCCTTATGGCACCATTCCCCTAAGAACTTTGCTTTGAGAGAAGCATGAGGCTGGTTCTGACCTCCTGGAGACAGTGGGCCTGTCTTCTAGATGCACTGAGAGGCAGACAAGTTCAGGATTCTTCCTCAGGTTAGAGGTGAGGCACCCAAAGCCTTGCTCAGGACTGGATGCTCAGGAGCTTCATCTAATCCAATTGTAACCCTAGACCCACCTCTGCAGCAAGGAGAAGAATGTCCCCCACTCTGAGGTGCATGGCACTTCAGTTTTCAACAAAGCTAATTTAGAATACAAGTGTACATTTTTATGGGCCTCCCCTGGTTTCCCTCCCCAGTATCTGGCAGATATATTTAAATAACATCGCTATCACAAACAGTATTTTCCATCCTCCTCTCACTTTTCTATTTAAAATATAGATGAATAGTTTATTTCACTGAATTCCAACCCTCAAATCCCAAGAGTACATTTTAAATCATTACCTTCCAAAAGAGAATGCTGCAGTGTCGACAGAAATGTAAAGTATCTCCATACTGTTCTTTAGTTGGATAATATTTCTGAAGTGTAAAATACATCAACTTCCATTCGATATGACCTTTTTCTGAAAGAATCAGATGTCTACAAAACTAAAAGAAAATTCTGTTCAGAAACAGTAGATGATTTTCAAAATATGCTTAGCTATATTTTGAAAAGACAATGAAGTGCATGAAACATTTTATTATCTGAAGTCAAACTTAAGACTTGAGTTAAATCAATGAGTGTGGTGGTTTGAATAAAAATTTCCCCCATAGGTTCCAAGTATTTGGACATTTTGTTCTCAGGTGGTGGCACTGTTTTGGAAGGTTTAAGAAGGTGTGGCCATCCTGGAGGAAGCAAGTCACTGGGGGCGGGCTTTAGAGAGTTCTTAAGCCTTGTTGGATCTCCAGCTGCTCTCTTGCTTCCTGTGCCTGCATGATGATGTGAGAGCTTAGCTTCTGCTTCTCCTGCTCCAGCCACCTCCAGCCACCATGCCCTCCTGCCATGATGTACTGTAATTCCCCTGGAACCATAAGTTCAAATAAACTCTTCCTTCTATAAGTTGCTTTGGTCAGTGTTTCTATCACAGCAACAGAAAAGTGACTAATACAGGAATTGGTACCAGAGAGTGGGCTGTTGGCTGTGTAGAACCTGACCATGTGGGGTTTTGAAGAAATGTGCAAGACTTTGGAAGGTTGGGCTAGAAAAGTGGTTGACTGCCATAAGCAGAGCTTAGCAGGCCATTCTAGTAGGCACCTGGAAGAAAGTAGTGTTTAGAACAATGTAGTTTCAGAGGGAAATAAGGACTTAAGCAGCACTTGGGCTATTTTGGCAAAAAGTCTGGCTGGAGTCTGCCCTAGACCAAAAAGCTTGCCTAAGGCTAAGTTGAAAAGCAATGGACCAGTTTCTCTGGCAGAAGAAATTTCAAGACAGCCTAATGTAGGAACAGTGGCATGGCTATTAATGGTGAATATTATGCAGATCTACAGTGAAAGAGAGCAAATGGGGCAGAAAAAAAATACAGTTTGAATTGAAAAAGAGCACTAGGAAGATAAATCTTGGAGCCCTGGCACGAGAGGATCCCATTGATAAGGAGATTAAAGTGATTAGGGAGGCGCCTAGAGATTCAAACTTAAACAATGCAAAGAGTGCCTCCAGGGCAAGACCACACCCAGTTAAGCTTCCAACTTGTGAAAGGAAAACTGCAGGGGCCGCTGAAGAAAAGAGTTTCTAAAATGGATAAAGCAGGCTGGAGTCCACCACAACTTGCAGTCAAACTTGTCAGTGCCCTTCAAGCACTGCTGGCTTTAGAGGCATGAAAGATGGAAGAGTGAAGGGGTCATTAGTTCTTCCTCCACAGTTTCAGAGAGCCTTGGAGGCCAGGAAGCATGAACCAGGGGTTCTCCTGCCTGCAGAAGGCTCTGACAGGCCATTGTGTGAAGCTATGAAGGTGAAGCCTGGTTGGCAATGGAGACTCCAAAGATGTTCATGATGCCAGAGCTATGAGGCATCTGCCAAGAAGACCTGCATACAGGGAGTGGTAGCAACCCAAGAGAGAGATGTGTGTTGCACACAGCAAAGCTGGAGAGGCTGAGCCATCTAAGCCCTTTGGAAGTCCCAGAAGTCAAATATGGAGCTACTGCATTTGGTGTTTGCTCTGCTGGTTTTCAGTCTTGTTTTGGTCTGGTATTTCCTCACTGTGCCTCCATTCCTCCCTTTTGGAATGGTAATGTATATTTGGTTCCACTGTACGTTGGGAGTAAGTAATTTGTCTTTTGATTTTATAGAGGCTTACAGTTATTTACCTGAGTCTCAGAAGAGACTTTGGACTGTGAACTTTTAAACAGTATTGAGACTGATAATGACTATGGGGACTTTTAAAGTTGGACTAAATGCATTTTGCATTTTACATGGTCATGAGCCTATGAGGGCCAGGGTGGAATGTGGTGGTTTGAATGAAAATGTCCCCCCATAGACTCCAAGTGCTTGGACATTTTTCCCCCAGATGATGGCACTGTTTTGGGAGGTTTTAGAAGGTGTGGCTATCCTGGAGGAAGCACGTCACTGGGGGTGGGCTGAGAGAGTTCTTAAGCCTTGCCAGATCTCCAGTTGCTCTCTTGCTTCCTGTGCCTGTGTGATGATATGGGCGCTTAGCTTCTGCTTCTCCTCCAGCTTCCTCCAGCCACCATGCCTCCCTGCCATGGTGGACTGTAATTCCCCTGGAACCGTGAACTCAAATGGACTCTTCCTTCTGTAAATAGCTTTGGTCAGTGTTTCTGTCACAGCAACAGAACAGTGACTAATACAATGAGGGACAAGTCAAGCAAGTTTGTTTTTATACAGTGACACCAAGCAGCTGAGAGACAGATAGAAAACAGCCCTGGAATGAGGTCTGGGATAGTTGAAGGTGTCGTATATTTGATAAGAGACTTGTACATAGGATATACAAAGAACACTACTACTCAACTTGAAAATGAACAATGGATTTGAAAAGGCATTTCTTCTAGTAAGACACAAAAATGGTCAATGTCCTCAGGAAGAGATGTTGACCACCTAAAGTAGAAGGATTGACCACCTAAAGTAGAAGGATCTACCACCTCATGCCCATTGGGATGGCTATAATTAGAAAATCAGGCAACTGAAAGTGCTGGGGAAGGTGTGAAGTACCAGACACCTGGTATATTGCTGGCAGGAGTGTAAAATGGTACAGCCACTGTGGAAAACAGTGCTATTTCTCCAAAGATCAAACAGTTACCATCTGACCTATAATTCCATGCCTAGGATATTACCTTAGAGAAACGAAAACATGTCCACATATAAATTCATCAATGGATGGCAACAGCAGCAATAATCCCCAGAGCCACAAGTGAGAAGGAAATCAGTATCCATGACCAGATGACTGGGTAAACAAAACATGGTGTGTCCAAAGAATGGAATCTTATTTAGTGCCTGAAGGAATGAAAGTCTGATTTATAATACCACCTGCATTCCAAAGGTCATTCTGATGAGAGCAAAGACATCAGTAACAAAAGCTCAAGCAGTGTATATTCCCCTTATATCAAACATCTAGAACAGGTAAATCTAGAGTTAGAAAGTGGAGGAAAGGTTGCTTAGGACTGGAATAGGGTTAGGATGGCAGCTGAAGGGTACAGGGCCTCTTCTGTGTTGACAACTGTCCTAAAACCAACTACAGTGACCACTATACAAAGCGGATAGTATCTTAATAAATATGTTACCAAAAAATCTTGGAGGAACACTATTTGGTCATAAGAAAATAAAGCATATGGTTGGATCAATTTTATATATGTGCTGTGTACACAGACTGTTGTGTGGGTAGGAGGCTGATAGACTCTCCTTGTTTGCTTAACAAAAGATGCCTTCATCTGGGTTTACTGCTGTATTGAGTGGTTTGCTTTTTTTTTTAAATTTTTTAACTTATTTTTATTTTACGTGTATGTGTGTATTGTCTGCATGTAGGTAAGTGCATCTGTGTCGTGCAGTGCCTGTGGAGGTCAGAAGAGGCTATAGGATCCCCTGGGACTGGAATTACGGACAGCTGTTAGCTGTCATGTAGGTGCTGGGATTCAAACCCAGGTCTTCTGCAAGAACAACCAGTGTTCTTAACCGCTGAGCCATCTCTCCAGCCCCATGGCTTGCTTTTTATAACTGAAAATAATCATTTGTATAAAATATTTACAATCAGCCATACTTTTTGAAGACCGTGTTTGTAAATTATAATGGAACCAATGAGGGAATCTTGTTTTTAATACAATTTGAAAAGACAGCAAAGGGGACCAATTACAGGCCACGCTATAGCAGCTTTTGTATTCTTTAAATTTATGGAAACATTATTTTCTAAAGACAAAAATAACTTTGCCTTGTTTCCTCTTTTCTCCTCATTAATCCCATGCCTCACCAATGGTCACAGGAGGACTACTCACACTCCTAGACATTATTCTTCTACATAAGCACCTCTGTAATTTTTGATTCTTGGGTCCCATATCCAAGCGATGCCCAGGTCAAAGACGTCTGATGTCACTTTGGACTATCAATCCAAGATCTGCACAGCCCTCAGCTTCTTAACCTATATTTTTTGACCCTATCTCTAATCTGAACTCTAACTCTGAGAAATCAGGATTCTAATGAGAGTCACTTAAACCTGAAAAACTGGTAATTACATCTTTTGGATTCGATTTTGTGGTTCAATCAAGAAAGTATGTACCAAAAGATACACATGTAGGTGGAATTGCAAATTCAACCTAACTTCTTGTAGAACAGTAAATATTGGTGTAGACATTTAACCTCCTAAAAGTGTTTCTTCAAGGACCTTCAAGGACTCATAGATGATCAGCAGATAGCCTGAAGGTCATGTTTGATATCTGGATATCTAAATACCTGCTAGGCATTCTGACAAGCACCTCACACCCAGCCCAGCCTAAGCTGAGGATGTAGTTGTTGAGCCCTGGCTCTTTTCCCTTGGGTCTCCTTGGAAGTAGGTCCCAGGGCAACTGTGGGATGCCCAAGGCTCACCCCAGACATACTTTCATTTACCCTCTTGTCCATGGTTCTAAATCTTCCATCCAGAAGATTACTCAACTTCTCCCCAATTTCTGATGCCAACTTTAATTGAATTCAGTTGATCTCAAAGAGGAGAGAGCAGAACAGTGGATATCAGAGGCCAGGAAAGGAGTACAGGAGGAATGACAGAGACAGAAAGGCTCATGATCCAGGTATGTAGTGTCTAGTTTCCTCTTGCTATGAGGACTAGGCCAATTGTCTTGCTTCTCCCAAAGAAGCCCACCTAGTTTCAGTTCTCAGTCCTCAGTCTCATCAAAGTCCCATCCAATGCACTAGTTGTCCTTCTCATCCATCTTTCTTACTGGACTGTTAATTTCTGAAGATCCAGTATTTCCTGAGTGCTCTTACATCTACTCTGGATTCCTGTAGGCATTTCCTTTGAGCTTTGCCTAGGCCTCTCCTGCTCAGACCTCCCCTGGGCAGATCTAGCTGCCTCTCCTGGGGTCCTGGAACTATCCTCAGGGTCTTCTTGGCTGAACTTGTACATTTCCCCAACCACCACTTTCTCTTTTCTGGATTAGTTTTTCAACAAGTTTCCTAATGCCTACATTAGCCTGTTTCTCAAGCAAGATCCAGAGGGTAATTTAAAAGTTGTCCTGTGTTCCAGATATTTCAGTAGATTTTCTAAGCTAGCTGATAGGATTTTGGGTGTGGCTCTGACTCTTGATCCTTTCTTCAAAGTGGCCTGCTCTTTATCCCTCCATGAGTTTGCCATGAAGCTGCCACAATTCTACCCCTATAGTGCTCATAAACCTCAGCTATATCTGCAACATGTATGGCATGTCACCTGCCTCTTCCTATCCCTGTATATAGTGGACACCCTGGTGTGCAATTAAGCCAGGGATGCCTTTGGCTCTGCAGCGGAGGGCAATCAGGAACCACAGGACTTCACCTTAGAGGAGAGAGCCAACTAGCAGGACAGATGTGTTCCTGAGGACCTTGAGATGGTGCCACGAACTGGGGGGTCACCCAAGATATAAGAATCTGTTTACTCTTCTAGGACAACAGGCCGACAAGAGGCAGAACTAGAATATATCTTATTAAGTAAAGAGAACTCCATGACCTTTCATCAGCAGGTGTGACATAGTTCAGCTCTGGCTATGTTATATGCTTCTAGGCCTCTTTTAGAACCACGATTCCTTTTCAATATGAAAAATGAACATTGTAATTGATAGAAGAGAGTTCAGATGGAACCCCAGCATACTACAATTACTCCCAAGCATCTGTAGATGGAGTTCGCAACCTCTCCACGTTCATTTGAACACAACGGACCTTGGATGAGACCAACCAACTCTGGATCCAAGATTGCTACATCATACACACCTGCTTCTCAGCAAAGTGGTACTGACATAGTTTCTTCCACAGCCGCCTATCTTCACTGAGCATGTACAAGGTAGGTGTCACCTGGCCCAGGGTGACAATGTCCCACCCATCTGAGAAGCGGTATAAGATGTTGTTCAGCATGTGCAAGGGCAGGTCACTGAGTGTGAGGCCAGTGTTCACCTGCTGAAAGAAAACACAATGGTGTCAAATGGAGAAAACACAGTGCGACTTCATTCAACAGAAATTAATGGCCATGTTGGGAAAGACAACTTCAAAGTCTGACTATCGGAAAGACGCTCTTCCCTTTAATGGCTGCTTTACTTGTACTTCACTATTGTGCACTGTGGTCTCAAAAGGCATGGCACATGTCAACTTGTCTGTGCTCCGGAGACTGCACCCCTGGACATGCCCCCGTGCTACCACAACTAGAAAAACAGCTGGAAAATGGTGAGTCTAAAATGTGGAACTGCTGATGGAATTAACTATACTTCATGAGGACAACAGAGATATGCATCAAAAGGACAAGTAAGGTGCTGTTGGCTAGCACATAAGCTGCAGGTCCATACTATGCTGCTGGATACTTCAACCAAGGACAGACATGGGGTCTATAAGGGCTCTCCAGCTTTATTTATATCTATTTTTAAATTAAAATTTTCTCTTCATTGACAATTTTACACATATTTATGATATACAATGTGATATCTGATTGATATCAAACAAAAAAAAACCTTCTGTATCACAAAAGGAAAGTAGAGCATGAAGGGCAATCTCACTGTCAGCTGTTCACCTGACAAGGGTTTATTTCCAAGTATGCAAGGAATTCAAACAACTCAATAATGAAGGTACCCAACCAACCCAAATTTTTTTTTTTGGTCTTTTTGAGGCAGGGTCTCCCTGTAGTCCCAGTTGTTTTAAAATGAGCGAATTAACTGAACAGACATTTCTTGAAATTATATGTAACTATTCAACAAGTACATGAGAATATTCAGCATCACTACTCATCAGAGAAACGAAAATAAAAACTGTAATGAGGTATACCATCTCATGCCAGTTAGACTGGCTATTATCAAACCTATAAAAATGACAAGGAAATAACAAATGGTGATGATGGAGAAGGGGGATTCTCATAGACTGTTGGTGCAAATATAAGTTAGCAGAGATGTTATGCAAAACAGTCTGGAGGCTCCTGAAAAAACTAGACTTACCATATAACCCAGCAATGCTGCTACTGGATATGCATCCAAAGGAACTGAAATCAGTATGTGGAAGAGACATACATTCACATGTTTATAGAAGCATCATTCATAGTAGCCAAGATACAGAATCAACCTAGTATCCACTGAGGGATTAAAGACCTGTGCCACCATGCCCAGCTTGAATTAGCACTTTTTGCCAGCCTACACACAAGAAAAGAAAGAAAAAAGAAAATTTGAGGGGGAGTTGGGAAGAAGTAATTTGGTTGAGGGGGGAGCAAGAGAGGATAACTGAGGAACAGAACTTTGCTCAAAACATATGACTTAATGAAGAAGATAATATATATATATATATATGTATGTAAATATTATCAGCCAAAGAAATAATGAAATCCTGTCATTTGCAGCAACTGGAATGGAACAGGAAGTTATTGTGTTAAGTGAAAGAAATCAAGTACAGAAAAAAAAATACTGCATGTTCTGATACATGTAGAAGTGAAAAAGCTGGTCTCAGTAGAGAGTGAAACAGTAGTTAACAGGCACTGGGGAAGGACACGGGGAGGAGGGTGAAGAACAGATGGATAATGGGTACAGGGATACAGATGGATGGAAAGAATAACTTCTGATGCTCTGTAGCCCAGTAGTTTATGGTTAACAATAACTAACTGATTATTTCAAAACAGACAGTAAGGAGTTTGAATGCTTCTCAAATAAGGACATGACAAATGCCTAAGATAATGGGTATGCTAATTGTCCTGACATGATCATTACATATCATACATGTACAAAAGTATCACATTGTACCTCAATTAAAAATACAAACATATTTACAAATGAAACATATACCTTAGTCATCTGAAGATTCTGTAGCTGTTGTTGCCAGTTGAGAACAGTTTCCAAACGGCAAATCCAAATATTGATGTTTCCCACCAGCACTGATTTCCCCACACCTCTAACAAGGATGCAAAGCGTAGAGCTCAAATCTTGGAGAAGGTCTTTGATTAGGCGGGGATTCTGGTGGTCATGAAGAACTGAAATAAATCAAAGCCACAGATTTATACAGTGAATACTACTTTTAAAAATTACCTAGTTATAACCCAAGTGTCCATCAACAGAAGAGCAGAAAAATATGATCCCTCCATATATTGGAAAATTGCCCAACCTTAAAAACAAAGGAAGTTCTGAACTGCTACATATGAATGAACCTTGAAGATGCTGTGTGAAGTGAAGGGAGCCAATTACAGAAGGGCAGATATAGTATAATCCCATTTATATGAAGTACCTAGAGTCAGAATCAGAGACAGCAAATGGAATAGTGGGAGTAGGGGCCTGGGGGATTGGGAGGGGAAGTTATCATTTGATGGGTACATAATTTCAGATATAGACAATAAAGAAGTTCTAGAGATGGCAATAATGACTTCATGATGTACATGCAAACATCATTATTAAAAAGAGTACTGAAAATGATGAGAACAATAAATTTTATATGTATTTTATCACAATAAAAACCAAGGATCTAATTTCATGGCAACTCAAAACTGGCATCATTTTTGAGATATCACAACTATAATAAAAGCTTTAAAAACTTAAAACTTTCATCTAGCTAAATTTTCCACTGGGTCTACGAGTTTGTCTTCAAAGTAGTCAGTGTACGTTTTCTTTTGTACTTATCATAAGAATATTCACAAATGACTCACACATGGTCATAAATTCCTATATGTGTATAAGCTAATGGCATAAAATTTAAAGTTCCTTTTACTAACAGCCTCTAATTAGTAAAGATAAGCTCATCAAATTTAAACAAACATATGATGCCTAAGTCAAGAAGCTGCAATCTTACTATTAGAACCCAAAAGCTGAATGAACTGTGAACTGACTAACCACAAAAGGATCAAGTGGTTTTGTAGGACTGGGTCTCTCTGGGATTGGCTCTTTCTGTCATGATGTACACTTTGTATGCAAAAGCACATGGCAAAGGCACAAGCTTGAGCAGTGGAAAGATCCATCTTCCAGCCTGAAGTCATAGTATTTGCATTATTAGTTTTGAATGCAAACATACTGGGGAAAGGTAATAGAAAAAGCACCAAATTTCCAATTAAGGTTTATACTTAAAAAATTCCAGTGATACTGGTGCAACAATAACATGACTATTTTGGGGGAGCAACCAACTCCTTTCTGATTGGATTTGAAGCTCCACATGAGGGAATACATGTCTGGTACTATAAATCTAGTGAAAAGCTTATGGCTGGAGAGGTCATAGGCTCTAGGGTGGGGAGGGAACCTATTACTGCTGCTTTGCTAAATGGACATATTGTCAAACTTCCTTCTAAATATTTAGGTTTATACCCATAGACTAGTGCTGTGCTAGGCCTTGTTCAGAGAAACTTATTTTTGCAGTGGGCAGTAGTTAATGCAGAGACTCTTAACTGGTCAAAGTGCAGAGAATAAGTGATTATTAAGTGCTCAAGACTAAACAGGATATTCATATTACCCCCACCAAGGCCCAAGGAATGCTTCAGAAGAGGAGGAAGAATGATTATAAAATCTGGAGGATGGGATGGAGGGCTATGAAACTCTGTTTTCTGGGTTATGTCATGGTCATTGTAATCATGAAGGCACAGTCTGTGGTTACCTGCACAAGAGGAGGGACTAGCTGGTACAAAGGGGTCAGTGGGAGTGGCAAAGAGACTGAGGATAATGGGAGATGAATGCAATCACAATACAGTATATACTGTCAAAAATATTCTAAAATTAAAAGCAGTAATGACTTCATGAGCCTAGGAATATGATACACTAAAAACTCTGAATTGTGTAAATGGGCAAATTGTATGCTATCTGAATCATTTATTGTATTGGTTTGAATGAGAAATGCTCTGCATAGGCTCAAGTATTTTAATACTTGGTATATGGTCCCCAGATGGTGGCACTGTTTGGGTAAGGTCATGGAACCTTTAGGGTGTGTGGCTTTGCTGGAGGAAGCTTGTCACTGGGGGAAGTCTTGAGAATTCATAGCCTTGACCCACTTCCAGTTTGCCATTTCTCTGTTTGCTGTGGGTGCTTGAAGATGTGAGCTTCTCAGTTTTCTGCTCTGGTTGCATCCCACCATTCCTCCCCTATCATGATGAACTCTTTCCCTTTGGAACCATAAGCCCAAATAGTGCCTCGGTCATGTGTTTTATCATGCCATCAGAAAAGTAACTAATACAGAAGTTGGTTCCTAGTGGGGTGTTGCTATGAAGAACCTGACCATGTTTTTTTTCGGAGGAACGTAGAAGACTTTGGAAATTTGGATTAGAAAACTTATTGAATGTTGTAAGCAGAGCTTAATGGATCATTCTAGTTAAGAGTCCCAGCTCAAGATGTTCAAGAGGAAGAGGGAAGCAAGGACCTAAACAGGAACTGGACTAGAGGTCATTTCTGTGATATTTTAGTTAAGAAACTAGCTGCCTTCTATCAGTGTCCTAGAGCTTGACAGAGGCTAAATTAATGGGTAATTTCTTTGGAGGAGGAAATTTTAAGACAGCCTAACACTGAATATGTGGCTTCATCATTACTGGTAAATTTCATAGATGTGTGCAATGGAAAAGAACAAGGGGAACAGGAAGACATACAAAAGGTTTGGAGAGAAAAGGAGCACTAGGAAGCTTAGTGTTGCAGTCAAGGTTCCTGCAGGAAGAGAGGCTCTCATTGTTAAGCTTAGCTTAAGGAAAGGCCTCCTGCTCTGTAACAATGGAAAGGGTGCCCTCCAGGCAAGACCCCATCCAGGTAGGCTTCTACAGAGTGAAAGGAGAAAGCATAAGGGGTTTTCTGCTCTGAGAAAACCACAGTATACAAAAAGCTGTTACTAATGTGGCCAAAGGGGGCCTAGGTCCACCTCAAGATGGTAGCCAATATTGTCAGCATTGTCTGTGTGGTACTGGCTTTAGAGGAATCAAAGATGCAAGACTGAGGGGACTGCTGCTTCTTGTCCATGATTTCAGACAGTCACTGAGGCCAGGCAGCATGAGGGGAATCTGTGCATAAAGAAGGCCTGGCAAGCCAAGAGACCCTGAGAAGTCATTGTGTGAAGTTGTGAAGGTGAACCCCTGGTTGCAGTGGAGACCCCAGGATGTTGGTGATACCAAAGCCAGGAGACATCTGCCAGGGAGAGCTGTATACTAGGAGTAGAACCAGTTCAAGGGAGAGGTGTATATATGTTGCAGGCAGCACAGCTGGAGAAACAGAACCATCTAAGCCCTTAGAAACTAAAGTCCCAGATATTGGACATAGAGCTACAGGATTTAGTGTTTGTCCTGCTGGGTTCCAGTCTTGCTTTGGTCCAGTATTTCCCCACTCTGCCCCCATCCCTCCCTTTTGTAATGGTAATGTGTGCTCTGTGCCATTATATGTTGGAAGTATATAATTTGCTTTTTGATTTTGTAGGGGTTTACAATTAAGATATTGCCTTCTGTCTCAGAAGAAACTTTGAAGTTTTGAACAACATTGAGACTGTTAAAAATTATGGAGACTTCTAAAGTTGGACTAAATGCATTTTTCATTATGATATAGCCATGAACCTATGGGGGTCAGGGAGTGGAATGTGGTAGTCTGAATGAGAAATATCCTGTTGTTCAGGTACTTGAACACTTGGTATATGGTCACAGTTGGTGACACAATTTGGGGAAGGTCATGGAATCTTTAGGAGATTTTTGCTGGAGATTTTTACTGGTGGTCGGCTTTGAGAGTTCATAGCCTTGCCTCTTGTGCACGCTTAAAGATGTAAGCTTCTCAGTTTTCCGATCCAGTGGCCTCCTGCCATGCCTCTCAATCATGATGGACTCTTACCCCTCTGGAACCACAAGCCCAAATAAACTTTTCCTTCTCTAAGATGCCTTGATCATGGTGATTTATCACAACTAATGCATTTATCAATAAAGATTTTACAACCTATTGATAGATGAAGAACTGCTCAGAGAGTGAGAGAAACAGTGTTTCCAGGGAAGAGCTCCCTGATAGGTTACCCAATCACAACTCGTAAGCCTTAAACACATGTACATAAGAGTACCACTAAATAAACTCAGTAGGTTGTATATACACAAATGTGTGTGTATAGAAATATATGTAATAATATAAATTAAAGAGGTTACCAAATTGAGAGGGAAATGGTGGGGGGAGGTGTAGGAAGAGTTGGAGGGGGTTGAGGAGGGGTAGAAATTATGTAAATACAGTATCACATATGAAACTTTCAAAAAAATCAATAAAATAAAAAAGGGCAATGAAACAGAAATTCCCATAATAATCTTACCTTTTTGAACAATTTTATCCAAAATGTTGAAGTAATTCTTCTGTGCCACACCACTCAATGAAGTTAACTGAGATTTTGCAATTAACTGCAACAGCTTAAAGGAGAGAGAGAAAAGAAAACTAAGCAATCTACAAGTCCATTTGCTATGGAAACACTATGGTGACATGTTGAGAGTACAGTGTGAAGATGTGCTGACATGAGGCATTCCAGATTAGGTGGCTGAGTGAGTCTGATTCTAGCTGCGGGAAACAAATCTACTTATGATAGTTGGGGGGAATCTGATACCAGCTGCTGAGTCAACAGTATCTCTGCTTTGCAGCCCTGCACAAAAATCTAATCAAGGGAATCTAACTTCCTCCAGGCTCTACTCCAGGTCTGTAAGATGCATCTCTGTCTTCCAGCCTTGTATCTCACCTCAGCAGGTAGCTACAGAGGGTCCTGGTCACTAGCATGCAATCAAGAAATCAAAAGGCCCTTGCATGATGAAATTTAAAAAGACCAACCACACTCAATCTTTCCAAGCAGTACTTTGATCAAGAGTACTGAAATACTGCAGAAAATCTAGAAACCAAGAATGATCACTGTAATGGAATCTAATGATGCCAGTCTTGGTGGTGCTGAGATGAAGGGCTGCCCACTGATGCCTGTGCCTCCTGCAGCCTCTGTCCCTTCTGTGCCATAATGATCACCTGTTTGCACTGCAAAGGGGCTGTGTCCATCCATGCTTCTTGTTCCTCTACATTTTGCTTGTATTTTCCAATTGTACCTTTCCCATTGGTTTGTTTTTAACTCTAAATCTTTGTAATCTGGGTATTTACTGTATATAACCTGGCGTTAGGCTATGCTTTTTTATCTAATCTGGAAACCTTTTACCTCACCAACTTGCTTGTATTTATTGATGTAACACAAGTTTGGTCTTAATTCTAAGATTTGTTTTTGTAACTTAGAAAAAAATCCCTTATTCTCTCTCTGTAGTTCCGTCAAAACTTAGGTGAGTTTACATTTTGTCCTGAGGCTACTTTTGTAATTATAACTCCACATGAGTCTCTAACCCTCTCAGACCTCAGAAGATACATCCAGTCAAGTCATTTTCCTATTCCAAATCATGATAAATGTGCTACCTTCTTGTTTCTGCTTCTCTATCCTCCTCTCTTCCACAGCTCCATTTTAGGAAATAACATTCTCCTGATGCTGCCTTTTTAATTACAAGTAAAAGAGTCAACTAATTATCTCTCCTCTTTCTTCTGTGGTGTTTCTGGTTTTATACCATTTCTTTATCTCTGAGGCCTAAGACACTTGCCACATTCTGCTTAGTTATCCTGCTAAGACTGAAACAGGAAGTAACAAAAACTAAACAGACAATAATAAAGTATCTAGGACCAAATGGCTTTGCTGCTGAAGTCTACCAAACATTTATTCTCAAATTATTCCAAGAAGGGGAAGGAATTCTTCTAAATGCATTCCACAAGACCAGCAGTACCAACACCAAAACTAAGAATACAACAATACCAAACTAGAATACAACAAATATTACAGGACAAAATCCCCGATAAAAACAGATGCTAAAATTTGTTCACCCACTCAATTCCAGGAAACTGAAACCAGTACAAGATTACTTAGTACCGCCAAGTGGGAGTCATTTCAAGGATGGTTCAACATATGTGAATCAATAAACATTATACACCACATTAACAGAGTGAAGGACAAAAACAGTATGATCATCTCAATAAGTATAGAAGGAGCACAAAGCAATAAAATTAAGGACATACAATAAGCTCACAGCTACAATGACAATGAACAGGAAATATTGGAGTTTTCCAAGATCTGAAATAAGCCTAGGATGCTCACTTTACCATTTTTATTCAGCATAGAGCTGGAAGTCTTAAGATAGCCCAACCAAGCAGGAGAGAAAAGACATTTAAATTGGATAGGAGGACAATTGTCACTCTGTGTAGATCATATAACATTATGCACAGGAAACCCCAAACATTCTGCTGAAAAGTATTTGAATAAACAAATTCAGCAAATGTGCAAGAATGTAATATAAACATACAATAATCAGTTATTTGTGACAATATGAAGTACAGATTATGTTAAGTAAAATAAGGCAGGTAAAGAAACAAGTACTACTGAATGATCCTGCTTATATATGAAATCTTATTTGATCTCACAGAAATAGAGAAAAGAGAGCTGCCAGATTCCAGAGAAGGTAGTTTGGTCAATGGATACTATATTGCAGATAAATAGGAGTAAAAAGTTCTGGTGTCCTGATGTACAGCAGGGTAGTTGCAGTGATGTACTGTCTATCTCAACAGCTAAAAGAACATACTCACCACAAAGCAATGATGTGTATCTTAGGTAAAAGGCAAGCTAATTATCTTAATCTAATTACACAATATTAACACACTATATTCCATAAATCTATTAAATTATTATGTGCTGTGGTAGTTTTTCTAAACATTTATGAAAACAATATTTCCTGTATTTAAAATATTGTTTTATTTTATTTATTTTGGTTTACTTTTGAGATAGGGTCTCAATATGTAGCCCTAGCTAGCCTGGAACTCACTATGTAGATCATTCCAGGCTGGCCTCAATCTGACAGAGATCTGCCTTCTTTTACCTCCCGAGTGCTGGGATTAAAGGCCTGTGCCACCATGCCCAGAAGATTTATTTAAAATTTTTAATTTTTTTTTATATGAGTGTATTGCCTGCATGCATGTTAGTGCACCAATGTCATGCAGTGCCCACAGAGGACAGAAGAGGGCGTTGGATCTCCTGGAACTGGAGTTACAGATGGTTGTTACCTGCCATGTGGGTGCTGGGATTTGAACTTGGGTCTTCTGCAAGAACAGTCAGTGCTCTTAACCGCTGAGCCAGTCCCAGATTTATTTTATGTGTATGAGTATTTTGCCTGCACATATGCATGTGTACCACATGTGTGCCTGGTGTCCTCAAAGGCCAGAAGAGGGAGCCAGGCCTCCTAGAGCTGGAGTTACAGACAGTTGAGCCTCCATGTGGGTAATGGGAACCAAATATAGGTCCTCTGTAAGAGGAAAGAGTGCTCTTAACTGATAAAACCATTCCTCTGCATTCTTTTTTGTTGTTGTTTTGGGGGTTTTCAATTTTAAAAAATTTGTTTTTAATTGAATTTTTGTGGATTTCATACAGAACATGTCAATCAGTCTTAATCATCTTTTACCCTTGTCCTCAGTGGCACCTTCCCATAGCACCCCCGCCCCCCGCCACTGGAATTTATAGATTCTGTCATTTGTGTTAAGGTCTATTGAGACAAATTTGTCCCCAGATGTTCCTCAGTGCAAATTCATCTACCGAGGTCTAGTCAGCTTATCTAAAGTCCCTCACTTAACACCTAGCCGTAATCAGTTGCAAATATTTCTTCAGCTAAGATTGGGGTCTGCTGTTCATTTCCCCAGTTCTATACTGGGTTTTTGTCTGCTTGAGTTTATATTGGACTTGTGTATGCTGACACCACCGCTGTAGATTCATATGAGCAGGGTCTCAGAATCTAATAGGACTATTTCCATATGGTCGTGCACCTCCTCCCAGGCTCTTACAATCTTTCTACTACCTCTTCAACAATGCTTCCTGGGCTCTGAGTGGGTGAAGTTTAATATAGGAGTCCTGTCCAAGAATCAGCATTCTGCAGACTCTTAATCTCTACGCTTTGGCCATTTGTGACCTTTTGTGCTCCAGGCCCTCTGTTGCATGAGGGAGCTTCATTAATGAGAACTGAGAGATTCAGTAGTGTCTCCTTTACCCCTGTTCTATGTTCTGTGACCCTTAGGTGCAGAGGTTGCATTGTAGATGTGTCACTTAGGCCTGGGCAATTCATATACAATGTCTATGTGTGACCAGTTGTGGTACTTGGTAATAGTCTCTGTCTGGTGCAAAAGAAGTTTCTTGATGAGTGGTGACTGGGATATTTATAAATATAAGGGTACATATTTTGTTCATAGTAAGAAATTAGTCTAGGAATGTGACAGCCTTGAGGTTTTCTCTAAGATCTATGACCTCTCTAGCCATGTGTATTTGGTTATGTTTACAGTACCACACTTGAGTTTCCTCCCATTGAGTGGGCTTTTAGTCCAATTAGGTAGCTGTTGATTGCTCCCAAGATAAAAGTGCTACTACTGCACCAATGTCATATGGTGTGCTGGCCACTGATGTGGATATTTGGTCTTGAAGCTGGTGCTGGACCATCGATTGATGTTTTCCCATGGCACCTTCATAGTGCTCTCCAAAGCTATGAGAGCTAGCCTTCAGGGGAAGTGGCTTCCAGGTCAGTTCCAGATCCATTTCCCTAAACCCTGTGTCCAAAGTTTGTTTTCAGCAGTAGGGTCTTACCTTCAAGTTCTGTGAGGCCATCAAGGGCTGTGGCAATAGCCAGTGTAATTTTGGGAGTCTCTTGGACTACCCTGGCCAACAACTCAAAGGAAGGTTTCTCCTGTCTGGCACTGTTCCTTGTTATGTAGCCTTTAGCTATACACATAGACTCATGTAGAGATATTCTATGTGTAATTTTTCATTAGGTTGTTGGACTAATATTATTCCCTCTCATTTTTTTAAACTAGCTAGGCATTATGCTCTCTCTCTTCTCTCTTCTCTCTCTCTCTCTCTCTCTCTCTCTCTCTCTCTCTAATATGGCTTCCCCATTTTGTGTCCCCATTTTTCCCTTGATAACACCAGTCTCCTATGGTCCCACCTCTCTTGAGCTACTCTGCCTTTATCCCCAAGATTACTTATATAATGCTCCCTCCTCCCTCTCATTTAAATACTCCTATTTTTATCCATTTCTTCCCTAGTAACACCTGCCTCCTACTGTTTTTCCCTCTCTCAGGTTCTTTCTTTTCCTTTACCTGCCTGGTTCCTTTTCATTATCCTGCTTCCTAAAGTTGTATCTGGCTACATACTCACATATAAGGATTTGTTGCTAGGATCTACATATGAGGGAGAACATACACTGTTTTTCTGAGTCTATGTTATTTCACTTAATATGTTTCTAGTTCTATCCATTTACCTGTAAATTTCATGATTTTGTCCTTTACCACTGAGTAGAACTCCATTGTGTAAATGCACCACATTTTCATTATCCAGTTGTCAAGAGAGGAACACTTATGTTGCTTCCATATCTTAGCTATTATGAAAAGAGCAGCAACAAACATGGAGTATCTCTGCAATAGGATGTGTCCTTTGGGTATATGCCAAGGAGTGGTATAACCGGGTCAAGTGAGAGGTTCATTTGTAGTTTTTTGAGTTCTCCACACTGCTTTCCATAGGGGTTGCATATGCTTGCAACTCCACCAGCAGTGAATGAACAGTCCCCTTTCCCCACGTCCTCTCCAACACTTGGTATCATTGGTTCTCTTGATCTTAGCTAGTCTGACTGGGGTAAGATTAAATCTTAAATTGGTTTATAATTTGCATTTCCCTAATTGCTAATGATGTTGAACACCTTTTAAGATGCTTCTTAGCCATCTTTATTTCTTCTTTTGAGAACTCTCTGTCCAGCTCCTTAGCCCATCTTTTAATTGGGTCACTTGCTTTCTTCATTCATTTTTTGAGTTCTTTATATATTCTGGATGTTAAATCTTTGTAGGATGTATCACTGGTGAAGATCTCCCACTCTGTGGGTTTTCTCTTCACTTCCTTGTTTCTTTTGCTTTTTAGTTTAATGAGGTCCCACTTGTTGATTCTTGACCTAAATTCCTAAGAAACTGATGTCTGATTTAGAAAGTCCTTTCCTACACCTATATCTTGTAGCTTATTGTCAATGTTTGTGTCTAAGAGTTTCAGGTTTTGCATTGAGTTCTTTGATCCATTTGGGGGTGACTTTTGTGCAAGGTGAAAGGGACTAGTTTCATTCTTCTAGAGTTGGAGATCCAGTTTTGCCAGCACCATTTGCTGAAGATGCTGTTTTTCCTCCACTGAGTGTTTTTGGCACTTTTGTCAAATATTAGGTGGCTGAAATTGCATGTACTCATGTTTTAGTCTTTGATTATGTTCCATTGATCTACAGGTATATTTTCGTGACAGTACCATGCTGCTTTTATGACTATAGCTCTGTAAAATAGTTTGAAATCTGGTATTGTAATCTCTCCAGCATTGCTCTTTATGCTCAGGGTTGCATTGGCTATATGGGGTCTATCATGCTTCCATATGAATTTTAGGGTTTTTTTTCTATTTCTGTGAAGAATGTCATGGGGATTTTGCTTGGCATTGCACTGAATCGATAAGTGGCTTTTGGTAAGATAATCATTTTCACAATATTAATTCTTCCAATCCATGAGCATGGGGAGAGGGCTTTCATCTTATGGTGTCTTCCTAAATCTTTCTTTAAAGATTTTAATTTTTCATTGTAGAGATCTTTAATGTCTTTGGTCAGGTTTATTCCCAAATAGTTTTTTTTTTTTTTTAGCTACTGTGAATGGGAGGGTTTCTATGGACTCTTTCTCCAATTGCTTGTTGTTGGTATATAGAAAGGCTACTGATTTTTGTAGATTAATTTTATAACCTGCCACTTTACTGAAAGTATTAATTATTTCTAGGCATTTTCTGGTGGAACTCTTGGCATCTCTTAGTATATTATATCATCTGCAAAAAGGGATAATTTGACCTCTTCTTTTCCAATTAGTACTCCTTTAATTTTCTTCTCTGTCTTACTGCTTAGCAAGAGTTTCAAGCACTGTAATAAAAGAGTAGAGATAGTGGACAGCCTTGTCTGGTTCCTGATTTTAATGGGAATGCTTTTACTGTTTCTCCATTTAGAATGATGTTGGTGTGGGTTTGTTGTATATAGCTTTAATTATGTTGAACTATGTTCCCTCTACTTCAATTCCCTCTAGGACTTAAAAATAAATGTGTGCTGGATTTTGTCAAAGGCCTTCTCTGCATCTATTGAGATGACTGTATGGTTTTGGGATTTGAGTCCATTTATATGATTTATGACGTTTATTGACTTACACATATTGAACCATCCCTGTAGCTCTGGAATAAAGCCAACCTGATCATGATGGATGATCTTTTTGATGTGTGTCTGTATGTGGTTTGCAAGTATTTTGTTGAGTTTATATCTATGTTCATTAAGGATATGGGTCTATTCTTTTGTTGTTGTTGTTGTTGTTGTTTGAGTCAGGGTCTCCCTGTAGCCCCAGCTGTGCTGTCCTGGAACTCACTATGTAGACCAGGCTGGCCTTGAACTCACAGAGATCTGCCTGCCTCTGCCTCCCAAGTGCTGGGATTAAAGGTGTGTGCCACCATGCCCGGTTAGTTTTCTTTTTTGGTTGCATCTTGGTTTTGGTATTAGAGTGATCCTGGCTTCTGGGCCTGGGCTTTTTTAGTTGGAAGTTTGTATTACTGTTTCAATGTACTTATATGTTATGAGTCTATTTCAGCTGTTGATCTCTTCTTGGTTTAGCTTTGGTGAGTCCCATGATTTTGGATACATGTCCTTTGTTTTGGTTTTCAAATTTAATAGCATATAGTTTTAAAGTATTTCCTTATAATGTTCTGAATCTTTTTGTTATCTATTGTGATGTTTCCCCTTTCATCTATGATTTTGTTGATTTGGAGTTGCTCTTTCTTTCTTTTGGTTAACTGGGCTAAGAGTCTGTCTATCTTATCTTTTCAAAGAACCAGCTCATGGATTCCTTGATTCTTTGTATTGTTTTCTTTGTTTCTATTTCATTAATTTCTGCTCTGATTTTTGTTATTTCTTGTCTGCTGGGTTTGGGTTTGATTTGTTGTTGCCTTTCAAGAGTCTTGAGTTGCAATGCTAAGTCATTTAATTGCATTCTTTCTGATTTTTTAATGTAGGCACTTAGAGCTATAAACTTCCCTCTTAGGACTGCTTTTAAAGTGTCCCAGAGGTTGTGTTGTGTTGTATTGTCCTTTTTGCTTAATTCCAGGAATCCTTTTATTTTTTTCTTAATTTCTCCTTTGACCCACTCATCATTCAGGAGTATGTTGTTTAATCTTCATGAGTTCATGTAGTTACTAGGGCTTCTTTGGGTGTTGATTTTAAGCTTTGTTGCATTGTGGTCTGATAGAATGCATGGAATTATTTCAATTTTTTTTTGTATTTGTTGAGGCCTGTTTTGTATCCCAGTACATGGTCAATTTTGGAGAAAGTTCCATGGGGTGCCAAATAGAAAGAATTTTCTTTGGTGCTTGAGTGGAATATTTGGTAGATATGTGTTAGGTTCATTTGATGCATGGTATTGTTTAATTCAGATGTTTCTGTTTATTCTTTGTCTAGTTCACCTGTCTAATGGAGACAGTGGGGTATTGAAGTCCCCTGCTATCAGTAAGTTGGGATTAATCTGTGTCTTAAAGTCCTGTAGTACTGTTTTTATGAAGTTGGGTGCACCAAAGTGTGGTGCATATATGTTCATTATTGTAGTATCTTTTGGTCAGTTGTTCTTTTGATCAGAATGAAGTGGCCCTCTTTATCTCTTCTGATTAGTTTTAGTTTGAAGTCTATTTTTTCAGATATTAGAATTGCAATTCCTGCTTGTTTCTTTGTGCCATTTTCTTGGAACATTTTTTTCCATCTTTTCACCTTAAGATAGTGCCTGTCCTTGAAGGTGAGATGGCTTTCTTGCAGACAACATAAAGATGGATTTTGTTTCTTAACCCATTCAACTAGCCTGACTTGGGAGTTCAGTCTATTGATGTTTAAAGCTATTATTGAAAGATGTGTATTGGTTCCCATCATTTTGATTTCTGTATGAATTCTTGGTCTTTGAGTTTCCACAGTTATACCTCCATTTAGTTTCTTTCTGTTGTCCCTTGGGTATAGTCATTCCTTTCTTCAGCTCTTTGTATTGCTTCAAGATCTCTAAAGTGGTGGTTTTGTGGACATGAGTTCTTTCAGTTTATTTATGTTATGGAAGGTTTTTCTTTCCCCTTCCACTATAGTAGATATTTTTTTTTACTGGATAAAGTATTCTAGGTTGGCATCTATGGTCATTTAGAACTGGGAATACTTTGGTTCAGATTCTTCTGGTTTTCATAGTTTGTACTGAGAAGTCAGCTGTAATTCTGATGGGTTTTCCTTTACATGTTACTTGTTTTTCTTTTGTAGTTTCTTGTTTTTCTTGTGTGGTTTCTCTCTTTGTTCTGTACAGTTAGTGTTTTTACCATGATATGCCATGGAGAGTTTCTTTTCTGGTTCTATGTATTTGGTGTTCTATGTGCTTCTTGTATTTGTATGGGCATGTCTTTCCTTAATTTGGGGAAATTTTCTTCTATAGTACTGTTGAAGATCTGGTCCATACCATTATCCTGAAATTCTTCTCCTTCCTCTATTCCATTCCTGTGTTTTCTTAAATTTTTCATAATCTTTGCTTAAGCAGTCCAATTCATCAACCTTATTGTCCAGTCTTTTCCATTTCATTCATTCTATTGGTGAGGTTTTCTCCTGTCATTTCTAATAGGCTTATTGAGTGTTTCACTTCCTTCTTCATTTCAGCCCGTTTTCTTCAATATTTCTAATTCTTTTGTGAATTCATTCAGAAGTTTATCCTTATCGACTTTTAGTTCTTTGTGTGTTCTTTAAATTCATTTAATTTTTTGATCATGCTATGGCTGTCTTTTCAAATTCTGTGTTCTGGGTTATCTCTAGGGGTTCTTGTTATAGAACTCCTCTGTAGGACTGTTGTTGTTTGGTAGGGACACATTATTTGAGTTTTTTCATATTATTATTTTTTCATTGTGATTTTGGCATGTGGATTTCTTTTGTTGTTTCTGATTCTGGGGCGAGACTCAAGCCTTCCTCTGTTGAGTTTAAGTCTGTTTGTGTTTGTATACTTGATGTACCTTTGTTGTTTTCTTATTGGGTATGAAAAGCTGGTTGGGTCTATACTTCAGGTTCTCTCTTTTGATTTTATATTGGAGGGACCTGATGGCTGTAATCCAGCTATTCAGGTGTTCCTGCACAGGCCCAACTCAGGGGGAATCAGATTCTCTCAGGCTTCCTCCTAAGATCTAGGCCCCTCTAGTCAGCAGGCACAGCACAATTTGGGAAGCTTTCTAGGTGGAGGCTGGATTCAGGCAATCTCAGGCAGTATGGAAAGGTATGACACCCTACTAAAGGGCAGGGAAGCCTAACCCTGTAGCAGTGGGAGTGGCTGTAGGTGGTCCCCATGTAGGGGGATCGACAAGGCATGATTTGGAAACCTCACTGCCTTGCAGAGTTAAATGGACAGTCCAGAGATCTGGAGTGCTAAGAGCGAAAGTGGCCCTTGTCCAAGGCTTGAAGGAGAAGAGGATATGGGGTCTGGGGGATTGGAGTTGTTCAGGTTGCAGGGGCATCAAGGTGCTCTGAACAGGATCAGACTTACCAGGGAAGAAGGCTGGTCTCCAGAATCCCAGGCAAGTTGAGGGTGGGGACAGCCAGGATAGAAGGCTGGTCTCAGGTGTGCAAAGGCAAGCTTGGGATGGGGACAGCCTGTGTAGTCTCTAGGAAACTAGACTGAAGGATTGAGCTGGTCTGGGTGCAGGCAATCAGGATGCAGTGGATGGGTCTGGGCTAAGAGGGTAGTACAGAGATCTGGGGTGCTAAGAGCAAAAGTAGGCCTGTGCCCAAGGCTAGAACAGGATGTGGGGTTGGAGAGCTCCTACTTTCTTATATGGCCAATATTGTTTACCTAAGGCCTTGAAACAACAACAACAACAACAAAACATTTAAATTCAGATGTTGCCTTTCTTAGAGGATCCAGTGAGGATTACTCTACCATCTAAGTAATGTGGAGAAATTTGAGCTTTGATCCTTTCCCTTATTAGTTTCTCCTTCAGAGCCCAGCAACTTTGGGTCAGCCTCCCTGCATAGAGCTTGCTCTTGGAGTTGCAAGTGTGTCTGTTTTGCCACAGGAATGGCTGTGAAAGGTAATGCTTTCCCCTAAGCCTACTTTGGCAGGAGACCCCAGGAGGGGGATGAAGGCAGCTTCTATGCTGCTCTGTCTCAGGTTTCTCATGCACTATACTGTGTGTTACTCTGATGTTCCCATGAGTGATCCCATACCCCATCTCAAATACAAAACAGGGTTGGGAAGTCTTTGCTGCCAGGCCCTGCACTGGAATCTCTGAAAGCAGGGGTCCAGCACCTATGACTCCCAGTACAAAGTATGGTCCATCAAGCACTTCTGTCCTTCCCTCCATTTACCTTTAATTGTAAAGTTTCAACCCATCCTGGCTTCTATAGGGGCCTATACACCTCACAAGGGCTGTACTGTCATCTTCCTACTTCTTTTAGAAATGAATTTTTTCATCCTTCCCTTCCAATTCTCTTTCTAGCCTTGTTGTTTTCCAGAGAGAGAACAAAAATGCTAACTTTATTTAGCTACAAATAACATTATAAACAAATCTGACAATCCTCTGATAATCTTGATATAAATCATTTTGCAACTTCTAATACATTTACAAAGAAAGTATCCCATAAAGTATAAGACCAAACAGTTTAAGGCATTAGTCAGAGATCATACATTTATATTTATCAGTTTTGTATGTCTGTATGTCATGCTGAATTAGAACTTAACACCTGGCATGATTAGACAAATGCTCTACCACCAAGCCACATCCCCAGTTCCTATCTTTTCAAGTCAGTCAAATGATACTATTAAATTTCTTACTTGTACATACCACCATTACAGTCAGCACAGTGAGTCCCTGCCTCTCAGTTTAGAACCAATTTAGAGACAGGATCCAGGCTGCTGAAAATTACTAGTTTTGTTGCCAATAAAAGCCATTTGGCAGAAGAGACTTAGACACACAACAATAATGGACTTCCTTATCTGAGTCCTAAAAGGAGCTGGAACTCCCAGGCATAGGCACTACTGACAACTAAAACCTTCCCAAGAAGCTTCATGTCCTTTAACAATGAGGACATGAAAGACCAGAACAAATCTCCTGTTCCACATTAAAAGGAAAAAGGAGTGTCATATATGCCCGTTTATTGCCAAAAAGGGCAGTGAGAACAGAAGGCAGGAAGTCCCACAGCAGTTGAGAGTCCCCAGGCCAAGACAATTTCCATCTGACCCTCCCTCCCATGCCTACTCCATACTTTCTGATGTGTGGCACTGCTGCAGACTTGGCAGAAACAAGCTCTTCTGCTGCCCCAGATGCCAAGAGGATGTACAAAGCAGTGTGAGGCCACCTCTCTTGTGTTCCAGAAGGCAAAGAAACACTTTTAAATGTGTTTTAACTCCTGAATATGGCAAATATTAGTTCATAGTTATATATCCAAAATTTGGACTTCTCAGTAAATCTATAAACAAAAAAGACCCCTGAGGTACAGATGAGCTAAGGATCCCATTCTAGGGAAGGAAATTCCAAGGGGAGAACAGGTGTTTCAGAGGACAAGTCCCTACCACCCCATCACCAATGCAGATGCCACTTTAAGGTTTTCTTTTTAAAACACTGAGATGACTAGCAGAACGTTCTGATTAGTAACAGAAGGACTAGTTAGTGGACCAGAGATACCAACAGCATATGAAACTAAAACAAGACAGTAACAGGATAAAATTTTAGGTAAAGTAGCTATTAAAATAAAATGACAAAAGATGCAATATACAAAGACAATATAACCAGTCCTAAGTTTCTATTTATAAGGCAAAATCTGCTGGGATGAAATCTTTCAATGAAAATCTATTTAAAATGCAAATATTGTGGAAAAATACATATACAAGTTTAACAATTCTCAATAAATAAGGACATGAGATAAGCAATACAACCTCCAAAACAATTTAAATAGAAAAATTTTATCTTTGAAATAGTGACTATATTTTCTCATGTCAGTAAAACATTTACAAAAATTATGAAAATGGCCACAAGAAAATAGAAGCAGTGATTTTATAGGCCAAAGTCTTTAAGGATAATACAACTCAAATTCATTAAGGTTGGATAAAATTGAAGCTAATGGACAATGAAGACATAATCATGAAAACCTTGCATCTGATTCCCCATGAGCATACCCGATCTCACAAGTATGGACCAGTAACCATGGTAGCTACCATCTTATTTTTAAAGTTGGTCTCACTACAGAATGCAATGTATTCTTCATTAAGCAGGGCAGGCAACTGTGCTGATTTTTAAAATCTAGATTGTAAACACTGAATTAGATTACAAAGTACTACTTGGAGTACTTGATATCCTTTAATTTTCATGGCACTTTGGAGGACAGGTGTTACTATCACTATTCACCCCTGCTCTACAGACAAATGATGAAGAGACTGGCCTAGAGTCAGGAGCTAAGGTGAGTGGTGCCAGCATGCAATAGGTACAGTTTCAGAATCTAGAAAGCTTCCTTCAGCCCAGTGTCAGAAAAAACAAAGTTCTGAACAGCCTTCTGTGACTGAAATTTGGTTATCAGATTTTGAAATTTTTCCAATCTTTCTTACTTTAACATTAAGGAATGTAACCTATACTCTATGAGAGCAGGCCAAAGCAGATCTACTGATTCCTTAAACTTGTATGTAGTTTCTCTTTCTAGACTGGCAGTATTTCAATTCCTTTCCTAAGATACTCTGCAAGTTCCGGGCTTACTGCCACTCTCCCATTTCTTCAGGAACTAGTGCCTCTCATAAACGATCCATAGAGTTATTCAGGCTTAGGTATGGGAAAAGGCCTCTGCTTTCTGAATTTCCCCTTTTCCATTGGGGACTAATATCCCATTTTAACTCTTACCTTGTCTAGATTTGTAGCATTAGCTGAAAGAAACACAATTATTTTATCTAAAATTGAACTATTGTATAACATATAATTTTAATTTTGGTAGGGTTAGGGTGGCGTTGTAATTTTAGTGGGGATAAAGTGCTTGCCATGCTAATGCAAGGAATAGAGTTCAGATCCCCAGAGCTCACATAAAATGCTAGGTGGGTATAGCAGCCCACCTGCAATCCCAGCACTGAGAAGGCAGAGACAGGGGATTCTCAGGGCAAGTTGGTTAGATGAATCAGTGAGCTCTGGGTTCAATGAAGCCCTGCACCACAGTAAATAAAGCAGAGAATGACCAAGGAAGCCATCTGATGTCAACTTCTGGCCTCTACATGTGCAAACATACATACATACAAACACACAAACAAACGTACATATACATGCAAATACACACACACATATATATATATACGCACATACATACAACATGCAAAAATTATTTAATTTTGGTAAAAGCATTCTTAGTTGTTGTTTAAGCCTTGTGGATAGGATAAAATGTTTTGTTAAAACAAAAAATGAAGATGGCACTATATACTTGCAGCCTGTATTAGCACCATTTGCCCCAGATCGCTGTTGAAGTTTGGATATGTATATAGAGAATCTTTTGTCAGCAGGTCATTGAATAACAACACAAACAAACAAAAAAACCAGGGCAACCTACTGCCATAATCTTCAATTACCTCCAATTTTTCTTAAAAGCATAGAATACAAGGTCAGATTTAGTTCAGCTGAGGACAAACTTGACAGGCACTTCCTTTCTGCAAAAACAGTGTTTCTATACGGTTCTTAGGCTGTTTCCTTTGTCCTTGCTCTTTTCTATTTTATTTTTTTTCTTTTTGAGACAGGGTCTTCCTATAGCCCCAGCTGGCCTGGAACTTGCTATGTAAAGCAGGCTGGCTTCAATCTCACAGAGATCTGCCTATCTCTGCTTCCCCAGTGCAAGGACTACAGGTGTGCACCACCACGCCCAGCCCTTGAATCCATATTTAATATGGAAGATTTTTTAAAATTTTATTATTTTTATTTTATGTGTATGAATATTTTGCCTGAATGTATGTAAGTACACCATGTGTGTGCCATGCCCTGCAGAGGCCAGAAGAGGGTGTTGGATTCACTGGAACTGGGGTTACAGATGTTTGTTTTCTGCCATGTTGGTGCTAGGAATTGAACCCATGTCCACTGGAAGACCAGCAAGTGTTAACTACTGGGTTACCTCTCCAGTCCTGGAAGATTTTTTTAAAAGACACACATGCATATGCTTTTTTTCTGTGTAAGAGATATTCTACTAACTTAGGAAAGCAGAACACACCCTTTTGTAAAGAGCCTTTTTTACAAAATAGAAATGACTTCCTCTATTTCTACATAACAAGTTTTCTTGAAGAACTGGTACTTGTACCTGGACAAAATGTAATTATCATAGGGTGTCCTGCTAGCCAGGTGTCCTAAGTTTCTTTTCTTTTTGTTATGATAAAATACTCTGACAAAAGCAATTTAAGGGAGAAAGTTTATTCTAGCTCAGTTTCAGATTACAATCCATCATGTTGGGGAAGCCAAGGCATCAGAAACTTGAGGCAGCCAGCCACATTAAGTCTAGTCAGAGGAAGGAACCTGCTCAGCTCACCTTCTCCAGTCATACAGTCCAGGATCCCCTAAGTAGGGAATGGTGTCACACACATGGGAAGGCTTTCTTACTTCAATTAATACAATCAAGACCCTCCCCCACCCAGAGGCCCTTCTCCCAGGCGATTCTAATTTCTGTCAGAATGACAATTAACACCAACCATCACACCAGGCCATAGACTTCAAGTAGGATTTGTAGAGATTACTTAACAATGGTAAAAGTAGAGTACCTTGTAAAGCAAACTCATTTAAATAGTTGTTAATTTGTTCACTCTCTCATTTAAGAATAAAAAGTACTATTTGCCAAGTGACTCTGACATAGCAAGAATTACCAGATAAATGATAATTAGCATTCAATAATTTCTCTTAAGACAAAGTTTAACAAAGCAAAAGCTTGTTCAGTGATAGCATCAGAAACTATTTTTTCATTATTTATTTATTGTGGTGTGTGTGTGTGTGTGTGTGTGTGTGTGTGTGTGTGTGTGTGTATGGGTGTTTATACCTGTGTAATGCTATGGAGGATAACTTGTGGCCATTCATTCTCTCTTTCCACTATGTTGGTCCCAGGGATTGAGCTTGTGTTGTGAGGCTTGGAAGGAAGTGCCTTAACACACTGAGCCATATCTCTGGCTTGAATATCAAATTTTAAAAATATCTTTTCAATGCTTTCTTTCATTACTCTAAAATGTCATATGATATACTAAGAATGCTGGTCACTCTCTCAGAGAAGTTTACATAATTACCAAAACCAAGGTGTGACAAGAAGTCTTTTGTTTTGTCCTTGTTTCACTTTGAGTCCTGGGTGGTGAGGGTCTGCAAGTACCTACCTCTCTGCCTGTGTCACTCTCAAAAGAAAGTTTAAATAGTAGCTAACAGTTGCAGAGCAGCCTGTCCCCACACTTTGTGCTCTAACTGACCAAATCCCCATCAAAGTCCCTGAAGTGGGTCCTAGAATCCCATATAGTCTGGAAAAGGAGGTTCAGCTACTTGCCTGAAGTTACCTTTTAGACAAATGAAGAGAGGAGAGGAACTCAGGTACCAGAGTGACTGCTATCCACATAAGGCACCAATCTCTGCATCCTCAAACTCTGCTGTCATGGAGACCACAACAAAAATCTTAAAATGTGCTTAAAAACCTTCAACCAAGCCAGGTGGGATGTGCAAGCCTTTAATTCCCACCCTTGGGAATCAGGGGCAGGTGGATCTCTGTGAGTTCAAGGCTAGCCTGGACTACATAGTTTCAGGCCAGCTAGGGCCACAAGGAAACCCTGTCTCAAAAAAACCAAAAACCAAACCAAAACAACCCCTCCAAACCTTTAACCACATATTTCACTTTATGATGTCTTTCTAGGGTTTCCAGCTTCACTACTAATCATGGGGGTACTCTGGAAAAATGGAGGAAAATTTATGGCAAAAGGGACCAGGAGCAATTCCCAAGACACAAAAATTTAAATGAAGGCAAGAGTGACCAACTCAGCTACAATGGACCAAAAAGCAAGCAAGCAAACAAACAAAAGTACAGCAAAGAAGGCTTAGATTCTAAACCACAATATATTATCCCTGAAGTGTCTGATATCATATATACTTACTATGTCTCTTTGGTTTATAGGCAGAACAGGATGTATCTAAGATAAACTTGTTTTCCAAATAAAATTCTGAAGCTTTTTCCCTAAGATTGCCTACTTTAAGAAAAAAGATATGTAACATTTTATAATTATTCTAGATATAACTATGGGATGATGCGGTCGTTTTTGTTTTAAAAAGTCAGTGTGAAGATACTCAGTAAATAATAGTGTTTAGTATGCAGCTAAAACAACAAGAAGAAAAAGTCTGATGTGTTTCAAGTTACTGAAATGGATAAACACTAGTCCTAGTTCATATTCTGCCCCATACAAAGCACTGGACACTCACACCTTCCCTAAAGTCAAACGGAGACCATGAAACCTGGCATCTAGCACCCATAACCCAGGAGTGGCTCCCTTCTTCCATGTCTATAAACTAATTTAAGAATCAAATCTTTTTATGTAGATCTATGGTCATGAATTGCTGCTGAAAGTTAACATATTGTGGTATGAACCACCAAAGAGCTGGCATAGAAACAGTCACTATAAAACAGGCCTGTGTCTTCCCTGAATACTTAACTCCTCAACAACTGAATAAGCTAGAACTGAATCTCAGTTCCATCACCAGAAAAGAAGTACCTAGGAAGATGCTCTGCAACCTTCTCCACTATAGTTCAGAAAACAGTGCCCACTGTATACAATGGACAAGAGCCTGTGATCTTTTTTCTCCTGCCACCTACCAGTGCTGCATGGAATCATACTATACATCAAAACCAGCTGAGGTCAATAGCAACTCAATCGCATATTTTCTATCAATACTTCTAAATACCTAGAAACCATTGAGAAGAATCTTCCCAGAGTCTCAGAGCACCACTGGAAACAGAATTAGTAGCTTTGAAAGCTATGACTTGTACTTTACCTATAATGCACTGAAGTGAACATGGTGATGATACTTTAGATAAGTAAAGGCAAGCTATAAGTAGACTATATGGTAAAGCTCTTTTCCTTTTGAATGTAGCCCAGGATAGAAATTTCTTCTAAAAAAAAAAAACCACCAATGATACAGTAAGGCTTTGGAAAGGGAGTTCTATTTTAAAAGATTCTTCTTTTCTATTAGCCAGTTGTTCCTTTGTGTAACAAGGCTCATTCTCAGTGAAACAGATGAAATGGAAAACCATGTGGAATAATCATGGATCCTCCTGAGTAAAGGGTATCAGGTGTGCCCAGGAAGGATGCCTTCTAACAACCTGCTTGTAACTTGTGACCTTAGTGTTGGTAGGTTACCCCATGTCTTCTCTTGAATTTGTTTTTTTCCCTCCTGTGCAGTAAGCAGGTAACTTTTATGCAGTAATCAAAAGCATCTTGAATACCTCATATTTGTAATGACTTCAAAACAGTCATTTAAGAGTCATCAAAGTTGTTTTTGAAATAAAATACTTACTTTGACCACATAAGTGAACCTTCGAATGTCCTGAATTGCACTTAAGAAGTCTAGCCGGTTGAAAGCTTCTCCCAGGGTACAGTAGCCATGCCTCTAGAAAACATCAGACAAGTACTGAAATCAGCCAACCAGGCAAAATGAGTCGACAGTTATATCAGTTAGGTTGTATGAACATCTTTGAAAGTTTTAGTTAAAAGCATTTCTATTCCTTCTGAAAATTTATGTCAGATATAAATAAGAACTGAGAATAGCAATGGTAAATTTAAGCCAATTATAAGCAATTGAGACATTAGGCATAAACTTATTGCTGATACAATGAATATCAAGTATTGATGAATTACTGTACTGATTTCTTTTGCTAGGGACAAAATGGGGGGGTGGGTAGCAGTGGACATGAGGCCTAAGAATGCTGGTGTTGCACATGTGGAATAGGATTTCTCTGTAAGGGAGCATTGGATTGCCCCAGTGGAAGTGTGTTCAATAACCAAGCCTCACAGGGCATCCCAAAACAGAAGGCAACCTCTGAAAAATGAGGGGGAGTGTGGGAGGCTTGAGGGTACAAAACCCAGGCCTGACAATCAGTGGGAACATGGGAGCTGAGCACCCAAAAAGCCAACTGTTATAACGAGATGCATAGGTTTAAGAATTTAAAATGAAATATAAAAAATTTTCCCTCTGTTCCATAAGTATTGCTGTTCTAAGGTCTTCTGTCTTCTTTAAAAGTCAGATTTCACCTTTGGTCAGGAACCATCTTCAACCTAGCTTCTGCACTTGGATACTTAATTTTATACACAGATTTTTCAATTCAGGGTTATGGGGACATATAAACTGGACAACAATAGCAGGAACCACAAAGTGGCAGGTGACTCTTTGAGTCCCAAACAGGTGAGTGGGGGATGATGAGGAACAGCAGGGACAGCAGTGTGGTTTTGTGCCCTACTCCAAGAGCAGTCCTAATGTGTATAACTCAACCACACATTCACATGAAACATCAATGCACACATTCTCTGAGCATTTGCTACATACACAGCACTGTTCTGAAGTTTTGGGGAAACAAAGGCCAGGTACAAAACATAATCTGAAATCCATTATAGACAAAAGTCTCACTAAGAAAAAGAATTCTGAATGGTGGTGCAGATACCTCTTTGAGATAACCACCAACTCAAACTGGTCAGAGTACACACTCAAGTGCATCTATTTGCCTTTGAAGGTTCCCTGGGTCAGCATCAGATATGAGGAAGACAGCACATGATCAGATACCAACCTGACAGCTAGTCCTGGGCTCTTTGAAAGACTGTCAGGTCTCTGTCCCAAGAAGCCACAGGACATCCTAACATATTCCTCTTGTTGCTTCTGCCAGCTAGAATCCAATGGCTCACAAAATAGGGTAGATAGTTAATCAAGCTTTGCTTTGTACAAACTCTGGAACTGGAATCATGTTAGGACCCATTTAACAACATTAACAACCAAGTTTTCTTTCTCAAATCAAATCTCTTCTAGAAAGCTGAGATACTTTGAAGATATTATTGGGCTCATGAGATGGCTCACTTGGTAAGGTGCCTGCTGCCAAGCCTGACAACTCAAGTTCAATCCCCAGGACCCATACAGTAGAAGAGCGCTCACTCTCAAAAACTGTCCTCTGACTTCCCCAAGCACACCACAGCATACGCACGTACACACGTGCGCGTGCACGCACACACACACACACACACACACACACACACAAAGAGAGAGAATAAATGAATGTGATAAAAATTTAAATAAACATATTATTAAAAGTAAGAACACTTAACTAATCCTAACCTAATCATAATGAGAAATTGTACCTTTAGGTACTTTTTTTCCAATTGCTGTGAAATTAAGCAAATGCAGGTGTTCAAGGGCTATAAGAGGAATTAAGCTTCCTTGACACTAAGTAGAAATGAGAAACAGTGTAGCCAATTGGTTATGTGATGGCTCATAAGAAAAATTTAGTGAGTTTGGCAATCAAAGGCAGAGAAAGAGTGTAAAATGCTCTGCAGAGCCGATCTCAATGCGAAGGTTCCTATGAGCTAGTTTCCATTATGGAAGGAGGGTTTCAAAAGGACCTTCTTCCCCCAAACACACAAGATAAAGTAACAACCCCACTAGCAGCAGGTCACACTGACAGAACATGGATCAAACCCAGGGGAATGTATGCTTGATCTGAAGGAAGAGTTGCTTATTTAGAGATGTATACACACTGTACAAACAGTATATAGACCACACATGCCATAATCACATGCTAAACACAAACACTCCATGCACAAACATGTCATTCATACCAGACACATGTATTCTATGTGCCATATGAACATACAATACACATGTGACATATGCATTATATACCACACACATACCACATAAATGATGCATAAATATATCATACATACCACATATCACTCATAGGTACATGGCGTATGCCTCACATATGCACACATCACTCATATGGACATACCACACATATCCCTCACATACCACAAACACACACCATAAAAACCACGTAACCCAAACACATACAATACACATTACGTATCACAAATACATCTGACACCACACATAGACACACACCACACGTACACAGTACACATCAGTCAAATATAAACACAAGCACATGTACCTAATTATAATCACTACTTCAAAAAGCTTCTATATGACATGTATTCATCGGGTGGAATGTGAGCCACAGATCTCATATTGCAAAAGAAATAAATTTATTAACGTGACATGTTCAACAGAAACAATACAGCATACACTCTTCTAATAGCATACTTACTTCTTTTGTGCTTTCTTTATGCACATAGATCCATTTTTCACGATAAAAACCTAGAATAAAAATGAGATATTTTTAAAAATCTGGGATATAATTTCAAAATGAAGATTTTAAAGAAAATTTTAATAACTGGATATTGTGGTGGTTTGAATGAGAAATGTCCCCCATAGGCTCACATATTTGATTATGTACCCGTTGGTGACAGTGTTTGTGGAAGTTTAGGAGGTGTGGCCTTGCTGGAGGAAGCATGTCACTAGGGCAGGTTTTGCGAGTTCATAGCCTTGATCCCCTTTCTGTTGCTCTGTCTGCTTTGTATGCACACCAGAAAAATGTGAGCCTTCAATTTCCTGCTCTGGTTGCCTGTCTTCCCACTATGATGAACTCTTATCCCTCTGGAATCATAAACCCAAATAAACTCATCCTTCTATGAGTTGTGTTGGTCATAGTGTTTTATCACAGCAAGAGAAAAGTAACTAATTCAGGTATGCTAGCAAAATTACCTGACTTGCTTTTATTTGGGTAAATGTAAACAGAAATATTTTGTTTCCTGGTATCACATAGGTGCTCAGACACCTCTACATGAAAAATTATTTCAGAAAGTATCACATCTTAGTGGGTGTCACTACACAGAGTGCTTTTTTACACACCTACATCACCCTTTATCTCATAAGATAGAGACATGCTAGACAATTCAGCATGTCAACACATTCCACAAGCAAAACAGCATAAAATTATCAGTGAAAATAGTCTTACTGTGAGCACTTGCATCATTTCCAAAATGGTCCTTTTTTCTCTTTTTGGATGCATATTCACACTCATCCCTGAATATTTCTTCTTCTCCACTATTTAGTATACTGAAATAAAGATTATATTATTAAAATAAGTTTTACATAGAGAACTTTATTTGGCTTTTCTTTTGTAAAAGAATAAAATAAACATACAGTTTGCAATTTGGAAATTCAAAATAAAGATTGTGCTAAATTCTGAAAAGCACTAGCTAATTTTCAGAGAAATCATGAGCTTGAAACACAAGGTAATATTTACTACATTTTTTTCATTTTGAAGGAATTGAGACACATCTTGTTTCTTTTGAGAAAGTTCCTCCAGAAAGTGCTGGATATGCTTTAGGCTCTGCCAAGGATTCTGATATGCTGAGCCATACATCAAAATGCTTTATTACAACATGGACATTGCAAACAAAACTATTAAAACCCTGAAAAAAACCAACTAGTGGCAGTATTACCCTGGGACTAACAACTTGTTACGTTCCTGATTCAAAGTTGAGTAAACACTAACATTCCTGTTTATCATCTACATTTTCAAAGATCTAACTGAAGGTAATTGTTGCTACCCTGAACATTTTCCTAATTAGCATCAATCAAATATGCTAAGATACTTAATAGAATCAGATAAATGAAACATCTGTATCACTTACATACATCTGTACCACTTACACACATTTGAAGTACTCTAGTACTCCTTATTTTTATGAAATAAAGAACTCAACTCACAAGGCAATAACAAGTTGAACATCTTTTCTTTAAAAAATCTTCTTTGTGTAATAAGAAAAAATATAAATAGCAATCCATGCCATAAAAACTAAAACTGCTTTTTGCTGTTGTTGTTGACACATTGACTAGTCAGTTTTCAGTCTGAAAGCGAGGAAGGAATTGCCGTGGAGTCAAGTTGGCTAGTGGAACCATGTGGGAAGAGTACTCAAAACCAAAGATCTAAAATTGCTTATTTCCCCATCACTGTTCTTTGACAAGAAAATTGTTTAAAAGCCTCAGTGTGCACCTTTAATAAAACCACTAAGTTTGCCACATGAAGTATGTTCATCACTGTCAGAACTTAAATAACATGGATAATGGCCATAAACTGTCTAGACACCAAGGAGCATCTGAAATACACAACTGCATTCTGTCACTCAGGAAAGCATGTTGGTCCTTGAATCTTATATTTAATCTTATACTAGTTTGTTTTTACTGATTCAAATGCTAGTTGGAGACACTTATAAATCTGAAAAAGCTTTTCTAATTTGAAATCACAAACATATCAAAGGAAAAGTGAAATAACATTGTTCTCTAGAAAACAATAAGGTGGGCAACCTGTTTCATAAATAAGGGCAACTCATGCACTAGCTCTGGTAGGTGTGTGAGACAGAGTGAGCTTTGTGGACACTCACAGACATGTTGACTATGCCACTTTCAGATGCTCCAACAGAGAGGAAACAGACCCATTCCCAGCTGAGCCCTAGACAGACTACCTGTAGTAGCAATGTCCCAAACCTTCAGGCTGCAACTTCTACAGAAGAATGCCCTCCCTGGGTACTGCCTGATGTTTTCCCTAAGATGCCCAAGGTTTGATTGGACTCAAGGAACTGGGAAAAGAGGCCCTAGGGGGATACCTACAGGTAATAAGGGAAAATAGCTATGTTGGGCAAATTATTAACCAGTTGCTATCTGTATCTATATCTATATATAAATAGTGTTTTGTTTTGTTTTTTTGAGACAGGGTCTCCCTGTAGCCCCAGCTGGCCTGGAACTTGCATTGTAAACCAGGGTAGCCTTGCACTCTCAGAGATCTACCTGCCTCTGACTCCTGAGTGGTGGAATTAAAGGTGTACACCACCACACCCAGCCTTAGTAGTTATTATTTTTACAAAATATTTTCAGATGAGGAAAAAAAAAGAAAAAGTATGTTTTGTGATTTTTAAAAAATTTTTATTTATTATTTTTATTTTATGTGTATGCATGTATTGCCTGCATGTAGGTAAGTGCACCCGTGTTGTGCAATGCCTGCGGAAGACAGAAGAGGCTGTCAGATCCCCTAGAACTGGAGTTACAGACAGTTGTTAGCTGCCATGTGGTTGCTGGGATTTAAACCCAGATCTTCTGCAAGAACAGTCAGTGTTCTTAACCGCTGAGCCATCTCTCCAGCCCAGTGATGGTTTTTATAGTCAAGTACACAAAATAAAACTGAGGAAGAAAAATACTTCCAAAACTAAAATACAACACATATAAATATTATAAAACTATTCAGTGTTATACAAAATGTACATTTTTATATGTATGTTAACTAGCAGTCAACTATATTTTGTAGCAAACACCTCTTTTAATAACCTTTGGTATTTTTGACCAAGATAAATATCACCCTGCTTTAAAAAAAAAATCTTTAAAAATCTTCAACAACAAATACCCCAAACTCAAATAATATGTAAAGAATTTCAATAGCTATTTCTCCAAGGAAGAAATACAAATGACCGAGAAACACACCGAAGCATGTGCAGTATAATTAATTCTTATGGAAATGCAAATTAAAATTGCAATATGTTACCTTCTATTTATTAGGATGGCTGCTATCCAAACAGCAGAAAATATGTGTTGGTGAGAATATAGAAAATTAAACCTTTATGCACTGTTAGTGGAAATGTAAAATAGTATAGTCTGCATGGAAAACACTATGGTGATTCCTTAAAAATTAAAACAAATTACCATAGGAACTGAAAGAATCGAAGGCAGGGTCTTGAAGCAACATCTGCACTCCTGCATTCACAGCAGTACTAGTTTCAAATAATGAAATGTACAAGTATTCCCCATGTCTTATCAATAATTGTATAGGCAAACAAAATGTAACAAATCTATGCACTGAAATATTATGCAGTTTTCAAAAATGAAGGAACTACTGACACATGCTAAACACAGTTAGGCCTTGAGGACATTATGCTAAATCAGATAATCCAGTCACAAAAGGACAAACAGAGAAAGAATTAGGAGTGCTAAGTACTAGGGGCTAAAAGAAGGGATGGAGTTAATGTTTATTGGGGACAAGGTTTCAGTTTGGAAAGGTTTCGTGGCATGCTACTGAACTACACATAGAGCTATGATTAAGATGGCAAGCTTGGGGCTGGAGAGATGTCTCAAGGGTAAGAGTGCTTGCTGCATAATCAGGAGAACCCAAGTTCGAATCCTTAGCACCCATGTAAAAACCAGGCATGGACATACATGCTTGTAACCCGAGCATTGAGGGGTGGACACAGGCAGATTCTAAGAGCTCTGGACAACCAGCCTAGCTAAAATAGTGAGCAAAATTGTAAGCTCTGTAGTGACCTGAAAAACAGATGAGGCCACAAATGCCAGGCTGGCAGGCAATGGTTCTGTCTCATTGAGACTTACATGCTATGGTTGATGGTACACTGGCTATTTTCACTTCTGAGCTCCTGGTTACAGGAGTCACATCTTTTCCATCCATCCTCAGTTTTAATCCAGCTCCATCCAGGGGATCTCCAGTCCTGACCCAGAAATGGCATAGTTCTCCTATAAAAAAAATTAGTTTACATTAAAAGTATACATATACACAATGAACAGAAGTTTGATTTGGAACAAAATTCTTACTTAACATGTAAATGCTTACCACTTAACGTTGACTAGCTATGGTAACCAAACAGTGATAATGATAGCAGTTATACTAAAAGTGGTAAGTTGGGGTAAGCATAAATGGGTCTTATCGATCAATATTTTGTGTCATGAGAGCCTTACCCCAGGGAACATCTGAGCCTGTACCTGAAGAAGCAAGCAAACTGGAGAATGTCATTCTAAACAAGCCGCCATTCTAAACAAGCCTCCCTTCCTGCTGGATGTCTGCAGCAACGCAACCGAATCATACTCCCATCCTACTCCATGGAGATCAACATGAGTGACACTTAGCACAGAAGATGAAAAGCCAGGAAAGACTGGGAAGCCATGATGACCACATGTGGCAAAGAGGTTGGGCTCTATCCTGAGAACAACAGAAGCCAAGAAAGGAATTTACACAGGCAAATGATTTCATCAGATTATTGCTTTTCAGAGAGTGCAGATAACCGAGCACTGGCTGTCACAGGACTGGAGGGGCTACGGCAGCCACACTGAAGACATAGGGCAAAGAGCTGAGGATGGAGGTTATATGGAGAACCAAATATGCTGCCTAGATACTAGCTGCTGTCACCTTGCTCTAAGGGAAAGTACACAGAACAGCAGGTTTGGGAGGGGGCAAGGGAAGAGATGCTGGTTTCAATTTGGGACACATTATTTTTAAAAAATGATACAACAGCCAGTATTACCTTCATGAAGCTTACAATTTAATGAGTGAGACCTAGAACACTAATTCTTCCTATTGACTAGAGGTTCTTTATTCTTAACCATAATACCACAGTCTGGGAAGCTTTCTTAAAAACATAAGAACTTAGCCCATCTCAGTTAATTAACAGGAGTACTTAGGAGTGAAGGCTACGTACTTTTAAAGGTCCAAAGATGATTCTCACACTATGTGCTAAAAGTGCCCCAGATATTTATGTTGCAGAGTCAAAATGTCATCTCCCTACAAAGACGTCCCTGATTTCCTCATACAAATTGCCCCCTTCTGCCATTTCCACCCCATCTCATCAGTTTATGTCATTGCCCAGTATCTGAAATTACCCACCATCTGTTTTCCTCCAAGATAATGTAACGTCTTCCTCAGTGTTGTGCCCAATTACCTTAAACAATGCCAGGCACACAGCTAGAACCCAATAAACACCTATTTACATACTGAATGGATGAATGCACAGACTCATAGCTTGGGGAAAAAAATAAAAAGGACCAGTGCCAGGTATGGCGGCTCATGCTTTTAATCTCAGCATTCAAGAGGCAGAGGCAGGAAGTGCGAGGCCAGCCTGGTCTACATAGTGAGTTTCAGGTTAGCCAAGCTACAAAATGAAAGCCAACCTGGAGAGAATACCAGTATTCAGAGCACCAAAGTTGTAGACATAATATAGAATATGCAGCATGAACAATTAAGCTGGCCAAACAAAGAACTCCTACGAAATGGGCAATGGGCAAGGGAATGAAGAAAAACTGAGGAAAAAATCTGAAGAGGAAGGTGGGAACTCAAAAGAAGAAACCATCTTAAGAAAGAACGATAGAGGAAAACACTAAGTCATACCTAAGAGGAGTTCATAAGCAGACATTTTTCAATGTAGCTATAGAAAGAAAGCAGAAGACTTGCACAGAGTTTCAGCAGAGCAATGTTCTTGAATCTCAGAGCCAAAGCTGACCTGGATATTCAGAATGTAGAGTAGTTACATCACAGAACAATGCTCTAAAATCTCCCATTCTAAGTAGACTTGGAAGGGCCAGGATGTAGCTCAGTGGTAGAGCACTTACCTAGCATTTATGAGTCCCTAGGTTCAATACCTCTAGCATTGAAAAAACAAAGAAACAAACAAAGTAGACTTGTAGTGTTTCATGATGTAGAATATTCCATTGCTTTGAGTATTTGAAAGATTTATTTCAAACTCTACTTAGTGCAATTAACCAAGGCTCTCATAAGAGAGAAATAGGAAGAAAAATATACAAATTTCAACACTTACCTGTACTACCTCCGATGGCTCAGGTCCTGACCCAGTGTGTGAAATTTATGTGGAAATAATTTTTATTCAAACATCAAGGGGATCTTAAAACTTTGCTAAACTAATTTGTAGTCAAAACACATCTTTTTTTCTTTTACATACTGATTGAACTTTTGCTTTATAAGGTACTTAACATAAATATTCTTTAGCTCTTAACCCTATTAGGTTATAAATCTACTGCACAGCTACAGGAGCACAGGTGGCTCCAATGCAAAGGCCAACACCACATATAGTCAATCCAGAGTTATCTGATTCTCAACAACATTTAGACATAGACCAGAGAACACATTAAAGAATGAAGGCCATAAAAGACTTTAAATGGCAACTTCAGCCAAACAAGTTTCTCTACAGAAATAGCTGTTGGGATCAGCTCTGACAATTGCCCAAGTGTCTCTCAATATCACATTGAAACTAGATTTGGAAAAACAAAAAACAAAACAAAACAAAAAAACATTAATCCTGAAAACCCTTAAAGATATTACTAATGACTAAATGAAGAATTACTTCAATGATAAACACTGGACATGGACTAAATGTTATGTCTCACCCTCCTAGGGGAAACAGTCTAGCCCAGAAATGACTAGCTAGGAAGGCCCTGAGAACATAATATGTGCTTGCCTTAAACCATGGTTATATATTAGATTAATAGATGAGCAAGGAAAGAAGCCACAGGTACAGCAGGTGAAAAGATTAAAGTTAAAATGAATGTGATACATCTGAAAGAAAAAAGTAGAACAGTTTGGATAAGGTGGAGAAGTCCTAGGACTGTGAGCAGATTTGTATCACAGAATAGTTTGAAAGTTAAAGGTGTTTAGATTCTACTCTCTGAGAACTAAATTTTTGAGCAGAATGTCAATGTGAGCAATGCTGTTTAGAGAAATGATTTTCTGGAGCCTGTAGCATAAAATGAACGGGAGAATAGAAAAAATAACTCCAGAAGCAATGGTTCCTTATCCATGTCCTATGTAGACCTGTGCCCTCTGCTAGCAAATTATGACCTGCAAACCTGCAAGTCTGATGACATGCACACATTGTACTAATCTAGGATGACACATGCCAACACCCAATTCAGTACACTTATCTTTTGACTTCAAAAATGATCCTTAATAGCATTTATGTAAAGAGCCATTCTTTCATTTCCAATAACTTTTTAAAAGCAACTTTACACATACTGTAATTTATTGACTTAACAAGTTGGTGAGAAATGAAAATAGCCTGGTCTGAATTTTTTAGCTGTTAAATGTTTTGTTTTTGTTTTTGTTTTTTAAAGATTAGCAGCTAGTAGACCATAAAACTTAAACCCTCATGTTCCTAAAACAAGGATTTCTAGATAGGCTGACTAGATTCAGCGAATGGACAAGCACTGGGGACCGGCTAGGGGCACCGACAACACAGTGGACAGTAACAGGGATGACAGAGAATATGTGCTCCAGTGGGGGAATGGGGGAGGCTATGGGTGGGTGCCATTTGGGAAGTGGGTATATAGACGAATAAGATTGTTTGGGATGTTCTGTATGATATACACAAAAAAAATCAACAAAAAAAATGAGGTATATTTGAGGAGGAAACATAAAAATTTACTTGATGTTAATTAGCAGAAGTGATAAAAATTAGCATTGAAATCTACCTGATGATTTTCTATCCATACTCAGGTGCCAAGGAGCCAAGTGTAACTGACTGTGACTAGTAATAATCAGATACATAGAGATTAGAGACACATGTGCAAACATCTAAGCGTTAGTAGCATTAAAAATGAGTCTTTCTGTAGGAAAGACTCATTTTTAAAATGAAATGGAGATCTTGTTTAAAGGTTAAAAACTCATTCAATTTTATGTCTTACAGGGTTTACACTGAGTTTAATATTGCATAACTGTATTAATTCAACTGTGAACCTAAAATTTACAGCCACTTTTGAGAGATGTATCTTTGCTCTGGAAATTGTTATTGAATATGTTAATTGTAATGAAATGCTTCTTCTAATCATGTGATTAAATAAAAAAAAAGATTGGCAGCCAGTGGACCATAAAACTTAAACCCTCATGTTCCAGATTTTACAAAATAGAGAAAAATATTTGTTCTTCTGCAAATGAACTTCATAAGCTTGTCATAGCATGATCTTGGGATCATAGTGTTATTTTACTATTTTAAAGTATGATCTATACAGCTCATGAGTGAAGGCACAAATTATGGAAGATTTATTAATAAATACTAACAAAAAGCCACTAAGGGTTAGGGTTATAGCTCAGTGGTACTTGCCTAGCTAGTGTGCATGAGGCCCTGGGTTGGATCCCAAGCACCACCACAGGAGAAAAGCCTGGGGCCAGGTATGGTAGCATACACCTATAATCCTAACACCCAGGTAGTTAAAGCAAGAGTTCAAGACCAGCTATAGGGCAAGACCCTGTCTCAAAACACAACAAAAAGACAAATGTAAATGTTAAAGATCCACATCTCAACTAAAATTAAAAAATCTGAGCACCAATCTTGTGTATCAGGAAATGTTACTGAAACTTTTAAAATGATTACCACACACTACTTTTTATGGGAATTTATCTAGTTAGCTAAAAAACATGAATTACTAGAACTTTATCAATTTATTGATAATTTATTTTGATAATTTACAAATGCTAAGTTTCGAGTTTGCTTTCTGTTGCTGTGATAAAACAGACTGACAAATAGCAACTTGAGAAGGCAAGGATTTATTTCATCTTATAAGTCACAGTGTATGTATGTATTATACAAATTCCCACTGCTGAAAGAAGTCAGGGCAGGAACTCCAGCAGGGCAGAAACTTGAAGCAGAAACCATGGAGGAATGTTGCTTACTGACTTGGTAAGTTAGCTTTTTTTATACTGCCCAAGCCCACCTGCCTAGGACTACAGACCACAGTGGGCTGGGTTAGGGTTAGGAAATCAAGAAAATGTCCTAAAGACATGCTCATGCTCCCAGGCCAATCTGCTGGAAGAAATTCCTCAACTGAGGTTCCTTCTTCCTAGGTATGTCAAGTTGACAACCAAGACTAGCATCAGACAAGGTAAAAAGGGAAATATTTTTTTGTGAAAATAAGCTTGCATGAGCAACTTCTCAGCCTATTCCACTGTGACACAGCTTATCATTTGCATCCTTTCAAAAAAATTTTTTTTAAATATTTATTTTTATGTGTGTTTTGCTTGCATGCAAGTGCACTAACATGTATGTGTGCCTGGTGCCCATGGAGGTCAGGTGTTGGATTCCCTGGAACTGGAGTTATAGATGGTTGTGAGCATTGTGTGGGTGCTGGGAACCCAACTTGGGTCATCTGCAAGAGTAGCAAATACTCTTAACCACTGAGCATCTCTCTAGCCTAATTTGGAGGCTTTTAACACATTAAATGCCAGAAAGCGTGTGGGGCTGAACAGGTTTAAGTCTTTCCTTGGTTTCTAATTTACATGGCAGTACATGAAGGTAGAGCACTGAAGAATAGGTAATCATTCAAGTTTATTTCCTGGTAGAAACTCCTAATAAAGCACATGTTCTCCAAACCAATGAGAACAGTAATGGCAAGCATTTATTAGAAATCAGAATGGGGTAGGCATTAACTCTGCATGATTCCCATGCATTCCACTAAATTCCTTATTAAGTCTTCATACGAACCTACAAAGTAGAAACTATCCTCACTTTACAAACTCAATTTTCTGTGTTAAGTTTGAGGCTAAAACTCAGTGGTAGAACACTTGTATAGCATGTGTGAGGCCATGAGTCCAACCCCCAGTACCACAAACAACAAAAATTCTCTATTTTGTGCTGAGTACACTGAATCTGATAGAATGGGAGTCAAAGTTAGAGGGTCTGATTTCACAATCCATGTTCTTAGCCACTATATGTATAGTAATCCCTAACACCCTATTAAAAGAGATGGCAGAAAAGTTGTCATTTTTTAAAGCCTTGATGTGATGTGTGTTGCTGTTTTAATTAAATTACATGAAAAGGAATAATCATTACTTCAGTTATCTTCGAAGCAATAAAAGCTGTGAATGTACGGCAAGGACCTTTGACTTATATCTTCACATAGGCGGAACTGGTAAAAGAAAAGGAGCCAGGGGCTCCTCCCAACCCCATGTGACCCCTGAGGAACAGATCCTCAAACGACAAAGTAAAAATAGATTGATTTATTTGGGCCAATTCTATGATCTTAAACACTCAAAAGGAAAGTATAACCAAAGATTAAATTAATCAGTATACTTCTTTAAGAATCCATGTGTATATCTAAAGGCTATGTAACAAGAAACAGTGCCAGATGGGAGATACTTTCCTTTGAGTTGTTGGCCAGGGTGGTCTATGAGACTCGCCACATTACTCAGGCTATTGTCACAGCTCCAGATGGCCTCCCAGGACTTAAAGTAAGACCCTATTGCCAAAGAAGACAGAACATACATCCGAAACAGGATTTGGAGAAATAGAACTGCAACTGACCTGGAAGCCACTTCCCCTGAATGCGAACTCTCAGACCTTTGGAGAATACTATGAAAGTGCCAAAAGAAAACACCAATGGATGATCTAGCACAGGCTTCACACCAAATAACCATATCAACGGCGAGCACAGCATACTCCATTGGTGCAGTAGTGTCACTTTTTCCTTGGGGACAATTAACTGCCTAATTTGACTTAAATCCCACTCAAAGGGAGGAAACTCAAGTGTGGTACTGTAACCTAACCTAATACATATGGCCAGCATGGTCATAGACCTTAGAGAAAACCCCAAAACTTTCACATTACTAAAATTATGTGCCTTCTTACTATGTGCAAAATATGTATCCTTATATTTACAGACAAATATCCCAGTCACCACTCATCAAAAAAGCTCATTTTGCACCAGTCAGAGACTATTACCAAGTACCACAACTGGTCACATACAGACATTGTCTATGAATTGCCCAGGCTTTGAACAGCAGACCCCAATCTTATCCAAAGGAATATTGACAACTGATTACTGCTAGATGAGGAACAGCTGACCTTCCTAAAACAAAGACCTCTAGATAGGCTGACTAGATTCACCAGAAGGGCAAGTAGTGGGGAATGGCTGGGGGTGCCAACAACACAGCAGACAGTAGCAGGGATATCGGAGTATAAGGGCTCTAGTGGGGGGAGGGAGGCTATGAGAGGGTGCTATCTGGGAAATGGGTGTAAAAAAATAATAATAAATAAATAAATAAATAACAAGCTTAACAGAAATAGCAAGGCAACTTCAATTTCAGAGAAATAAGTTGGTGAAATAATTTTTATTCTTATTTTTCATTTAAAATTCTGAGAATTTCTATTATTCTGGAATTAGAATGGTCTTCAATCTGATAAATGTTTGATTTTGCCTAGCTGCTTTACTTTTCTTACAATATTTTCAAGTTAAGGTCAAACAACTTAGGTCAAACATATGACTTGTAAATTTAGACAAATCTGACTGCGAAAGGGCATCAAAAAACTGCATATGTCAGGCTGAGTGTCAGAAATGGAGTTTACTCCAGTTAAGTCCTGAAAGATCAGCACTGATGCCCCATGCCACAGAACACGCCAGGGAGTGCTAAGGAAGGGGTGGGGGTGGGAGATGAAATGGGAAGGAGCAGGAAAGCACGTGCCTTTTCTGATGTGGACTGGAAGATGAGGACTGCAGGAACAGAGAAGACGGGTCTTCAGATTGCTGATTTCATGGGAATTTGATCAGGCCCAGGAACTGAGATGGAAAGCGACAGGAAGAGGGGTCGAAATGAGCTCACTGCGAAGGTAAAGATGCAAAATCCAGGTGTCAGCGTCAAGGAGAGCAGCAGGAGCAGCAGCAGGAGCAGCAGCAGCAGCAAGCACGCGAGCCTGGAGGATGGTGCCCAGGCCGGCTGCTCGGAAGCGCGAGGACCCCGTGGAGGCGCCGAGGCCTTTGGGGGCCTAGGGAAGCTGACAAGCCCACCTCCTGCACCAGGGCCAGAGGGGGCTGCGGGGCGGACCGTGGACTCCCTGCCTGCCTGTCCCTGCCCGCCCCGATTGCCCCAGGCTCGTCTCACCTGGTGGTCCCGCTGGAAGACACAGCCTCTGAAAGCACCAACGGGCGGCGGCCGGATTATTGCCGGAAATCGCCAGCGCCTGCAGGGGAGCACCGCTGGGAGCCCCGCCCCGGGCCTCGATGATTGGCTGGCGTGGCGCCACGTGGCTGTGTTGCTACCCCGTCTCTGAGGTCTTCGCTCACGCGTGCGCAGTGAACATGAACCAACCCCTTGTGGGCTCCAGTCGGGTGCTGCCACAGAGGAACCTTTGAACCCCCCCCTTCGCTGGCCCTGCCCGGGTCTGCTGGCTCCAGTCTCCTGGTGCCCGCTTCCGACCGTACAGTCCGCACCCTGGCACGTACTGCGCACGGACACTCGCTTGCGGCGTACGCAGCATCCTTCGCCCCACTGCCAAGTGTTCCAGATTCGCTTAGGGCTGCCCCATCTCCTGTGCACCTGTGTCTTTGACGCATACCCCTGAGGCTCAGAGAGGATCTGGTGACTTGATTCTTAGAGTATTTTTCAGTTCCTAGAAAGCTGGAAATGCCTTCAAAGGCAGCGTTAACATGGTGCGATGTTTTCCAAACAGGAAGAGTGTGGGATCAATGGGAGGGGAGGGAAGGAGAGGGGACAAATCATACCACAGTGGGTAAGGGGGACTGCAAGTCAGAGCCTCTCAATCTGGACTCACTCCTAAGGAGTGAAGCTGGAAAAGGCCTCAGCCGTTTGCACCTCCTTGCTCACAAAAAGGAGCTAGGAGTTTTTCTTATCTATTGAAGTAAGTGTGAATGAGGAGTTAGGTGCAAAATATTTAAAAGTACCTGGTGTAAGAAATACACATGCTCAGTTTTAGGCTTTTATTTTAAAATGAGGTAGGTATTCATATTTGGAAAGTATTGTAAATCATTTCTGATGTCCATATTCTAATAGTTTTTTGTATGCATACTTTAAAAATAATAATAGATCAATTATGGACTGAAGTGGGCGATATTACTTCCACACACCTAATTTAGTTACCTTGCTCCTGCTTCTAAATCATGCTCAATGCCTGTGTGTTTTTGTTTATTGAACCTGTGAAATGTATTTGCAAATAAATGATAACCAAAGTTCATAATGTTTGATCAGGGTCAAATACGGAGTTTTAGTTGATATTACCAAGCCAAAATATTACCAGAATAGAGGCCATAAAAATGCAATTTCTCCTCAATTTCCAGTGTGAGATGAAAATATTAAGTCAAAATGTATTTAATATACCCAGCTTAGCATATATTGCTCAATTACAGCCTATCATAAATGCACTCAGCACACATACATAAACCTGTGGTCAGGCAATATTATCTAATAAAGCCTGTTTAAAACAGTGTGTTGAGGGCCAGTGAGATGACTCAACCTGCCACCCAAGTCTGATGACCTTAGTTCACTCCCAGGATCCCATGTGCGGTGGAAAAAGAACAAACCTACTAAAAAGTTGTCCTCTGCCCTCCAGGTGTGCACTGTGACTCTTGTGTTTCTGCAGAGAGAGGCGGGGAGGGAGGGAGGGAGAGAGAGATAATATAACTTTTGTTTTTTAAAGGATTTTTAAAAATATTTATTTTATTTTATTTTATTTTTTAGAAGAAGCATTTCATTACAGCTTTAACATAGTAAGAGTTTCCAAAGCAAAGATACATCTCTTTCAAAAGTGGCTGTAAAATTTTTAGGTTCACTGATGAATTAATACAGTTATACAATATCAAACTCAGTATAAACCCTGTAAGACATAAAATTGAATGTGTTTTTAACCTTTAGAAAAGATCTCCATTTCATTTTAAAATATAGTTTCTTACAGAAAAACATTGTTTTTGCTAATAACACCATGATGTTGGTGCATGCATCTCTAATCTGTGTGTATCTGATTATTACTAGTCATAATCGGTTGCACTCGGATCCTTGGCACCTGTGTATGTCTATAAAGTCATCGGGTAGATTTCAATGGTAATGTTTATCACCTCTACTAATTAACATGACATGAGTTTTTATGCTTCCTCCTCAAATTTAATTCATTTTTTAAAATTTGTTGATTTTTTATGTGTGTACATATCACACAGAACATCTCAAACCATCTTATTCATCTATACACCCAGTTCCCAGATGGCACCCTCCCATAGCCCCCCCACTAGAGCCCTTATACTTTGTTATCCCTGGTACTGTCCACTGTGTTAGCACCCCAGCCGTTCCCCACTACTTGTCCATCTGGTGAATCTAGTCAGCCTATCTAGAGGTCTTTTTTTAGGAAGGTCGGCTGTTCCTCATCTAGCAGCAATGAGTTGTCAATATTCCTTTAGATAAGATTGGGGTCTGCTGTTCATTTCCCCAGTTCTATGCTGGGTTAATATCTGGGCATCCCTTTGGACACCCTGGCCAAAAACTCAAAAGAAGGTATCTCCTATCTGGCATTGTTGCTTGTTATGCAGCCTTTAGCTATACATATAGACTCTTAAAAATTATATTGGCCCCTTTAATCTTTGGTTATACTTTCCTTTTGGGTGTTTAAGGCCATACAGTTGGCCCAGATAAACCAATTTATTTTTACTCTTAAGGCTGTTTGAGAATAGAACTTTTAAAAAATCTCTTTTAAAAAATGAGTTGACTATTTTGTGTAGCTATGTTCTCTGAACTGACACATTCCCTCCTGGAGAGAGGAGGAGGGCTCCTAAGACTCAGAAAAATCCTGAAGCAACATTCACAAAGCCTCCTACTCAAGGTTTTATAAATAGAAACAATGTGCAGGGAGCTCCAGAGATGAATTGTCACCTTTGTTGGGGTGGGCTTCTCAGTGATGCAGGTGCCTTTGACTTACCCATGTTTCTATAAATAATCCTACTCCTATGCTCCTGTAAGTCACCCCAGTAAAATTCACTGGTTCACTAAGCAAAAATGGGTGAAATTGTTTCTTTGGTCTGATGTTGCCATATAGGGTGAATAAATATTTGGTTACATATCCCCAGGAAATGTATGCAACAAGTATATCATGAGTTTATTGAATAATATACTAAAAATGAAAGAGAGGGTGGTGATATGTATACCCTTTCACATCATGTGAAAGTTGAAATAAGTCGAATCAATATAACTTGTAGAACATCTTATTAATTTTAACCTAATTCGATAGTATCCACATAGTTCCTTTTGAAATAATTCTACCAGTTATACTGAGAAAAGACAAAGTAATTGTGGGAATGCACAAGAGTCTATAGAGTAACACTGGAAATTCACAGATTAATAGGGGAACCCACTAAACAACAGCTCACAGTAACGCTGAATAGCAATAAATATCCACAGAGTGACAGCAGGAATGTTCAGACTAACAGCATGTTCCATGGGTCCACAGAATGATCTACAGTAGCTGTGCTTTTAGTTTCAAATGACTTCATTAAGCATATAGCAAGTAAAAATAAAAGTACAAGTAGAAAGTAGCAGACAGAAGCAACAGATATATAACAGAACACCATCAAATTGCTGCTTACACCATCCAGCAGAAATGGATTGAGGAGGCAAACAGTTATGCGAGTTACAGGTTAAAAGTCTCTACGTGGATGAGCTTCTGTCTTTCCCACCACAGGCATTTTTATATGCTGGGATAAACAATAGTAACCTCCGTCAGAAATGGTTTACCTTTTAGCTGTTCTCAAGGACACAATGTTTTAATACTCTTAGCTGCTTGCTCTTTTTCCCTTTTTCAAGTTTAAATAGCACTTGACATTTTACAAATATGTGTATTACACAGAGTAATACAAAGAAACAGCAGATAGCCACAAAGCAGCAGTGTTCTACAGCATGACAAGGATTTCACAGACTAACCACAAGAGTCCACAGACTAACAACTAGGAGCTTTCAGAGTGATAATAGCGAGTCTCAGAGTAACCACAAAGGACAAGAGTACTGGCATAGTCCAGAGGCAGTTCTGGCCAATTCTAATCACCAAATATTGAGTGAGTATTGCTATGGACACTACAGTTGGCTGTCTTGTGAGGATGAGCATAATTGGTGCCCTCTGAAATGACCAATGGAAGAAGGAAAACATCTATAAGGCTAGGAATATCCTCTTTAAATTTGTGGGAACTGGGAAGTGTGGCTAAGTTTGTAGACCAAGTACATGAGACAGAGTGAGCATCAGGAAGGTACCCACTCATCAAAGATTTTTGATATTCAATTCATTGAACAAACTTAAATACTCAGTTTAGGAAAAATATTCTGTTTTTTATTTTCTTCAAAGGAATCTCAATCTGACAGCAAACAAGAAGTTGGGGGAAACTTAACCTCATTGTTGCTGTCCCTCCCTACACTGGTGGCTCAGCACAGTGAGAGTGTGGGTGTTGCTGGGCATCAGCACCCTGGAGTCCATGTATGGTATGGTGCTAAGGGTAAGGACCCATGTGGGTGTGACTTTCATCTGTCTTTCCTGGCCTTTCCCATGCATACAAGTATGTATCCTTATACATTTTTTGAGGATTCATGGGGTTTTTCCATTTATTATTCTCTTTTTCTACAATAAATAATTTATTGAGAATTTCATACAGGGATATAAGGTGTTTTGCACAAATCCATGCCCACTCCCTCCCCTCCAACTCCCCATATCTCCCCATCACTTTTTTTCTGACAACTTTATGTACTCTTTTTTCTTTATTTATTTTTATGGGGCTTTTGGCTACTCTAACATTCCCCCCCCTCTGAAGTGATAACCCTAAAATATTTTAAAGATTGGATAAAAGCTCCCAAATATTTTCGACATTTTTGGCCTTTGGAACAGAGTATGTTGCTAAGAGGTCCAAGGACATTGTGAGTTTTAGCCAAGAAACTGGCTACTTTTCTTTGGGGTCTTTTTACCCTAACTGCCTAGCTAATTCTTACCTCCTATTCTTATCACACAATCCTCTGAAGAGGTTACCCAAATTGCCAACAGGGAATTGGGACGCAGACTGCTCTGACTTCTTCCATGCTGAACAGGGACATAGAGTGAGGCAATTGGAGTACCCCTTCAGTGAGTCTATCTGAAAGACTCCCAAATTGCATAACTCTTATCTCTAGGGGGAAAAGAAAGTCCTTGAATCCTGAATAAGAGATGTGAAGGAGAAGTAAAGACAAGAGTAACTAGCATTACAAGTTCTAGACAGGGAACAAGAAAAAAGAACAGCAATTTTCAAATGTTCATATAAGAGTCTATTGGAACTTCTTGACAAGGGCTTCAAAAGCATCCCTCTATTGGGTTTCTCCTCATTTTTCTTTTGTTTTCCAAGGCTGGACCCTAGAGGGATGGATTCGGGATTTGCTTTCAGGTATTTCAATAGCTATTGGAGTTGTTAGAATCAGTGTCAGTTCCTTTTCAAAGGCTTCTAGATAAGAGGAGAAAATAAATTTATCCATCGTTTTAGAACAATAGCTGGTTGTCTCCCTTAGCTATAGGTGAGCACTACAGTATTGGAGACCATTTGAAGTCTTATGTCTCAGCAGCACTTTCTGGTTAGGAACAAAATCATCAATGAGAAATAATTGTCTGAATAACTTCTTATATAGACTTAAGCCTAATGTCTGGGAAGTGTAATCCCTTGAACTCTTAAAGAAATATACTGATGACTTTACTCTTTGGTTATACTTTCCTTTTGGATGTGTAAGACCATACAATTGGCCCAAGAAAACCAATTTATTTTTACTCTTAAGGCCGTTTGAGGATCTGTTTCTCAGGGGTCACATGGGCTTGGGAGGAGCCCCTGGCTCCTTTCTTTTAC